>NW_028281028.1:290000-613275 GCF_059751285.1 Brachycentrus maculatus | reverse complement strand
TCTCTAATATTTATTCAATACTTCCCTGGACTAGTACCTGAGACGGAGGGCTGATCACCTCTCCTTGAAGTGTTAACAATCAAGATAACACTACTTTAATATGATGCAGTGCCCTATGAGGTGCGGATAAGGGTTTGATTATGAACATTCACGCGAGTTCTTGCCAGTATCTAAGTTTAGTAAAATAAGTTTTGAATTAACACAGAGATGAAATACATAGAGATCGTAAGCTCTGCAAATACCCAAACTTCCATATTCTTCTTCATCTACGTTGGGAAATCGAAATATAAATATATAGCTCCCATGTGGACAAAATTCAGATTTGAGAACAATGATTTGGACATATCGCTCACTCCTTTCAACAACGTCATATATCAAAAAACGTCAATTTTCAGATGTGCATGTTTTCGGAATGCCCAGAAAATGAACTTTATCCCAGCACGCTACAGGGCAGAAAGAGTTTTTTTTTTTTTTTGAAGAAAAGGTATTGTATATTTATTTTTTTGTAAATATACTTAATATTTTTCAAGTGGAGTAAAAACAATCAGGTTTTACCTAAAAAGATCTGTTACACAGTAAAAAGTTCAATAAGTGGCTTGATATATTTTTTGATCCATTTTATTATATTTTTAAACTTTAAAAATGATCTGAAAAATCAAGTATTTTTTTAAAAATTTTTAAAAATGATCTCCTGAAAAATCAATTTATGATGTTGTTGAAAGGAGTGAGCGATACGTACATCAAAATATTGTGATTATTTCATATAATTTCACTGCAAAGCATCCTCGAAGTAGTATTCTACAAAAGTAGGTACTATATAAATTATCCAAAGTAATTATTTCCTATTCCTTTTGATCGATAATATTTAATACTCTATTGACAAATGACGTCGAGGCAACGTTTTAATTGCGGATTAAGTTCTTGACATAAAAACAATAATTATTGTTCGAAACGGTGACAAAACACATGTTGACATTAGCGAATTAAAAACAGGTATTATTAGATGTATAATCAATACGTGGGTAAGTTTTCAATTTGCCCGACACCCACCTCAAATATTGCTCTAAAATATTCCTCGCTTTTGACTGACCTCATAAATATTGAAAATAACTGCTGAATTTAAATCTTACTCGCTTGACTGAACAAATTATTTATATATATATATATATATATATATATATATATATATATATATATATATATATATATATATACATATATATATATATATATATATATATATATATGTATATATATATATATTATATATATATATATACATATATATATATATATATATATATATATATATATATATATATATATATATATATATATATATATATATATATATATATATATATATATATATATATATATATATATATATATATATATATATATATATATTTATATATATATATATATATATATATATATATATATATATATATATATATATATATATATATATATATATATATATATATATTTATATATATATTTATATTATATTTAGGTAAATTATATCCAGTACATTTTAATATAATTACAAAAAACACATTTCAGCACAAATTACCTGTATATTAAGGGGATACACGCAAATATACCATTCAGTAATATATATATATATATATATATATATATATATATATATATATATATATATATATATATATATATATATATATATATATATATATATATATATATATATATATATATATTTATATATATATATATATATATATATATATATATATATATATATATTATATATATATTATATATATATATATATATATATATATATATATATATATATATATATATATTTATATATATATATATATATATATATATATATATATATATATATATATATATATATATATATATATATATATATATATATTATATATATATATATATATATATATATATATATATATATATATATATATATATATATATATATATATATATATATATATATATATATATATATATATATATATATATATATATATATATATATATATATATATATATATATATATATTTATATATATATATATATATATATATATATATATATATATATATATATATATATATATATATATATATATATATATATATATATATATATATATATATATATATATAATATATATATATATATATATTTATATATATATATATATATATATATATATATATATATTATATATATATATATATATATATATATATATATATATATATATATATATATATATATATATATATATATATATATATATATATATATATATATATATACATATATATATATTAATATATATATATATATATATATATATATATATATATATATATATATATATATATATATATATATATATATATATATATATATATATATATATATATATATTTATATGTGTTTTTTATAATTCTAAATACTTAAATATAAACTCATGTAAAATGTACTGGATATAATTTACCTGAATATTTAGTGGTCGTTAAAAATATAAACAGCGTCGGAAAAGTGCATGTTCTGACGTCATTTATGACGTCGTCATTACTAATGCACGATTTGGGGAAATGTTCTCAAAAAGTACACAGTAACAGCTTGACTAATGGTCACGTGGACACAAATAAACCCCGGAGGTTCGAGAGCAATCAGGACCTCTGACATTACAGAACGTGCGTTTATATTGAAATAGTTCGCGTGTGGATATCACGAAACTAGAATTTTCTTGTGAAAGAGAGATATCCTTGGAAAGCTATCGACAAGCACATAGCATAATAAAAATACTATCAAAACTTTACAACATTTTGAGTGTGTCCAAATACTTGTCACAAAATCTGGATTATCTCCAATTACAGGAGTTTTTTTTGACATCTCATCAAAGATGAAGAAGAATATGAATAGGACCTCACATACTAATATAAGAGTTTCTGCTTAGTAAAAAGCTTCTTTACATCTCAGCAATAGACGTCTCTAGTGATTGAAGAATAAGGTTTCTAAATTGGTTCATATGTATAGAACTTCCAAGAATTTGAGTGGTGTGGTTGGCAATAATAGGTATAATTGGTGAATGTTACACGTGTGTGAAGTGATCACTTAAATCAGCCTGTGACGGTCGTCAGCCCCGTAAATGCCCCGTAAATATTATTCTTCATCTATGTTGAGATGTCAAAAAATAATATAAATCTAGATAAATTAAAATCTCCCAAATGACGTGTAGGGGAAAGGGGGCACATTCAGCTTATTTTTAGTTTCTATTTTTATTTGAAAAGTATAAATATTTTTTGAGTAAAATTTTACTGTAAATTGAGTTTGAACTATTACACATCTACCATATGTAAATAAGTATATTTTTATATTTTTATACATTCAGCGTAAAATAACGTTCTGAAAAATAAATGGAAAATTGCTGAATGTGCCCGCTATTTTTCCATTCCATTTAGTACCTATATCAATTGGAAATTGACTTCTACGAATATATTACCATTCGATTTGATGTGATTTTCACGAATATATGTGCGGATTATACATGATAATCGTGTGATGGTAATGAAATTTCTTTGATGTCTTCGACAATGCCACCGTATTCACGATATACACAGTAGTGTACTACCACCAAAAAAACACCATTTTGTTTTATAAATGTTTGATATTCATGAAAACGTGATTTATTTTTAATTTAATCAGAAGATTAAAGCCCGATATACGGTAAATCGCAACTGAATTTCATTCAAATCCGGCTAATATTTTAGTAACAGAATTCAGTCAAACAAATTCACCCGTGAACTACAACATATGTACATATTTATTGCGTTGATATTTACGCCGCGAATACCTAAGCGACTTATACAAAGACATGGACTGCTCGACATATGAGAAGCTGAAGAGGACTTCCGAAAATGGGAGAGAATGGCGAAAGAGATGTCATATGTTGCTACAGACCAAACCGCAGGATTGCGACCAGAGAGAAAGAGATTTACGCCAATATACTAGTATACTGGATAATTCAGTAAACGCAAAAAACTGGGTACATTTGCCGGTAATTAAAAATGTATCAATTCATGTTCAAAATAAACAAATACTAATGTCACAACATTTCGAGTGTGTCTAAATACTTGTTCATAAATCAGGGTTTCTACACATACTTACTTTTTACATTTTTGACATCTTTATATAGATGTAAAAGGATATGGAAGTCTCGGTATTTACAAGGCTTATGAACTACATATATTATATGTTATGGGCTGGTTCATGGACTAATCATAGGCTGAACCAGCCCATGACAGCTCGTAAGCTCCGTAAAATACCCAGACTTCCATATCGTTCTTCATCTATGTTGAGATGTCAACATGTGTAAAATAGTTCTCTGGTATTAGAAATTCATAGAATCAAAGACACCTTTGTAACATAACATCATACAAAACTGCCCTTTTTGTTTTTTTAATACTTTTTTGTACTTTTTTGCTACTTTTCTTTCTGATCCTTAATTGAACCGAATGGTGCATAGGGCACTGCATTGTGCAAAATGTTATCAATAAATACTTATGTTCAATTCTTCTGGATGTCTGTGATATATTTTTTTTATATCTACCCTCCCTAACATTTAATATCCTTCTTGCTAAAATAAACTATCTAAACAAAACTAAACTATCTAAAATAAAAATCTAGTGAAATAATCCTTTATTTTTACTTGTTCACAAAATCTGGATTATCTCCAATTACAGGAGTTATTTTTATATTATTTTTTGACATCTCATCAAAGATGAAGAAGAATATGGAAGTCTGGGGATTTACGGGGCTGACGACCGTCATAGGCTGGTTTAAGTGATCACTTTATACACGTGTAACATTCACCAATTCTACCCATTATTGACAACCGCACTATTCAAGTTCTTGGAAGTTCTATATATATGAACCAATTTTGAAACATTTTTCTTGAATCTCTAGAACTTCATTAGAGACATCTATTGGTGAGATGTAAATAAGCTTTTTATTGAGCACAAACTTTTTATTAGTATATGAGGTCCGAATCCTGGATTATAATCACACACATGAGAAACGCCAGAAAATGTCATTTTAATTTTTATTATTTAAGCTTATAATTTAATCCAGGATTCTGACCTCACATACTAATAATTACTTTAGGAAAATTTTCAACTACTTCACAATCGACAATCCTTGATGCTATGTCAAGGATTTTAAAAGATGTTTACAATAGAAAAGTTCTATACATAAAGGGTATTGTTTTGTTTTGAGTCTTTTTACAATGAATGTTGACATTGACCGTCTAACAAGGACTAATCTACGTGCTTAGTACGTGCATTGTGCACTGAATATCGAATCAATCTATTCACCCGTCCACCGGCTCACTGTGCGAGTTTTTGTTAAGCTACCATTTTGTTTTTAAAATGTTTGATATGCATGAAAACGTGATTTAATTTAAATTTAAACATTACTTATTATTTTTGACATCTCATTAAAGATGAAGAAGAATATGGAAGTCTGGGCATTTACGGGGCTGACGACCGTCATAGGCTGGTTTAAGTGATCACTTTACACACGTGTAACATTCACCAATTCTACCCATTATTGACAACCACACTACTCAAATTCTTGGAAGTTCTGTATATATGAACCAGTTTAGAAACCTTGTTCTTGAATCAATAGAACTTCACTAGAGACATCTATTGGTGAGATGTAAAGAAGCTATTTATTAAGCAGAAACTCTTATATTAAACCAGCCTATGACGGTCGTCAGCCCCGTAAATGCCCAGACTTCCATATTCTTCTTCATCTTTGATGAGATGTCAAAAATAATATGAAAATAACTCCTGTAATTGGAGATAATCCAGATTTTGTGAACAAGTATTTGGACACACTCAAAATGTTGTAAACATTACTTGGTAAATACCAATATTTCTTAAAATCTATCGTTACACCTGTTTCGATGCATTCAGAATCATTAACAAACATCATTTCGTTCATTCCTTTCAACAACGTCAAATATTAAAAATCGTCTACTATATCGCTGTTATAGTAGCAGTGTGGATTCGTTACTGTGACGTCATTCGTTTCCAACTTACGAAAACAACGCTATCAAGAAGTGCGAATTTTGCAAAAGAAAATGATGAATGAAAATATTGATTATATCGGCTGTCAAAAACACAAAACGAGACACAATCGTTTATAGGTTGAGTAAGTAAAATTTGATATTCCTCCTGAGTGATAATACCCTATTGCATAATGAATCAAGAAATATTTATTTTCAATTGATCTGGGTGTTTGTGATGTATTATTCACATTTACATTCCCTATCCTACTTTACAATTCTATAATCTTTGAAACCTAGTTCATAGGGTCTGTCAGGAAGCCTATATACTTCTATATCAGATTCGGAAATGCGGTTGGGACAAAAAAAAATACACAAACATGTTAGATGAGAAAGATGTATATCGTTCACTCCTTTCAAGAACGTCGTAAATTAAAAAAAAAACTTGATTTTTCGGAAGAACGCTTTTTAAGTTTAAAAATATAATACAATATATTAAAAATAAATATCAAGCCACTTACTGAACATTTTACTGTGCAACAAATCTTTTAAGGTAAAACCTGATGGTTTTTTCTCCATTTGAAAAATATTTAGTATATTTAAAAAAAAAATTAAACAATACTTTTCTTAAAAATGCAAAAACAACCCTTTCTGCCCTGTAGCGGGTAAATATTATGTTAAATATATGCCGCTTTTGCTCGGATATAGTACATTTTCCGGACATTCCGAAAACATGCACAACTGAAAATGGACTTTTTTTGAAATATGACGTTATTGAAAGGAGTGAGCGATATGTTATGATTAGTATGTTGTCCGCCTCCGTAGTGTAATGGTCAGCATGCTCAGCTACCGTCCTGGAGGTCCCAGGTTCGATTCCCAGGGGGGTTCAATAAATATAAGTGATTTTTTCACTCTAATATTTATTCAATATTACACTGGATTGGTACTTGAAGTGGAGGGCTGATCACCTTTCCTTCACTGCGATAACACTGCGTTTATATGAAGCAGTGCCCTATGCACCATTGGGGTGCGGTAAGGATTTTATTATTATTCATATAATACCTTTATTTCTTAAAATCTATTGTGATACGTGTTTAACCCTTTGCGGTCCTATGTCGAATGTCATTCGACATTTTTTTTCAGTTTCAGTCAGTTTAGTGTTAAAATACTAGCAAACATATTTTTTTCACTCGTATTTAGTGTGCGGTATACTGGGAAGAGGATTCAATGATTTTTATAAACACTAGAATTTGTAACTTTCTACCTGAGAATGATACAAAAGGTTTGCTTTGGGGGCTGGCTCGGTACCCGTCACTCGGATGTCCGGCTACCGGCATTAGTGACACTCGACCCGTACGCATGTGAGCAGCAGTGATGACGATTCCATCCACAATAGCCCACGTGTATGGAAAAATGTTACGCTCAACGAAAACTTCCTGGAGGTATGAAAGAAACCCGATACATTTGCGTCACTTACGAGAGAAAGCCCGGTCTTTGCATCGGTGACTGTTTTCACCGATATCATACATTAGAAGTCTATAAAATGTAATAATAAGAGACAAGATTGTATACATTCAAAATAAAAATAATTTTTTAACACTAGTGTAGTTTTATTTTTTAAAAAAATTGGATGTATTGTTTTACCCTGTGCTGTAAATCTATTGTGGACCTGATGGAATTTTTTAAATGTTTTTTATGGACCGGAAAGGGTTATATATAAGAAAAACTAAAAACTAACTAACCATCACGCCGCTTCCCCGCAGGGGTAGGCAGAGAGAACAGAGCGCCACACTACTCTGTTCTTTCAAACATTCTTCGCCTCTTCCACGTTCATGCATCTCCTCATACATATCCGCCGATTGTTACGACTCCTAACCTGACCACTTTCAAGTATTTGGCATACCTGATAGTGCCATGTTTTTCTCGGTCTTCCTCTGCTTCTTTTCCCACTAACATTCGCCTCATAAATTTGTTTTACCGTTCTTTCCTCACTCATTCGTTCTACATGTCCAAACCATCTCAACACACCTTTCTTAATTTTATCGATAATGCTTATCTCAGCCTTACATTCTTTCCTTATTTCATCATTAGAACATCTATCAAACATCGTTTTGCCACACATTCGTCTGAGGGATCGCATTTGATTGTGTCATCAATATATTGAAATTGAGTGGAATATAAAATAAACCCATTTGGAAGAGACAATAATACTTATATGTATTTTCCAGGACTAATCCTTAAGTACTATCATTCGCATGACAACACAGCGCAGCAGGACATCATCGGGAAGTTGGCGCAGTACTGCGGGAAGGAGATGACCAACATAACAGAAGCAGAGGAAGTGGCTCCAGTGTGGGACTTCTACCACTCCTTCTTCTTCTCCTACACCGTCGTCAGCACAATAGGTGATACTTCCTTTTACTTAGAAGTCAGAAATACTTCTCCACACAAATCCAAGGCTTGGTCAAGTGATAACCAGAAGTAAAAATAGGAAACCATGGATATCTTGAAATATTTTAAATTTCTTTACAACATTTTGAGTGTGTCCAAATACTTGTTAACAAATCTGGATTATCTGATAATCCAGATTTGTGAACAAGTATTTGGACACACTCAAAATGTAGTGAATAAATTAACTAGTCAAATTATAAGCTAAAATAGTACACATGAAAATTATGTTTTCTGGCGTTTCACATGTACATCATTATTTCTGTATCATATTTCGCTCACTCCTTTCAAGAACGTCATAAATCAAAAATCGTTAATTTTCAGTTGTGCATGTTTTCGGAATGCCCAGAAAATGTACTATATCCCAGCAAAAGAGGCATATTTTTAACTTAATATTTACCCGCTACAGGGCAGAAAGTGTTGTTTTTGCTTTTTGAAGAAAAGGTATCGTTAAATTATTTTATGAAATATACTAAATATTTTTCAAATGGAGAAAAGACCTTCAGGTATTACCTTAAAAGATCTGTTGCACAGTAAAAAGTTCAATAAGTGGCTTGATATTTATTTTTAATACATTGTGTTATATTTTTAAACTTTAAAAACGTTCTCTTGAAAAATCAAGTTTTTTTTATTTATGACGTTCTTGAAAGGAGCGAGCGATTTATACATATTACTTCTTATTGCAGTTTATTTATTAAGAATATACTCAACATTTCGAGTGTGTCCAAATACTTGTTCACAAATCGGGATTATCTCCAATTATAAATAATTTAAACTGGTCAAATTATAAGCCAATATAATAAAAATGAAAACCATATTTTCTGGCGTTTCTCATGTATGTGAATATAATCTAGGATACCTCACATCTTAATAACAGAGTCTGCTCAATAAAAAGCTTATTTTCATCTCATCAATAGATGTCTTTAGTGAAGTTCTAGTGATTCCAGAACAAAGTTTCGAAATTGGATCATGTATATAGAACTTCCAAGAATTTGAGTAGTGTGGTTTTCAATCATGGGTAGAATTGGTGAATGTTACACGTGTGTAAAGTGATTACTTAAACCAGCCTATGACGGTCGTCAGCCCCATAAATGCCCAGACTTCCATATTCTTAGACTTCATCTTTGATGAGATGTTTAAAAATGAAATGAAATTTAATTTCATTAATTGATACGGCAGTTACTTTGTAGTAATATCTATATATTTAAATATATTATTAACTATCGTTGTTAATTTAAATTTCACTCGATAAATACCACTATTTCTTGAAATATATCGTAACACGCGTTATGATGCATTCTGCCTCATTATCAAACACCATGTGAAAAGCTGCATAAGTCGAAATTTAAGTGTAAAAAGTGATCACCAAAACCAGCCTGAGACATCCATATTCTTCTTCATCTATAAAAAGATAACAATTTTTTTTAAACAAAAGTATGAAGGCGGGATAATCGATGGCCCGCAACTTAATTTTCTTTAAACCTCGGTAACTTTAATGTTAAATGGCCCTCTTGAACATTTTTCGTTTTTTTAGTTGGTCACTTTCTCCTGTACGACAACGATATATTCATAAAAAAAAAATATTTCCAATATACATATATTCCATAAAAAATGTGTGCAGACAGCTCGTCTGGCTTCTCGCGCAACCGGTCGCATTCTGAATTTGTACTTAACCTAACTCAATCACCCATTTTGCAGGATATGGAAATTTGGCACCCACCACATCACTGGGACGAATCCTGATGATATTCTATGCAATCTTTGGTGTCCCGATGAATGGAATACTGTTCGCAAATCTCGGATTTTACTTTGGCTCCACGGTAAGAACGGTATTTTCTGTTAACAAACATACTTTCAAATAAAATTTTATAAAACTAATCATCATACCGCCTCACCGGAAGAGTAGGCAGAGAGAGTAGAGCGCCACACCAATCTGTCTTTGCAAACAATCTTCGCATTATGTATCTTCTTATACTACGAATTTTAGACCATAATATACCATAACATTCTAAGCCTCACCTGCGTAAGACCGATCTTAACATGCGGCACGGAAACAAGAGCTGACACCAAAAGCCTTCTTAGGACATCCGAAATGAAGACTCCACGACCCATTGCAGGCCTAACACTTCGCGACAGAGTTAGAAACTCTGAAATAAGAAAAATCTGCGATGTTGAAGATGTTGTGCGATGGGGAAGAGAAAGAAGACGTTTCTGGGGAAATCATGTGGGAAGAGCGAGTTCGGATGGAGTGGTGAGGATAGCAGCGGACAGCAGCATAAGCGGGATCAGACCCCCAGGAAGACCACCTAAACCATGGAGAGATAGCTGGTCTTCCACCTCCCAGGAGCGGACCGGAGAATGACAGGACTTAGTCCTAAAAACAGAAGAAGAAGAACATTCTAAGACTACGCCTAAGTATTTGAAATACTTGATCGTGTCAAGTTTTTTTTCTGTCTTCCTCTGCTTCTGTTACTAACCACATTCGCCTCGTAAATACGTTTTAATGTTCTTTCTTCACTCATATGATTCACATGCCCAAACCATCTTTATTTTATCTTAACACACCTTGATTTATCTTAACACACCTTTCTAATTTTATCGATAATGCTTATCTCAGCCTCGCATTATTTCCTTATGTCACCATTCGATCATATATCATAAATCTTTTTGGCCTACATTCATAAGAGCTTGCATTTCGACTGCATTCAGTCTACTTTCATCCTTATTTTGCCAACTCTATGCTTCACTTCCATATATTAGCGTTGGAACCAGGACTTAAATGTGCACTGTCAGTTTTGTTTTCGTTGAAATGGTTTTATTTGCTATTACTAATTTCATCCTTATCTTGCATAAAGAGCAATGAAGCGAAGGATAGTGTTTATCATCAGTTCCTTTAAATTGAGGTTGTGAAAAGTTTTAAACAGAAAATCAGCTACTAATCAGCTTAAATCAGAAAGAAGTTGTTGTTCATCCGTCAAAACAAACGTGAAATCAGAATATTATAACACCATCTAGACCAGAGGTGTCTAACTCAAAAGACACCAAGGGCCGCACAAAGTATTTTCGGTACCCCGGTGGGCCCCACCGAAAAATCATAAAACCTCATTTTTATTTTTATCTTACTTTAGTGAATAATTTATTATGAAAGACAGTCATATGAGGTACAGTATATCCAACTCAATGATTTTGTAAATGACTATCATATCGCTCACTCCTTCCAACAACGTCGTATATCAAAAATCGTCAATTTTCAGTTGTGCATTTTTTCGGAATGCCCAGAAAGTGTACTATATCTCAGCAAAAGCGGCATATTTTTAACTTAATATTTACCCGCACAGGGCAGAAAGTGTTGTTTTTGCATTTTGAAGAAAAGGTATTGTTTAATTATTTGATTAAATATACTAAATACTTTTCAAATGGAGTAAAAAAACCTTCAGGTTTTACCTATAAAGTTCTGTTGCACAGTAAGAAGTTCAATGATGACTTGATTTATTTTTAATACATTTTATTATATTCTTAAACTATAAAAACGATCTCCTAAAAAATCAAGTTTTTTTTATATATGACGTTGTTGAAAGGAGTGAGCGATATGTTCCCGTACAAAAAAATGATTTCAATGAAGAATTTAAATAAATGAAAAATATAACCGCGGGTATCCGAGGACTGCAAAAAAATATTCTCAGGCCTCGAGTTTGACATGCCTGATCTAGACAATAATAATTTTGGCTTTTATTTCAAAACAATCATTAAATACAATCATTAATATAAGAACACTTACTATGATAAGATTATAGGTAGGCACTTAGAAAATAACATCTCCGCCAGGTAGGCACTCGTAGATCCAGATAACTTTTATATAACGTTTATATCTTTGAAGTGATTTACACTTTATACGATACGAAATCAATCTGGAGAATTTTAAGAATTGGTAACACTAATACTATTATAGTATTTTTGTAAATCTTTCAGATAAGACACTCAGTTTTTATTATGTTCGGGTACATGTCGCTCACTCCTTTCAAGAACGTCATAAACCAAAAATCGATAATTTTTAGTTATACATGTTATCGGAATGCCCGGAAAATGTACCATATCCCAGAAAAAGAGGCATATTTTTAACATAATATTTACCCGCTACAGGGCAAAAAAGTTTTTTTTGCATTTTGAAGAAAATGTATTGTTTATTTTTTTTTAAGCATACCAAATATTTTTCAAATGGAGAAAAAAAATTAGGTTTTACCTAAAAATATCTGTTGCACAGTAAAAAGTTCAATAAGTGGCTTGATATTTATTTTTAATACATTGTGTAATATTTTTAAACTTTAAAAACGTTCTCCTGAAAAATCAAGTTTTTTGATTTATGACGTTTTTGAAAGGAGTGAGCGATGTATCGACGCAATATAACATACTTTCGCAATTGGAGCATTTTGCTATGAAATAATGAGTACATAGTAATTTTTGACAAAACAAAGTTTTTTATTTGTTTTTTATTTATTTATTTATTAGGGTTAACAACAGCAACATATGTAAAACAAAACACTAAAAGATATATGTTAAGCAAGCCAATTATAGTCATAGGCGGGTTTAAGTGATCACTTTACACACAGGTAACATATTCCAGACTACCATATTCTTCTTGATCTTTGATGAGATGTCAAAAGATAACTCCTATAATTGGAGATAATCCAGATTTGTAGACAAGTATTTGGACACACTCAAAATGTTGTCTAGAAGTTTTAATAATTTAAGTAGTGTGGTTGTCAATCATGGGTAGAATTGGTGAATGTTACATGTGTGTATTATTTAAACCAGCCTATGACGGTCGTTAGCCCTGTAAATGCCCAGACTTTTCTTGTTCTTCTTCATACATGTTGAGATGTCACATAAAAATGTAAAAAATAACCCATTATTGACAACCACAATACTCAAATTCTTGAAAGTTCTTTATATACGATCAAATTCCAAACATTGTTCTTGAATCACTAGAACTTCACTAGAGACGTCTATTGGTGACATGAAAAAAAGCTTTTTATTGAGCAGAAACTCTTATATTAGTATATGAGGTCCGAATCCTGGATTATAATCACACACATGAGAAACGCCAGAAAATATCATTTTCATTTTTATTATTTTAGCTTATAATTTGACCAGTTAATTAATTTATAATTGGAGATATCCAGATTTGTGAACAAGTATTGGGACACACTCAAAATGTTCTAAGTATATTCTTAATAAATAAACTGCAATAAGAAGTAATATGTATAAATATCATAGAGAAATAATATTTAACTAACTAACTAACCATCACGCCGCTTCCCCGCAGGTGTAGGCAGAAAGAATCGAACGCCACACCACTCTGTCTTTGCAAATATTCTTTGCCTCTTCTACATTCATGCATCTCCTCATACATACCCGACGATTATTACGACTCCTGACCCGGCCGCTTTCAAGTATTTGACATACCTGATTGTGCCAAGTTTTCCTCGGTCGTCCTCTGCTTCTTTTTTCAACTACATTCGCCTCATAGATTTGTTTAGCCGTTCTTTCTTCACTCATACTCTCCACATGTCCAAACCATCTCAACACACGTTTCTTAATTTTATCGATAATGCTTATCTCAGCCTTACATTCTTTCCTTATTTCATCATTCGAATATCTATCAAACATCGTTTTGCCACACATTCGTCTGAGGGATCGCATTTTGACTGCATTCAGTCTGCTTTCATCCTTCTTTTGCCAACTCCATGCTTCGCTTCCATACATAAGGGTTGGAACCAGAACTTCATTGTGTACTGCCAGTTTAGCTTCCGCTGATAGGTTTTTATTTGCTAAAACTGATTTTAGTGCACCATTCACTCTGTTCCCAGCATTCACTCTCCTTTCTATGTCTTTATCAATCTTTCCATCCCTAGAAAAATATTTTGTTTTATGTGTGAAATAATATTTAGTTTTCCATAATGATATAAAATGGCTAATACTATCTTATTGATGATAAGCTGGCTGATTTTAGAACCGATTTGTCTCATATTATTGCTAAATTAAGTTGACAAGATGTCATATCAATTGATTAAATTTGAAGACTCTATAATCAATATTTAATAATTACTTCATACATTAATTAATTTTACTACTTGACAAATATTTTAATATTTTTGATTGATGTTTTGGTTATTATATCAAACGTTTTTAAACAACGATAGAATGTGTCTTAATCATAAAACATAAACATTTACACTTAAACCAGCCTATGACGGTCGTCAACCCTGTTAATGCCCTGACTTCCATATTCTTCTTCATCTTTGTTGAGATGTCAAAAAAAAATAACATGAAGAATATATATATACTTGTATGTACATATCGCTCACTCCTTTCAAGAACGTCATAAATCAAAAAACTTGATTTTTCAGGAGAACGTTTTTAAAGTTTAATAATATAATGCAATGTATTAAAAATAAATATCAAGCAACTTATTGAACTTTTTATTGTGCAACAAATCTTTTTAGGTAAAACCTGAAGGTTTTTTCTCCATTTGAAAAATATTAAGTATATTTAAAAAAATAATTAAATAATATCTTTTCTTCAAAATGCAAAAACAACACTTTCTGCCCTGTAGCGGGTAAATATTAAGTTAAAAATATGCCTCTTTTGCTGGGATATAGTACATTTTCTGGGCATTCCGAAAACACGCACAGCTGAAATTAACAATTTTTGATTTATGACGTTCTTGAAAGGAGTGAGCGATATGTGTTTTTATTTGTACATATGTATGAGGGTCTGTACAAATGTATAAATTTGTAACTATGTAATTGCCCCAAAACGAGTTTTATATAAGACTCATGGGAATTTTAATTTTTTGATTTTAAATAAAATACGTAATAAAATATCAACTATAATATCTTCTGTAGTATTATATCTTCATTAACAATATTTTTTTTATTTTTTTTAAATATATGTTTTTGGTAATGCATCAATTATCCGAAAAAAATAAAATCCATGTAAGTCTTAGTTGTATATTTCATGACAAATATGACGAATGACGTAATTCGTCATTCATATCCTACATCATACTGTTAATTTAATGCCATACTTACATGTTGATTAAAACATTATTTTTCAATTATAAAATCAGTGCATATCATGTTCTTAAATAAACATATTTTGAATATTGAAAGTTATGACTGTGGTAAATCAGTATCTTCAGATCACATGGTTCTGTTTCTAAGAAAACTTTTTCGTTAATTAAAAAAAAATAAGTTAAAATAATTGATTGCGATCTGATCACTATCGTAAATATTATATCTTTGATGTTTTATTGATTTATTAAATATGTTTTAATATAGTTATCATGTTATTGGTGATTTGTTACGTCTAGACTTAAAAAAGGAGCCGGCTTTGAGGTAGCAACGTATTATTTAAGAGAATATATTTTGGACGGAGAAAATATAAATAGGATAAATAACGGAATATGATTTTGATTTGGTAAGGGAATGTAATTAACTATGAGTATTTTAATGTTTTAGAATTTAATAAACCCTGATGATGACAGGGTTCTTGTCGAAACCGGTTGGTTAAAGTGTACTAATAAAAAAATAAAAAGAGTGGTTAAAACAAAGTTGTTTAATTTTATAAAGTTTATAAAATGTGCCATAAAGTTGATGTGTGGCATTTTTAGTCTGGCCGAAAATTCAGTTGCGATAAAGATAAAAGTAAATTATTATTTTTTTAAATAAATATTGTTTAACGAATTGCAACGAATATACCTGAAGCTTGAAGTCACGGTCAGCTCAGGTATCGGGCCATTGTCTGTAAAGGACCCACGGGGTCGAGCCAGACGGATGGAAATTTCCATGCCAGGGGTCGACCTGGCAACTATCTTCCCCTTCCTCTAGGCGTTTTTATGGCCCTCAGCCCAGAGACGATCCTCGGGCCCGATTGCAAAAAGTCGGCGTTCGGAGCCCCTTGCGGCCGGACGTGTTGCCTCGTGAGCTCCCCGGTTTTAAACCGGGGAGGCTAAGTTTAAATAAAAAGTCGGTGTCCTTAGCCCCTTGCGGCTGGACGTGTTGCTTCGTGAGCTCCCCGGTTTGAAACCGGGGAGGTAAAGTTAAAATAAAATTAAATTGTTGTTGTTGTTCAAACTAAACTAAACTAAGTTGTCAAGTGTAAGTGAATGTTGTGAAGTGACAACGGGGCGGTGCATCATTGTGGCTGATTGCCGGCCTCTTGCGGACCGTCAGGAGGACGCTCCGCAGCGCATCACGTAGGTGACCTGGGGCGAGTCATCCGGTATTTCCTCTTCGATACGCGGATTACGCCCAGCGCCTCGACGTGATCGCCGCTCTTCTCTCTCCCGCCGGCCGCCTCATCAGCACAAGGGATGTCACACCGCCCACGTGTTGGGCCACTTTCGCGGCCTCGCGCACGGCCCCTTGCGCCCCCCCTTCCGCGGGCCTGTCTCCAGGAAACCTTGGGCGCGTCGTCCTGCCGACGCCGCCCCGCGAGTGTTAGTGTCGTCGATGTGACATTAAGTGGTTTAGATATAAGGTAATTTTTAAGCGTTAATTAAGTCAGTTATAATTATGTTTAGTGTAGGTTAAGTTATATATAAAGGACAATTAGTTTTTAAGAGTGTCTAGTTTTAAGGTTATACTGGTGGGTTTTTTTGTTGTTGTGTTTCAAATATAAATAGATGAAAATTGAAGTGTCATAGAGTTTCAATTAATCCTGGCCTACTTGACCCCTGCCTCCAGCGTCCCTTTTTCTCCGTTTTTCCTTTAAAAGATCTTACTGCTGCTGAGGCGGGTGTGTCAAAGTATCTGCGAAAAACATTCAAGAAAAGAATAGGATTTTATTTTTTGGCTTAAAATTTTATTTAGTTTTTTATTTATATTTTTACTTATATTTCTTATCAGTACTTCTATACGAAGTTGAATTGTGGATCCTCAAGATCAGCATTATGAACTGATTAGAGGCATTCGAAATGTGGCTACATCGTAGAATGCTACGCATTCTATGGACTGATATGGTCAGCAACGCAAATATGCTCCAAAGAGCAAGAGCAGGGACAGTTGCTGACTGGTATCAAGGTCTGGATGGTGTCCTATCTGGGGCATGTGCTTAGAGGAGAGAAGTACGAGCTATTGTACCTTGTTATAAAAGTCAAAATATAAGGTCGAAGAAGTATATGTAGAAGACAGATCTCCTTGCTCCGGAATATATGAGATTAGACGGGAATCAGGACCGTCGAGGCACTGTTTAGAGCTGCCCAAGACAAGGATAATTACTCTCAAGTGATAGTCGACATCAGAGAGACTTGACATGACACGCACAAAAGAAGAAGCACAGACCAATACAACTCCAATCTAACAAACACAATTTTCTTGTTATAGTTCCGCGGTCTCTACACCAGATACAAGAATAAAAATCCTTCATCAGGCTCCAACATCGACTACCAGTTCCGTCGGATTGGCCTGGTGGGACAGATTGCTCTGTACCTCATTCCTGGGATCCTGTTCTTCATTTTCCTACCTGCTTTTCTCTTTGTCATATTCGAGGGTTGGGACTACACCTTGGCTGTCTACTACGCCTTCGTAACCCTCACAACAATAGGTTTTGGAGACTATGTCGCAGGTAAGTCCTATGAAACATGTTTCTGTCATGATGTTACTAATTAGTTGACCTGACTTTTGACATGATCATACTGTGTTAGTATGATGATGAAGTGGTTCATGTTTTATGCTGTTTACGATGTAAATTGGTGATTGGAAATCAATTAATATTATATCATTTTATGAAAATCTGTTACCAACTCGTAAAAAGGTCAAATAAAATACGGAATAACATAATCCGACTTTCACACAGTACTTTCACTTGATTTCATCCAGAAAGCCAAAAATGAAAAATTTGCAGCAAAACTTGTATTTCTCAAAACAATTTAATTACATTACTTGTATTTTTTTTGACGTATCTATTTACACAGTCAGAGCGTGGTATATTTTCGTTAATAAAATAGAATATATTATTATAATATTTGAAATTTTATGGCAACAATTTTATATTAGGTTTTCAAATACCATTTCTGATTTTTATATCAATTAAAACAGTCGGTGCCACGATACTGCTTCAGTTTTTCTTTTTTAATATTTATTAGTCGCTTTAGAAAATTCTTGCCTGTTATGTACAACGATTTATAGCATATTTAGTTATTTATATTTTACATTATTTTACATTATATTTAACATTAAATTTTACACATCCACTATCGTTTTCATGTCTTAAAAATGATAGGGGATGTGTATAGTTCGTAATAAATGAATAAGATAAACAAACAATCAAGATTTGTCACATAGCTCATTTATTTGTCTCATTCGTCCTGTCATATTTTCTAAATAAGACACCACTAAATCTGATAGTGTCCGCCTCCGTAGTGTAATGATCAGCACGCTCGGCTACCGTTCTGGAGGTCCCGGGTTTGATTCCCAGGGGGGTCAAATAAATATGAGTGATTTTTTCACTCTAATATTTAATCAATATTATCCTGGACTGGCGCCTAAAGCGGGGGGCTGATCACCTTCCTTCGTGTGTTAACGATCAAGATAACACTGTGTTTATATAACGCAGTGCCCTATGCACCATTGGGGTGCAGATAAGGGTTTGAATTGAAGAAAAATCTGATAGATCTTTATGTCCAATTGCCTCATCAATTTTTGTCAACTGCCTACTTTCTTTTGAACATAGTATCCAATTTAAATGTTTCTTTTTCAAAAATTTAAGATACCCACACCACATCTCGGCTGTCCAAACTCAAAACACAGTAAGGAACATTTTTTTTGTAGTAGGTTTTTTTTGCATTTTTGGACTAAGTAGATTCTACTAAGTCCAAAAAACATACTACAATAAAAATGTCCCTTACTGTGTTTTAAGTTTGGACAGCCGATCTTGTGATGACGTCTCATCACTGCTATAGTTAGAAGTTGCAGATATACTCATATACAAAGTTTAACTTTCAGGTATTACGGATAAAGGGTATGGGCCTTACTTCTGGGCCTATAAGATCTTCCTCATATTCTGGATAACCTTCGGCCTGGGCTACTTGGTGATGGTCATCGGATTCCTCACCCAGGGACTCCGCTCCAAGAGGATGCAGGAACTGGAGCACAAGGTGGCGCAGAATCTGAAGGAAACACACACCAAGATATGGCACGGGGTCACCAAGGATGTCAGCTACCTGAGGAAGATACTCAACGAAGTTTACATGATGAGATTCAAGGTAAATTTTTTATTTTTTAATATTTTTAAAATGTATTTTTATTAGTAACTTAGTATATAATTTTTTTTACAATTTTTGTTATATATCTAAACAATATTCCTAGGGTTCAATATATTTTACACGGTACCTTCCCAAAAAAGAGACAAGCTCTTGTGCTTGTAGAGAGGGAGTTATCTGATTTTTTTTTTCGATAATTTTTTATTATTTATTGTATTGCCGGTGTGTGCTTATTGTATATGATATGTGCATGTTTATTGTGTCTTATCGCACAACTTGAGATGAAACATGTATCGTTTTTTCATACAAAAGAATATTATATGGAAGTGTGTGCATCCCAGGGCTTACGATGACGGTCAAGTTGTGACACATATAAATTACGAATTGTTAAAATGAACAAATTACGAATGAGTTTTTTCTACTGTATGTTATTTTTATGTATAATATACATATTTTAATGAACCTTGTGTGTTGTTCTACTGGTTTACCTACTCTATGAATTGTGTGTGTGTATTTAAACGAAAATATGCAGAAATTTCATAGTTGTTGCGAGCAGATCTTTAATAAACTTCCTATAATACGTCAACTGTTGTTCTAAACCAATTCCAAACATGCCCTTTTAATAGAGTATGTATGTATTATATCACTTCTGGGATATTAAAATAAAACTCTTGTTTCATGTTACAGCCCGTGTACAATGATGAGACTCCTCCTCCAAGGCTACACCGCAGTTCCAGCTGTCCCTCTCTATCTCTGTACTCCCAGAGCACTACCCCTCGCGTGGCACGGCGCAGAGCCATGTCGGAAGCCTTCGGCCCGACAGACTTGCAGAGAGTGCAATCTGACAGCGACCTTCTCGCTATTGACAGGCAGAAGACCTTCGCTCCAACTAGCATGGTACAGCCGGCGGAACTTCTCGCTAGAGTCGTGGATGCTCTCGGCACTTTACAGAACGAAGATGATAGCTTCATGGAAGAGGGCTTCCACGGATTCAGCGATGAGGAAATCCTCGCCAGCGAGAAGGCCAGCTCCACGTGGAGCATAGCCGGCGAGAAGATATACGCCCAACCTCCTCCTATCTTCAGAACGAGAGCAGTCAGCGAAATCGGAGTACCCGTGACGTTGCAAGACGACAAGTTCCCCAATGGAGATTGGAACGGTTCCAACCTGAGGTTGAACGTCATGAAGACGCGAAATTCCAAACTATCAGTGCCCAATATATCGACAATCTCGCGACAAAGTATTTCAGTATTTTCCGATCAGTCAGGTTCTCCGAAAAATCTGCTGTCTAAATTGAATCCGTTTAAGAAACAGACTCCAACGCTGACGGACGACGAAAAGGATAGGATAATGGCGCTGACTTCGGATAGAATGACTCCCGAGGATTATTTGAAAAGAACATCAAGAGGAAGGGTGAGCATGGCGCCGATACCGGCTGCTTCTCAACAGCGGTACCTGAACAACACGAGAGGTGGAAGACTGAGTCGAATTTCTTTACCATTGGAGAGTGCGGACGTTTTAGAGCAAACGACGGTTGCCGATTTGATCAGAGCCCTGGAGGCGCTACACGCTGGATCCCCGTCTCAGCCAAGGAGGAAGATGGGAACCGCGAGTCTGACTCCTCCGAAACAGGGAACTCCTCCGATGTTAGTACAACCTTCCGGGAGTCCCCGGGAGAGACGGTTTTCTATATTTCAAGGTCCTGGGAATGTAGGGACTCGACGTCAGTCGACGGCCATCCCTGCGCTGGCACGGCGCCGCGCGTCCTTGATGCCGAGCGCCGCCTACTCGCCTTCGCAGCGGCGCGGGTCTCTCCTGCAGCCGCCGCCCTACTCGGCCGTGGAGGGCCCCCGCCGGCGGCTCGCAGCCCCGCGCCGCCAGTCCCTGTGGGGCGCCGCATCCCCTCTGCCTTCGCCCTCGCCGCGCCCTCGACGCCCTCGGTTCCCACCAAGCATCTCCGAGAGCGGCCCCGCAGAACGCACGAGACACGAGAGTCTCACGGATATTCAAATAGACGATTTGGGCAGATCGCACTCCATGGATTCGTAAATTATATTTAGCAAATTCATATATAATTCTTCTTCTTTGTCTTATTCCTCATTACTGAGGGTTATGACCATTGTCTATGCAATGACTCTACTCCAGTTATTCTTTGACTGCGCTGCACGTAGCGCTCCAACCACCGAGATGCCTGCTGCTGGCTTAACTTGATCGGTACATCGTGTGGGGATCTTCCTCTCCCTCTCTTCCCCTCCAGGCTACTGATCACAACCAGTTGTTCCAGGCTATCCTCATTGCTACGCGCAACGTGTTCAAAGAACTGAAGAATCCATCATGTACAGACAGACATTGACCAAAGTCAAATCATCCAAGTTCTTGGCGAATGGACATGAATAATATAAACATAAAAAAAAAACTTTAATCGCGAATAAACATTTTTGTGTTATTTTTAAGTTCACCGTTTTATGTATTCGTAGATGTACTTATTAACTGTAGATACTATGGTTTATGGTACTAATTATTTGGAATTGATATTACAGTAGATTTAGTTTACAATCTAAAAAGGGTAATGAAACCTAAAAGTTTCTAAAAATGTATTGAATATGACACCTAGCTTAAGGTCTGTGCAAATCGAATGTGAAGAACTCCAGAACTAATGACGAATAAGCTTTTTCATGGCGTATTAATAATTTTTATCTTTATAAAATAATGATTTTGAACATAAACATAAAAATTTCAATCATAAAACTGATTTTAAATTGTACATGGTTTTCATCAAATGGAGTATAGTATATTTGATTCTGACTTGTAATACCCCTAAGTTTAAACAAATGTATTATTATTAACACATTGTAGTCGGGCGCTTCGAACAACAGACTCTAGCCTATAGCGGACATTTTTCGCAATTAGCGCAAAAATATATCGCTTTCTTAAAATTGACACAATTTCTAAACCAAATAATATTTTCGATTGAAATTTTCAAAGAATCATATATGACATTTGATCATCAAAAATAAATTATAATGATAATTTTTAATTAAGTATTCCGTATTTCACAATTTAAGAAGCATTGTAAACTCTAAAAAATAGTCTTCCCCTCCGAGGTATCATTCCCTATACAATGCTAATATATTCAAATAATAAAATACCAAACACTAAACAAAACAGTGCGAGCGGTATGAAAAATAGTCCAATACGTGAAATGACTCAAACTAAAAACTGGAGATTGAGATCGCATAAAAACTCTAGATTTCTGGGGATGCCTTTACAAGCGACACACTAGCCAATCCGGACAAGACATCTCAAATAACGTCAACAGACTGTCGCCTAGCACCCAGGTAGCAGATTACCCTTCAACGCGTTTTATTTCACGCTGATAACAAACCCGTATATTGCCGTTTCCCGCCGATAACCGACAGTTGACAAAAACGGCATTTGCCGTGTCCCGCAGTTGACCGACAGTCCGCGAAAAACGGCAAATGCCGTGTCCCGACGACAATGTGTTAATTAACAGTTTAAACTCTCGACAACCATAACAAAATCACTTGTAAACAAGTAAAAATTCAAAATAATTTAAAAAATCTAAAAACATCAACAATCGCCCTTGAGTTGGTATGTTATGAAAATGGCGCTTTATAAATTATCCAAAATTAGAAATATTTATTTCTTTTATTTAAATTTTAAAGTATGTTAGCTTTTTTATATCTCAAAATGAGTGCTCGAACGTCGAATGGAAATGTTACGGGAATTTTTGGAAATATTAGAAATACTATTTAGGTAATTTATTCATATTTAAAAGAACCAATTAAATTGTGATTATGTAGCCATATGTAGCAATAATTTGTCAGATTATTTATTTATATTATGTCTCTTTGTCTGTGTTTAGAATTAAGTAGCAAAATTTAGTCAATGCATCAGAAGGTTGTAAAAGAAATATGCGTGAGAAATTCGTGCATTAGAAGTTAAACTTTTTTAAGATCTAAATACATGGCACAATTTTGACCAAACTTTGATATTTAGATTAGGGATTCTTTGTTAAAAGAAGAAGACATCTGAAGAACTCTGGAAAGAACTAATAAGTGATGTTTGGATATTACTTCGTTTGTTACAAATCCCTAAATAACAAAAAATATGGAAAGAATTGCTAGTTCTCAAGTAGTATAATCAACATTTGTACAAAATAATTGACAATAAAATAAATAAATACGTAACAGAAACTTCTAAATCATTAATTTCATTTATTTTTACTAATGAACTGTATAAAGAGTGGTCAAATTGCTTGATCGATTTATTTGTTCCTTTATCCCTTGTCCTCTTCCAGTGGTGCAAAGGGCACTCCATCAGATAATGAGAGATTCCACAGAATAAAGGGCACCATCGTAATCATTGTATGGTGTTTTTTGTCTCTTCTTCTTCTTCTTCATCTTGTTGTAGGCCTTGTGGCCTGTTTTTAAGAGGGATTGGCCTCCTGCGATGTCGGTTCCCAGCTATCGACCCATCTCTTTGGTGGTCTGCCCGAGAGTCGTCTACCATAGAGTTGGCCGTACAGTGCGATGTGGGGGAGTCTGGATGGTTCCATTCTCCTCACATGCGCATACCATTGTCTCCTTCGTTGCCTTCCCCACCTAACGACATCTTCGATCTCGCATATTTCCCTGATCCTGGCGTTTCTTATTTTGTTTATTTTTATTATCTCGAAGACTCTTGCCTGATATGCTTCTTGGAGTCTTCATTTTTGACACTCTAAGCGCATTTTTTGTGACAACGGTGTCCGTTCTTCTTTCGATTCCATACGTCATGATGTGTCAGTGTTTTATGTCAAAAAAGGAATATATTTTTTATGTTTAATATTTTAAAAAATTATATGTATTTTTTGTAATATTTATTTTCAGGTGGGTGTAGATTTCAGTCATTAAATGTTTTGTTTTTGTAATTCTTACTTTAATATCATTTCAATGTTAACCCTTTTTACTTTGTTTTACCATCCTTAGTGAAGGGAAGCACAGCATGATGTCACGAATGCTTAAAAGCGTCTTAAAGACGCTTATAAGCATTATATTTGCTCACTTTTGGTAGAGCATTAACCTCCCTACACATACAAACGTACGTGATACCATTCCGCGATAACCCGTATGACCTACGTGAGAAAAGATATCTGTTCAAAAATATTAAATGCGTACCGGATACACTGACAAATTTTTGTCAGGTTTCATACCTGACAATATTTTGTGACAACATATGTAGTGATTTTTTTGCTTGTTTATAAAAAATATACCTGAAAATAACCCGAAGGTAGGGTGGTTAAGACACTAAAAAACATTCCGTAGATCGGAATTGGGTTTGCAGTTACTCAGTGATTAGTATACTGACGGTCGGGCAGCAGACTGTTTGAGTATAATTGGCTTAGGGTTGTTGAAAAAACCGCCCGAAAACAATGTGTTAATACAAGAAAGAAGAAATTAGATAAAGTCCATTAACATGATCACTGCAATCCTCATATGTTGCTCACTCCTTTCAAGAACGTCATAAATAAAAAAACTTGATTTTTCAGGAGAACGTTTATAATGTTTGAAAATATAATACAATGTATTAAAAATAAATATCAAGCCACTTATTAAACTTTTTACTGTGCAACAGATCTGTTTAGGTAAAATCTGAAGGTTTTTTCTCCATATGAAAAATATTTAGTATATGTATTTAAAAAAATAATAAAACAATACCTTTTCTTTGAAATGCAAAAACGACACTTTCTGCGCTGTAGCGGGTAAATATTAAGTTAAAAATATGCTTCTTTTGCGGGGATATAGTACATTTTCTGGTCATTCCGAAAACATGCACAACTGAAAATTGACGACTTTTGATTAATGACGTTCTTGAAAGGAGTGAGCGATGTGTCTATAAGTCCCTTAGTGAACAGCAGTACGCAGCACTCATATATTCATATGTTTAAGAACAACAGTGTTTTGCCAGCCAGTATCCAAGATTCAAACCTCAATAAAAAACTTTGGCAAAAAATAACAGATGTCCTATTTTTTCATGTTTAGATTCCTTGTCTATGCTTACACAAAACATTCAAAATTCATAGGCACATCAATACTCAGGACAAAGTATTCAGATAGAATTGGTTTTTAGTTTAAAATGTGGTTTACTCTTCATTCAATGAGGTATAATTATCTTGGGGCGGCTATATCATCGGGTGGAATATGTATATCTGTATCTTGATTTTGCCCCATGACATCATAGTAACTTGAGTACTTATGTTTGAGAGTGAAAAAGACATAGTAAAAATGCTAGTCAAGTTTTGAAGTTATCTACATAGTTATTGTTCGCCTCCATAGTGTAATGGTCAGCACGCTCGGCTACCATTCTGGAGGTCCCGGGTTCGATTCCCAAGGGGGGTAAAATAAATATAAGTGATTTTTCACTCTAATATTTATTCAATATTACCCTGGACTGGTACCTGAAGCGGAGGGCTGATCACCTTTCCTTCATGTGTTTACGATCAAGATAACACTGCGTTTATATGATGCAGTGCCCTATGCACCGTTTGGGTGCGGATAAGGGTTTGAATGAATGTAAACGCAGTATGTTTCGCTATAATGCCAGCTCTGGAAAGGATCGAAGCAAATGTAATGTTATAAGTATCTCGGCTTATTCAAAAGCCAAAAGGATAATTTATTATGTAAAAGGTCTGTTACTTATATTCTTTTGAGTCAAAGTTACTGAAAAATAAATAATGGGTATTTAAAAACAAAATGTTTGTCATCGGGTAAAAGGGTTAGGAAAAAGGCAGTTTCATTTCTTTTTTTTTTAATGTTGAAAAGTAATCTGTTTACATTAGTAATGTGTAGACTTCTTAGTATAAAATTATTATTATTAGCTAAATAAAGCTTCATCTTATTGAACTCTAGGTGAGTCTATATTTCTCAAAATTCACTTATAAACTAATTTTCTTATTTACTAATGGGCCACATGCATGGTATTTATTGAGCTTTTATAAAAGAAGACAAATTTGAACTATTTTTTAAAATTTCATTTCTCTATAGAGAACTGAAACTAGAGGTGCGACTGATGGGTGACTGTTTTAATTTTCGATTGAGAAAGTATTTGTTACTCTTTCTCACTTTATATTTATATCCAGTTTTGATGTCAAATATATCAGAAGCTAGAAACATATAACAAAATTTTTGTACCGATTCGCGTGACAAGGTTTAATCGATCAAATGAAATAAAAAACAAACTAGGCAATGACTTGTTTCAAACAAGTTACCATTAAATTCAGTTTTTTAATTCAATCGCCTATGTCTAAGTGAAACTGAATATATTTTAAAGTAAGTAAAATTTAAATATCCATTTTGAAACAATAGTTATTTTTTAAGTCAAATTTGTTTCCAACTATACAGGTAGATGTACATTTAAGGTTTTAGAATTAAAACACAACTTACTAAATCATGTAATTTTTACAGTTGATTTCAGAAATAATATAAAATAAAAACAGACGCAATTAATTCAGAAAGTGAATGGTAAATAGTCTTCATTTTGTTTCTTTACAATTTGACACTCAAAATGTTGCATTTTCTGTGCATTGGGATACATATACCATGTGAATTTAATAAACTTAGTTTAAGACTATAGAGAAAATTTCTATAAATATAAGCAAATGAATATAAATTATATTTGATGGTTAATTTCAATATAAAAAAACTAAACTAATGTACCCATCAAACATCAATTGATGCTATCTCTCTTTTTGTATATTGTATCCATTATTTCAACCCAATACTGGTCAGAATATTAAATAAAAGTAAAAAAATTATAATTATATTAATATAACATTTATGAATAAATTTATGAGGGTTGAATACAGGGAATGAAGATACATTTAACCATTTAACCTGCATTTAGGGTGGATTTTTAATTAAACTGGTTAGCCAAAAATACTCACATATATTAAATGAAAAATGCACACATGTAACCCATTAGTATATTGTCAATAAAATAAATACCGTCAATCATAAGACCAATCAAATAATTCAAAATTCCTTTCACTCTATATACACAATAATAAAAATAATAAAAAAAATCAGAACTAAAATATACTATGCAAATTGCATAGCATGGCATTACAGTTTACATATTTACAAGGCTAGATAACAATATATATTATAAATAATAATACTATTTGTATAATAAATGGCAGCGGTGAATAGATCGCTACTGTCAAAAAATATTTTATACTCAAAAAGTGGGTTCAGATTCAAAACTTGCAATCACTTCCTGTTCGTTTTTTATTTGATCTGATTTGCGACAACCATGATCATGTGACTTGCGTGATTAAAAAAACTAACAGTAAACAAAAAGCAGTCTCGGTGTGAATCCAGCCTTATGCGGCGTTTACACGAGGATAATTATTAAGACATTCCACTAAGCCGAGCCAAAAATGGACTTGTGTAAATAGAAATTCCGAGACTATGAAATGTTTTCAAGACTGCAGACAATCCAAAAAATCAGAGCCAATAATTGATATGTTTATTCATTCCAAGCCTGTTCTACTAGCTAGCTGTTCATTCCTCATAACTCTGGCGTCTGACATCAATCACCACAGATTATGAAATGATTATGTTGTATTTGATCTCCATCAACACTCTTAGCGCCCTACTGCATCGAATTGACATGGAGTTTACTCGATTATTATATAAAAGAAGGCGAGGTTATCCTGCGCTTCCGGTTCGTGCTTATACACTGCTAATGTATAAGCAAGGGTTATGAGGTTGAAATAACTTATTGGATAATTGCAATAATCATCAACATCAGACTTATACATTTTTTAAATAAACTTTACAGCCATAAATGCAATATTTTCAAAATATCCTTACTGGCAATATAGAAATCACTGGCAATTTTAACAAATTGTCTACGCTAACGGCTTGTATGTGAATATGACATCTCGGAATATATTTTTTCCTTGTAATGTCTCAATGGAATGGCATCGCAATTGTCCTCATGTAAATGCCGTGTTAGAGTAATGCGTCATGACTTCAGTCACCGTGTGTGATCTAAATCCGTCACTGTACTCCTGACTTTTTCAAAGTATTTTTCGGACTCGCGTCATCATGTCTCGTCCAAGTCTTTGGGCAAGTTTTCACTCTGCGGGGGGTTGTTGTCCGTGGGTAGCAGCATGGCCTCGGCCGCTTCCTTGTCCATGTCCTCCCGGATGGTCGTGAAGATGGACACCAGGTTCTGCAGGCCGATGAGGTAGCCGTCCTCGTGGTTGCCCACGGTCCACTTGGAGCTGTGGTCGATGCTGATGTGCTCGGGCAGTTTCACGGTCTTGGCGAAGTCGATGAGCCAGATTGAGGATTTGCGCTTGTCGTGCACAAATAGCAGAGAGCTGCCGATGATTTCGTGGGATTTGAAGAAGTCAGATGCTTCCATGCTTGTTTTTATTTGTTTTAACCGCTCGATATACCCATCCTGAAACAACAAACAGAACCAAGTATAAATAAATATTTATTCAAATTTAAAATAGACAAAATTTTCAGTATCTGAGTATTCCTTCAAATTTTTGTGTTTTATTTTAGCAACTCATTTTCCCATTTTTGAGGATAATGTGATAATAGCAGTCAAAATGAATGTCAGATTAAGCAATACTTACATTCAAGAGTTTAAAAAATATATATTTTAGAAAAACATATAAATAATTTTCATTTACAAAATGCAATTATCAAAAATCTTTTATTGGATATATAGCTTAAGGAACAAAGCACCCGACTGACATTAGAGGATACGGGTTTGAATCCTGGGCCAGTGCGGGTATGTCCTATAATAAATTAATATTGTCATATTGATTTCTATTTCTTCACTTATTAAACATAAATATTTAGAGTTTAATGATTGTTAATCCTCAACACAAATTGTAATAAATAAATAAAATTAATTTATATAGTAAAACTACAACTATAAAGTTTTTCATACTTTTATTTTATTTTACTAGTGACCGGATTTCGTTGTTACCGATATCAAACTGGTGAGATGATGTCAGTAATGATGGAACCGGGTCACTGGTCAAATAAAACAATAATATAATAAAATAATAATAAAACCCTTATCCGCACCCCAATGGTGCATAGGGCACTGCGTCATATAAACGCAGTGTTATCTTGATCGTTTACACATGAAGGAAAGGTGATCAGCCCTCCGCTTCAGGTACCAGTCCAGGGTAATATCGAATAAATATGACAGTGAAAAAATCACTTATATTTATTTTACCCCCCTTGGGAATCGAACCCGGGACCTCCAGAACGGTAGCCGAGCGTTCTGACCATTACACTATGGAGGCGGACAAATAAAACAATAGTGGGAAAAAACTACATAGTTGTATTTTATTATATAAAATGCTGTTTCATCAAAAAATGTTGCAAGAAACTTAATCAAAATGAAATTTTGATAATAAGCAGGTTTTTCTATTTGAATATTATTTTTATTTTATCGGACAGCGGGTTATTCACTTTACGGATAATATGTCAATTTTAATGGTATCTCAACTTGAAATTAAACATTTCAATTTAAATTTTTCAATTTCAATTTCAATTTATTTATTTCAATTAATATATACATTACAAACTATAATTTTTTTAATTGTATACATTAAAATAAAATATATGCAAGAACTATTGCTATAGGTGTAGAAGAACCCCGCTTCGGAAAACTCCTTCAGACATATGGAACAGATCAATATCCAATGAGATATTGTTCAACATAGCAGTAGCTCTTCCTACAGGCATAACTATCGGCAGGTTGGTCCTGTGTATAGGAATGTGAAACAATCTATGTCGACGCTGTCTTAGGTAACTATCGGGAACATACAGACCAATGTTCCGGATAGTTTCAGGATTATCGATCATACCGCGCAACAATCGATAAAAATGCGTAGTCAAATACACATTCCTTCTAGTCTCTAAACTATTGTAGCCAAGCATACCCTGGAGAAACTCGGATATCATTATTCACTTTTTTATGAAAGAAGAATAAATGCAATATGGATGTTCAATAATGGACAGAATGATGAATGTTACATAAGTATATAAAGTGATCGCTTAAGCCAGCCAAATGCCAGGTCAGCCCTGGGACGCTCAGACCAAGTTTTTAAACCACGTTTTCATATGATGTACAAAATACATATCACCGGTGCACGTGGAAGTATTTAGCACCGTAAGGGAAAGGTTTTAAGAAGTTTTTTCTATGTTTGCTTCTAACATCCCCTCTATATTTGATACTTCACTTACCACGATATTGGGGCACCCCTTGGTGAAGTCTTTGAACGCTTCCATGACCTGGTTGGACGACTTGGTGGTTTTGAAGTCCTTGGTGCTGGTCCCGTCCGGTTTCTTGATGCCCTCGATTCGGAAGCCCAGGGTGGCCGTGGATGAGATGGTCTCCCGCCACACCATGTAGCGAGGCTTGGTCACACCCTTCACTCGGTTCTCCTCGTCTGTGGGCGCCGACGGATCAATCTGGATCATCTTCTCGTACATATCCTGGAAATATGGAAAATTAAGTTATTTATTATATCGTAGTCATACAGGAGAAAGTGACCAAGTGCAGTGTTTTACAAAAATGTGAACATTGACTATTTGATATCTTACTAGCTTAATATTGCCCTAAAAAATCCCAAAGCGATTTTAAACTTGGAAGTATAATATATTAATCGAACGTGGAGTATTGTGGATGGATATTATAGTTGAGCAACAAACTAGTAAAAAGTACAAAACTCGTATTGAAAATATGTATTGAATAAATATTTTAATGAAAAAAATCACTTATTACATGCCACTTAACCAGCCTATGACAGGTCACAAGCCCTGTAAATACGCAGACTTCCATATTCTTCTTCGTCTTTGTTGAGATTTCAAAATGTAAAGATATTAATTATAAATGGTTAGCACATTTGAACAAGTCAAGATGAGGCTAAAAATGGTAAAAAAATGAAGTCAGTTTGGTATAGATGAAATTTGTTCTTCGTTAGTTTTATTGAAACTTTCCCAAAATCCTTCAATTGACAGATTAATAAAATAAAATATGACACATACTATATTCTATTAAGAGCGTGATTATAATTGACGCACGCATGAAAATGAATGAATCAACAGGTACTAGTCACAGATATGTAATTGTAGATAAGTTATTCTCCGAGAAGTGTGTGAATGATGAGACATTGACCTTTTTTATAGCACTGGAGATATTAATAGACAGCAGATACAGGTTAGAAATCAGTAGGCCACACTATTCAAGTTCAGGTATGTGAGGTCACAACTAAGTTGCGTAGTACATATCGCTCACTCCTTTCAAGAACCTCATAAATGAAAAAACTTGGATTTTTCATGAAAACGTTTATAAAGTTTAAAAATATAATGCAATGTATTAAAAACAAATATCAAGCCACTTATTGAACTTTTTACTGTGCAACAGATTTTTTTAGGTAAAACCTGAAGGTTTTTTCTCCATTTGAAAAATATTTAGTATATTAAAAAAAATACTTAAACAATACCTTTTCTTCAAAATGCAAAAACAACACTTTCTGCCCTGTGTGCGGGTAAATATTAAGTTAAAAATGTGCCGCTTTTGTTGGGATATAGTACATTTTCTGGTCATTCCGAAAACATGCACAACTGAAAATTGTCGATTTTTTATTTATGACGTTCTTGAAAGGAGTGAGCGATATATCAAAAAACTTGAATTTTCATGAGATCGTTTTTAAAGTTTAAACATATAATGAAATGCATTAAAAATAAATATCAAATTGAACTTTTTTTATTTATGACGTTCTTGAAAGGAGTGAGCGATATGTCCATCGATTCACAAACTGAGACTTATATCTGTAGGTGTGAGGTAAAAAATCGTAAATCCAAAATTTCAGATGCTCAAAAGATACAAATTGGAATGTCCGAAAAATTCATGACAGTATGAGGTAAAAATCTGCAGTCTGAGTGTAGAATTTCATTTGATTTACACTTAGAAATATATTTTTTATTCAAAATGTACGTATGTACTAGCTTTTCCATACACTTTGTCCATCTTCCAAAGTGTCCTCCCATAGTCCTAATCTGACTCCATAAGACGAAATAGAAAAACATTATTTTAAGAACATTAAAGTGTCTGTCCATTTAAAGTAGAAATTAGACAAAATAGTAGAAATAAAAAATTAAAAAATATGATTTTAACACATTCTTTGCGGGAAACGCTTAAAAGCCATTTTACATACTGTTGGTAGAGAACGGGAGACGCTTATAAGTGATCCATTTTCTTACTTTTGGTAAAGCGCAAGACGACAAAAAGAATTTTGAATATCGGGATAGGGTTTGCTGTTATTTGTGATTAGATTACTTATGAAGGAATGCAAAGCTGAGACAAGCATTATCGATAAAATTAAGAAAGGTGCGTTGAGATGGTTTGGACATGTAGAACAAATGAGTGAGGAAACAACGGTGAAACAAATTTATGAAGCAAATGTAATTGGAAAAAGGAGCAGAGGAAGACCGAGAAAAACTTGGCATGATCAGGTATGCCAAATACTTAAAAAAACGGTCAGGTTAGGAGTCGAAACAATCGGCGGGTGTGTATGAGGAGATGCATGAACGTGGAAGAGGCGAGGAATGTTTGCAAAGACAGAGTGGTGTGGCGTTCTATTCTCTCTGCCTACCCCTGAAGAGAAGGGGCGTGATGGTTAGTTAGTTAGTTAGTTAGTTAGTTAGATTACTTATGATTAGTATACAACCATTAGGGATGGGATTGATGAAAAACTGTCCAATAATAATGTGTTAAGGTGAGGATTCGCTAAATTATTTTTCTTACCTGATTAAACTTAATAAATGGTACATTATTTTTTAAAGGTAAATATTTGTGACTGACCTTCCTCAGTTTGGGCTTCTCCTTAGCCTTGGCCAACTCTTCCTCGAGGTAGGTTCTGACCCCAACTTTACAATCCATCACACAAGGAGAGTCGAACCCGCTCAGGAGGTCTTGCAACTGCAGGTAGGCCGCTGTATCAATATTTGCAGTCAAGGAAAACAACTGGATACATCATATAAAACAAACACTTCACACTTGCAGTTCTGCACATTCCGTCAAACTCAGAAGGCTATTAATATAAACATATCGCTCACTCCTTTCAACAACGTCATATATCAAAAATTGTCAATTTTCAGTTCTGCATGTTTTCGGAATGCCCAGAAAATGTACTATATCCCAGCAAAAGAGGCATATTTTTAACTTGATATTTACCCGCTACAGGGCAGAAAGTGTGGTTTTTGCATTTTGAAGAAAAGGTATTGTTTAATTATTTTTTTTAAATACACTAAATATTTTTCAAATGGAGAAAAAATATTCAGGTTTTACCTAAAAAAAACCTGTTGCACATTAAAAAGTTCAATAAGTGGGTTGATATTTATTTTTAATACATTTTATTATATTTTCAAAATTTTAAAAACTTTCTCATGTAAAATCAAGTTTTTTGATATATGACGTTGTTGAAAGGAGTGAGCGATATATAAAACTATACGCATACTTAAATCTGTTTGCACGTATAGACGCTTAACATTTCAATTTGTCCAGACTACATGTATTATAAGTGTAATGGACTTGTCCGCCTCCGTAGTTTAATAGTCGCTGGAGGTCTCGGGGTCGATTCCCAGGGGGGGGATCAAATAAATAGCAAGTGATTTTTTCAATCTAATATTTATTCAATATTACCCTGAACTGGTACCTGAAGCGGAGGGCTGATCACCTTTCCTTCAGGTGTTAACGATCAGGATAACACTGCATTTATATGATGCAGTACCCTATGCACCATTGGGTGGGGATAAGGGTTTGAAGAATAATGGACTTACTAAAGTATTTAGTCTTCTTTGCAATCCTTATCTGCACATTTATGCATAAACAAAGCGATGTTATCTTGATTGTAAATTACATAATGATGAGAATAGTTCTTAAGAAAAATAAATATAGCAATGTAAAAAAAATGAGAGATGAACTAAAATGGTTATCTGTAAGAAGAAGACTTAAATTTAATATGTTGATATTTATACATAAATTTTTTCACGATAAATTACCAAAATATTTTAAGGATAAAGTTGTCTTAAACAAAAATTGTCATGAATATGCTACTAGACAAAAGGATAAAATAAGACTACCATTATTAAAAAGAGCTGAGTCGCAAAATTGCTTGATGTATAAGGGTTTAAAAATGTATGATGAGATGCCTGAATGTATGAAGAATGAAAAGTGTCTGAAAGAATTTAAAAATAAATGTCTAAGTTACTGTAAGGAAATGTAAATATATAAAGATGATGTAAATGTATATAATAGTTTATATTAGTTTTAATATAAGCTAACTTAAGAAATAAATAAAAATAAATAAAAAAATAATGGCAAGATGATTAGTCCTGCAATTAAGGTACCAGTCCAAGGTGACTTAAATAAATATCAGGGTAAAAAATATAGTATATTAATTCTGATCCAACAGGGGATCGAACTCGGAATCTCCAGCATGGTAGCCAATTGCGCTAACGATAACTAATGCTGTTTTAGCTCTCAGTCACGTTTTTACCGATACCGCAAACATTTCGGTATTTCAAATATCATTTTACTTCAGAAATCAAATATTTATTTCAATTACATTAGCCTCAATTTCAATTTTAAAATAATTAGTTTTGATATTAACATCCTGTGTTTTTAAATAATTAACAACAAACAACAACAAACCCTTATCCGCACCCCAATGGTGCATAGGCCACTGCATTATATAAACGCAGTGTCATCTTGATCGCTAACACACAAAGGAAAGGTGATAAGCCCTCCGCTTCAGGTACCACTCCAGGATAATATAGAATAAATATTAGAGATAAAAAATTACTTACATGTATTTATTTCACCCCCCCTGGGAATCGAACCCGGGACCTCCAGAACGGTAGCCGAGCGTGCTGACCATTTCACTACGGAGGCGGACCGTAATAATTTCATTTGAAGTAATTAATCAAAATATTAATTATCTATGTTTTTTTTTTTAAATGTGTTATTAGTGCTTTCAATGGCTATGGACCCAATCCAAATGGGTCAGATGCAACAAACTTGACCAGGCAATCTAACGCTATATCCAAAGGAAACTAAACCCTGACATGATTTTAACTATTGGTTTTTCAAAGAATAAACAATGTATGTGTATTTTAATACACATTTTCATGTTCATGTATTGTCTAAAGTTTTTGATTTTGATTTAAAAAATTCGGTGGTTTTAACAAATTAAAAAAGTAAAACCGTTCACCATTAAATCATTATTAGGCGCTATAAATTAATGAAAATAAAATAAATACCGTAGAACGCGGCTACTTGAACTTTGATGTGTTACTTGAGCCCAGTACAAAAAAAAATATTTAGATCGTGGTATCGATGGAAGTATTGTGACAATAAGTGTCACCTGTCAGGGAAACAATGAATCATGTCGATACTTTCATTATTGTAGACCAAATACAGATTTATTTTTTTTTTGTACTGGGCTCAAGCAACAAATCAAAGTTCAAGTAGCCCCGTATATGGAAAGCCCCAATACTGGAAAATTATAATGATAAAATGTTATTTATTTCCAAACATTAAAAATAGTTTTTATCTCAGTTTAATTCAAATAAAATTAATTATGTCCATCGTACGTCATACGCTATTTAATAATATAATTTTTTAATAATAATAATAAATATCAAACATGAAAATAAATTATCAAAAGACAGAAATAGATGAATTATATGAATTAAAATTAATATAACACTCTCCTTATCATTCATAGTACACTTTGTGTAATACCAGTTTAATAAACACTAATTAAAAAATTTTGTATAAATGTCAGACCGTAATAATTTCATTATAAAGATCCGATGATGGAATGATTATTCCGAAACCGATAATCCCGAATTAGTGTTTATTAAAGTGGTATTATACAGAATGAACGATGAATGATAAGGAGGGTGTTATATTACCATACCACAAAGTAAACAATTCTTTTAATATACAAAATATAATAATAATAATAAAAATAAAACCCTTATCTGCACCCCAATGGTGCATAGGGCACTGTGTCATATAAACGCAGTGTTATCTCGATCGTTTACACATGAAAGAAAGGTGATCAACCCTCCGTTTCAGGTACCAGTCCATGTTAATATTGAATAAATATTACAGTGAAAAAATCACTTATATTTATTTTACCCACCTTGGGAATCGAACACGGGACCTCCAGAACGGTAGCCGAGCGTGCTGACCATTACACTACGGAGGCGGACATGAAATAATTTAAATATAATGAAAATATTTTTGTTTTATTAAAAGGATACATTCTCCATCATCGCTGAGGATTTGTCCCTTATATTCAGGTACAAAAGGTCGGAGAGCATCATTCATCAAAATCTGAAAATAAAATAAAATGATTAAATTAAATAATATATTGTTTCAAAATTCTTCACCATTGCTTTCCATTTTTCCTTTGTTTTCAAACTCCGTCCCTTGACTAACCCCTTCCCCTTACTTTCCCCTCTCCTTATTTATAGAACAATTTTATATTTTATATTTTAGTTATTATACAGACCTGAATGATGGAAGTTTAACTTCTGAAACATGTAGTCTATAATAAAACTCAAGTGGTAAAAAACGAAGTGTTTTCGTTAACCATTGTAAAATAAAATGATTTAAAAATTATTGATAATCCAATTTCAATGATAAAACAAGTACAATAGACATCAAGACCATATTCAAATCTCTATTTGTTATTATTTTTTGACATCTCATCAAAGCTGAAGAAGAGTATGGAAGTCTGGGCATTTACGGGGCTGACGACCATCATAGGCTGGTTTAAGTGATCACTTTACACACGTGTAACATTCAACAATTCTACCCATTATTGACAACCACACTATTAAATAGACAGTGATAACACTGTAATAAGTAAAAAAAAAAATTGTATATATATATATATATATATATATATATATATATATATATATATATATATATATATATATATATATATTTTAACCCTTATCCGGACCCAACGGTGCATAGGGCACTGCATCATGGCGACGCAGTGTTATCTTGATTATTAATCGCATGAAGGCAAGGTGATCAGTCCTGCGCTACTTGTGCCAGTCCAATGAATATGAGATTGAAAATCATCCATATTTATTTTGAACCCCCTGAGAATCGAACCCGGGACCTCCAGCACAGTAACCTAATGCGCTGAACTCTAAACTACGGAGGCGGACAAATTAAAATATAAGGATAAAACCCTTGTGTAAGACCACTTTTGCGTTTGTTAATGTTTTTTTCAATAAAACAAAAACTATATTTATAACCACTTTTATTTTTGGTACGTTTCTCCAACCGGATTTGACACAAACCTTATCATCTTCGGGGATGGATATGTACAGATCCATCCCTGAAGATGACAAGGTTCTTGTCCAAACCAGTTGGAGAAAAGAATGAAAAATAAAAGTGGTTAAAAACATAGTTTTAGTTTTATTTATAGTTCACAAATCGCTCACTGCTTTCAACAACGTCATATTTCAAAAAACTTGATTTTTCAGGAGATCGTTTTTAAAGTTTAAAAATATTATAAAAAGTATTAAAAATAAATATCAGGCCACTTATTGAACTTTTCACTGTGCAACAGATCTTTTTAGGTCAAACACCTGAATGTTTTTTCTCCATTTGAAAAATATTTAGTATATTTAAAAAAATAATAAAACAATACCTTTTATTCAAAATGCAAAAACAACACTTTCTGCCCTGTAGCGGGTAAATATTAAGTAAAAATATGCCGCTTTTGCTGGGATATAGTACATTTTCTGGGCATTCTGAAAACATGCACAACTGAAAATTGTCGATTTTTTATTTTTGACGTTCTTGAAAGGAGTGAGCGATATATCAAAAAACTTGAATTTTCATGAGATCGTTTTTAAAGTTTAAACATATAATGAAATGCATTAAAAATAAATATCAAATTGAACTTTTTACTGCGCAACAGATCATTTTAAAGTGCATTTTCTGGGCATTATGAAAACAGGCACAACTGAAAATTGACGATTTTTGATATATGACGTCATTGAAAGGAGTGTGCGAAATGTCAAATATGATTGACATACGACGCCATTTGCCAAAAATATAACATCTTCCGATAGGGTCATTAATTTTGTGCCACCCTGTATATACATCTACTAATTGTGTATTATGCATAGACGAGACTAAACGAACCCCTGTGATGATGAAAGACGAAGAAGTTACCTGGAAGCAAGTTTCCTCCTTGGGGCAGAGTTTCTTGAGGATGGTTCCCTGATCAGGTCCAGGCTTGAAGTTACCCTGATGGCCAGCTAGCTGCACCCACGGATACCTCTGTTTCTTGTAAGTCTGGAAGAAGGGCGTCCACTGCACAATATTCCGGAGCTTTCTCCAGCCTGATGTCTGAAAACAAAAATTAAATTATAATTAATTTGAAATAAACTTGCCAGATTATAAGCAAAAATAAAAAACATAATGAAAAGGATATTTTCTAGCGGTTCTCATGTATGTGATCATAATCCAGGATTCGGACCTCACATACAAATTAAAGTACTTCTGCTCAATAAAAACCTTCTTTCATCTTACCATAGATGACTCTAGTGAAGTTTTAGTGAATTTAAGCACTATGTTTCGAATTTGAAAAATTTGAGTTGAAGTTCAAAGAATTTGAGTAGTGTGGTTGTCAATCATGGGTAGAATTGGTGAATGTAACACGTGTGTAAAATTCATTTATTCAAACCCTTATCCGTACCTCGATGGTGCATAGGGCACTGCATCATATAAACGCAGTGTTATCTTGATCGTTAACACATGAAGGAAAGGTGATCAGGTACCAGTCCAGGGTAATATTGAATAAATTCTTCTTCTCCGTCTTAATCCTCATTGCTGAGGGCTGTGACCCTTGCAGAAGCAATGACTCTTCTCCAGTTATCCCTTGACTGCGCTGCACGTAGCGCTCCAACCACTGAGGTGCCTGCTGCTGCCTTAATTTGATCGGTCCATCGTGTGGGGGATCTTCCTCTCCCTCTCTTTTCCTCCAGGCTACCGATCACAACTAGTCGTTCCAGGCTATCCTCGTTGCCACGCGCACCGTGTCCAAAGAACTGGAGAATCCGTCGGGTACAGATATTGGCCAGAGTCAAGCCATCCAAGCGCAGTTCCTGGCGAATGGACTCATTGGTGCGTCTAGCTGTCCATGGAATTCGGAGCATGCGCCTCCAACACCACATTTCGAATAAATATTAGAGTGAAAAAATCACTTATATTTATTCGATGAACTCGGGACCTCCAGTACGGTGGCCATCTTGATGAGCATTTCACTTTGGAGGCGGACAAAAATGGCGTGTGTAAAATAAGACCCGTAAATGCCCAGACTTCCATATTCGTCTTCATCTATATTAAGATGTCAAAAAATAAAAAAATAAGCCCAGTATACTAATTCTAGTATAAATGATATTAATCATAGTAAAACAAGGCCAGATAGGCCTGAAACCGGATAGTTACCGGATATCTCTTCCAAGATTCGATTCCAAGTCAATGAAAATATATATTTTATTGATAAATTTCAATTTTATTCATATCCGGTATGCAGCCAAATCACTATCCGTTTCATCACTAATAATAATAATAAATTTGAATAGTGCCATTTTTGTAAAATACTACCTCAAGGGCGCTTCACTGTGAATGAATTGGGGAAAAGATGAAGGTGGAAATGATTTAGCAAACAAATGTGTTTTCAGTTTTTTTCTAAAGATCATCTCACTCTCGCTATTTCTAAACACTGGTGGAAGAGCATTTAACGCCATCAGACCGCAACAGCAAAGGCACGCTCGCCAAATTTAGTGCGCTGGTAAGATCACTTTGCCCATTGCAGTTGTAACCGATCGAAGCGTGAGACGTCTATCAACCAATTTGTCTGTTTTTTTTTTTAATTACTCCAAGTGACTCTGAAATCTAGCTACGGCTTATGCAACACCGCTTATCATGACCCTACTCATGCTTCAACTTTTTAAGTTTCATAGCCTATGCCTACTCATAAGTGGATTTACTCTATATGTTTAAAGTTACTATAATTTCATGTAATTCATGAGTGAAAATTCTAGGCAAAAACACTCGCCACCAATTTGTCTGGAATACACGGCTCTTTTATATACTCTGGAGCCATATTTTGTATTTTTTTTATTATTTAATAATTATATTAACAAAAAAGATATTTAAAATATTTTTTTAAAAAAAAAGGAAAAAATAGTCGTCATATTTTGTTTTTATTTTAATATTGGCTTACCCTATCTTTTTTTGTAATAGATCCAACAATGCACACGTTTGAAATCCAAGCCATTTTGTGTCCTTTTAACTTTAAAACGACAAATTCAATTTAAAATCTTAAACACAAGTGACGAGCCAAGGAACTTTAAAAAATTTTGAAATTCGTTTATTGTCTGTTATGGTTTTGACAGCTAGTATTATTTTTCCAAACGTCTTTTTACGTCAAACGTATAGTTTGAAAACTGAGTACAATGCGACACTATTCACTGCTCGGATAAGAACACACTTTGACATTATCAACCGTTATCAACGTCTGTTTTAAACTGTGGAGAAAAATCGAGAGGGGCAAAACTTTTACGAAACTCGTACACATACGCGCGCCACAACGGGGACCATTCCGAAATGACGCGCATGCGCCAAGTTGTACGGTTCTCAAAATTTTTAAATTATAGGTACCTGCCCCTAATGCTCGCCATATACGAAATTTCGAATTCCGAATCCACAAATCCTAGTAAAAATTGTCTATGCACACGTTGATTTGACCGAAATATTGCGAAATTGGTACCTACATATATAAGCCATTCGACTTGGTTCGTCCTGAAAAGGGTACAATTTACTTAAATACCATTTATCGTCAAGCGAATTTGGCTAGCGAAACGAATGAATTTTTATAGTTAAAATATAACTTTGTTTTAAAATCACTATAATTATTTTATTTTAACTTAATTAAAATGTCTACCGGTTTCGACGCTGACCGCTTCTTTATAAAGACTGATTAATACTAAAACACTACCTACTTAACAATATTCAAAATATTTTGACGGCTAGGCAAAGGAGCTTGGGTAAATCTTTTTCTCTCGATTGAAAATGCTGTATTTTGAATTCGGAAAAGTGTACTGTGAGGATAAATAATTCTGAGAAAACACAAATTACCCGGCCTTTCTAATTCCCATTTTTAATCCCCATTTCCAAGAAATCGTATATTTTGACAAAGTACTAATACTACTACTACTACCATCACACCGTGTCCCCGTCGGGGTAGGCAGGGAGGATGGAACGCCACAATCTTTTGCCCTGACATTTGACATTTATTTATGCTCATGGATAAAAGAAACCCGGACAATAATTGAAAATCCTCACATTAAACGAATAAAAATGCATAAGTGTGGAGGTAATCCTTTTTTATCATAAATTGGAACAGCTTTGGAGCCAATGGATGCCATTTGCACCCAGTCACGATTTTGTATATGTTTTACGTCATAACATAACATCGTTATTTAAAAAATGTTACTATTGAACTTTAAGATGTGTTATCTTGTACACGTACGCAAATGGACATCATATTATGTCTAAATCTCACATATGTCTAGTAGGTACACTTAAAACAGTACAAGAGAAATAACACAACATGACTGAACTGGATTATTGACATGACCCCTTATCGTAATTTCACTAAAACAATAAATAAAAACAAAAGATTTGTTTTTTTTTAAACGGCTTTCTGAATAGTAATGTAAACCCTTATTTTCCCTCTTTTTTCAGATAGGAATTGCATTAATTATTTATCTTGTTTATTATGTAGGTACATGGTTTATAGATCATTAAGTGGATTTTAGTTTCCAAAGATTTTTTTTTTTAAATCTTTGTTAGAAACAGGAGGGATAATCTAGTGTGGGCCAATCATGAACTTTTCAGCATTTGCTCATTGCTGGGAGGAAACTACGTAAAAATCCTCAGGAGAAGGCGGACTGTTGGCTGTCATCAACAGACCTTCCGTTCCACTAGAAGAGGGTTCGACATTTTGTGTCCTTGCTTGGTTTATGGCACCAATGTCCTTCAATGTACTTCAAAACCCTTAACCGCACCCAATGGTGCATAGTGCACTACATCATATAAAAGCAGTGTTATCTTGATCGTTTACACATGAAGGAAAGGTAATCAGCCCTGCGCTCCAGGAACCAGTCCAGGGTAGTATTAAATCAATATTGGAGTGATAAATCCCATATTTATTTGAATCCCCCCCTGGGAATAGAACCCGGGACCTCCGGTACCGTAGTCGAAGGTGCTGACCATTACACTACGGGAGCTGACTTATTAATTTACAATTTGTGTAATGAAACAAAAACCCCAAGATTTTAAATTATTAGGTATATCAGGGTATATCCGTAATACATATGTAATTATTAGGTATATTTACTCGTAAACCCAAATTATCGATTAAAAAAACAGAAATTACTCATCATGAATGAATTATGTTTTACATAATTACAGTGTGTATGTATTAAAAATCATGTGTTATATGACAGTAACGGATCTGATTCATGCATGCCTCGGTTAACACCTAATAAGTAAGTAATACGTAGTAATAATAAGAATTATTGAATACTTTCACATATTACACACATGCACATGACACTATGCTGCATGGAATTTCTAGAAAGTATCGAAGGTTGAGAAGAATGTAACAGGGTGACATTATTACCTCAGTACCTGATCTCCAGCGCCAGTTAGGCCTTTTTGGGTCGAAAGGCTTGATGGAAAAAGGGCCCTACTCATGATAAATAGCACCGAATACTTTCCGGGAGTATGGTCGTAAATGTACTACACAATGAATTTTGCTAAAAGGAGTATGGTAGTAAATGTACTATGTCAAAAAAAAGTGAAGAAAAAAAAGTATTTTTTGCGTTAATCGACAGTTTACAACCCCTGGATAATAGTACCTGTTTTATTTAGATAAATCATGGAATTTGTAAGTGATATTTTTTTTACCCATTTTTAAAACATTTCTATCTTCATAATACACCCATTTAATGAAAATATATAAATATGTAAAAAAAATCACTCCTCATGAAACGGATACAATTCAATAACTCACTCACGGAAAGGTTAAAAACAATCTTGTACGGATAGCTTTTTAGTTTATGGGATTATTTATTTTATGTAATAATTTTAAAATCAAACACAGATTTTTTTGAGTCTACTAAGTTGTATTTTATTAATAAACAAAACATAAAATATTGTGACAATTTCACCTAGTTATCATTTTTAAACGAATGTGAAGATTAAATGGCCTTTATTTATTCTCCATTCATCATTAATCATGCCTGATTATTCTTAAGTCTTCGAATTTACCTCACACATTTAAGCCTTACAAAAGATTTATTTTTAACATGAAGATGAAGAAGAAAATGGATGTCTGGGTATTTATAGGGGTCTGTCACAGGCTGGTTAAGTGATAACTTTACACAGTGCAACATGCACTATTCTACCCATGATTGATAACCACACTTCTCGAATTTTCGGAACTCTGAAATATATTGATATATCGGTAGTGTAAAGGCGCAGGGGTATATCTGTCTCAGACCAAATTTTACAGAAGAGCAAAAACAAACTTGAGAAATTAAATAACTATGTATTTTTAAATGTCCATATCTTAATAAAACTAAATAAGTATTGCAACTACAGCTTTATCCTTTTGCCAGATTATGGAAAACACTATTTTAGACATTTTGTGGAACAAACTTGGAAAATGAAAAATTTGACAGATGTACCCCTTTGACATTACCCTACCGATATAAGAGTTCACAACAGCCATCTATGTTAGATTGATAAAGCTTTTATTTATCAGAGACCCTTTTATTTGTATGCAAAATTCGAACCCCGGATTGTTTTTACAAACAATCACACGAATAATGCATGATTTGTCGATAGAAAATATGAATCTTGTGTAAATGAAACATTAGTAATAGGTAATATTTATTTACGATGACAAATACTCTAATTTCTTATTAACCGACGTCATTGTAACCCAAATAATATTCTGATAACCGGAATCGAGTGTTTCATCATTAGTATTTTTATTTAAGAATGCATCAATGGGGAAACTTCTAGCATTGAGGCCCAATATACGATAAATCCCAACTTAATTTTCTTTTAACCCAGGTAACATTTAAATGTTAGGTAATATATAAAAAATTAAACACGGTTAATGGATTGAATTCTACTTTATTTACATATCGCTCACTCCTTTCAACAACGTCATATATAAAAAATCGTTAATTTTCAGTTGTGCATGTTTTTGGAATGTCCAAAAAATGTGCTATATCCCAACAAAAGCGGCATATTTTTAACTTAATATTTACCCGCTACAAGGCAGAAAGTGTTGTTTTTGCATTTTGAAGAAAAGGTATTGTTTAATTATTTTTTTGAATAAATTAAATATTTTTCAAATGGAGAAAAAACCTAAAGGTTTTACCTCAAAAGATCTGTTGCACAGTAAAAAGTTTAATAAGTAGCATGATATTTATTTTGAATACATTTTATTATATTCTTAAACTTTAAAAACGATCTCCTGAAAAATCAAGTTTTTTTTAAATATAAGACGTTGTTGAAAGGAGTGAGCGATATATGATATGTGACGCGTTTCGTCTTATTAAGACATTATCAACCACTCAATATATCACATATGTGAATAAAGCAAAACATCATATATGTAAATAAAGTAGAATTCAATCCATAGACGGTGTTTAATTTTGGATATATGGTATTACCCAACAATTCAACATGGAATTCTACCAACTGTCTGCAGTTACAATAAACAATTAAATGTTTTACTTTTTACCTGTAGATGAAAACATCTGTAGTTTTCGAAACTAGTCGTGTGTAATGAAAATAGATAATGATCACAAATTTATCCTCATAAACTGCAACGTTTTCAAACAATAGACATTCATAAAAAATAAAAATAATAATAAACCCATAATTAACAATATGAAAATTACTTAAGCCTCCCCCCTATTCCCATTGCTAAGAAATAAAAAAAAAGTAATAAAAATTAAATAAATAAAAAAAAGAAACAGCTCCTACCCCCTCTTCATCCTTAAACGTCCCAAGGACCCAACTCTATAATTTAGAATTGGCTTCACATACGGTGTTTGAAAATAATGCGGGATGCATCGAAACACGTGTCACAGTAGATTTTAAGAAATAGTGGTATTTACTAATTAAAACTTAAATTAAAAATGAAATAAAACTCATTAAGTGGCATTAAACAAGTGTTTATTTTTTTTAATTAATCAACATGTCATTCCACAAAGTTTATGCCGAATCAATAAATAATATACCTACATATATGTGCATTTTTTTCTTAAATAAAAAATTTGAAAATAACTCCTGTAATTGGAGATAATTCAGATTTTGTGAACAAGTACTTGGACACACTCAAAATGTTGTACATATATCGCTCACTCCTTTCAAGAACGTCATAAATCAAAAATCGTCAATTTTCAGTTGTGCATGTTTTCGGAATGCCCAGAAAATGTACTATATCCCAGCAAAAGAGGCATATTTTTAACTAAATATTTACCCGCTACAGGAAAGAAAGTGTTTTTGCATTTTGAAGAAAATGTATAGTTTAGTTATTTTTTTAAATGTACTAAATATTTTTTAAATGGAGAAAAAACCTTCAGGTTTTACTTAAAAAGATCTGTTGCACAGTAAAAAGTTCAATAAGTGGCTTGATATTTATTTTTAAAACATTGCATTATATTTTTGAACTTTAAAAACGTTGTCCTGAAATTTTTTTTTTTATTTATGACGTTCTTGAAAGGAGTGGGCAATATGTGCATTTTTTCAGTATATTTTGTATTACATATAATAATTATTAAAACATATATAGTTTTATTTTTTGATATCTCATCAAAGATGAAGAAGAATATGGAAGTCTGGGCATTTACGGGGCTTACGACCGTCATAGGCTGGTTTAAGTGATCACTTTACACACGTGTAACATTCACCAATTCTACCCATTATTGACAACTACACTACTCAAATTCTTGGAAGTTCTATATATATGAACCCATTTAGAAACCTTGTTCATGAATCACTAGAACTTCACTAGAGACATCTATTGGTGAGATGTAAAGAAGCTTTTTATTAAGCAGAAACTCATATATTAATATATATAGCATATATAGCTTCGTTAATACACGAATTATTAAGCAAATATAGACCTAGTATTTACGCTAGTTAAATATTTGATATTTGAGTAAGATTTTGACCGAAATTTTTAGTAAACAGAAAACCAACTAACGTTCGTTAGAATTTATAATGAATGAATTCTGCACGTACGCCGTGCTACGAAACTAATGGTCATTTACTGCTATCTTATCAAAACATTTTTTTTAAGATTACTGAAATAAACTATTTTACCATTTGTTCAGTTCAAATGTACAATAATGTGTCGCCGAGGACACATTGTAAAATACATATTTAATAATGATTAAAGAAAACACTTCGTTTTTTACCACTTGAGTTTTATTATGACTACATGTTTCAGAAGTTAAACTTTCATCATTCAGGTCTGTATAATACACAGACCTGAATGATGGAAGTTTAACTTCTGAAACATGTAGTCTCAAGTGGTAAAAAACGAAGTGTTTTCTTTAATCATTGTAACATGTCTTACCACAAAGTTAATGCCGAAACAATAAATAAAATACATATTTAATATTTTTATACATGACACTTTTATACGAATGTGAGGAGAATGGAACCATCCAAACTTCCCCACATTGCACTGCACTGCCGATCCTGAGATAGATGACTCTTAGGCAGACCACCAAAGAGCAGGACATCGCAGGAAGCTAATCCATCTTCAAAAAAGGCCACAAGGCCTACACCAATTAGAAGAAGAAGATATTTATAGATATCTCAACATAGATGAGTCTTTTTGAGGTGGGGGTCTGAGCATTAACAGGGGATTTGACTGGTTATTGTCTGGTTTAACTGATCATTTCATACACTGTGTAATATTCACCATTAAAAAAATATATTAAACTGTTTTAAGTCTCCATGCACATTTTTTAAAAATTATATATATGGAATTTAGATTTTTTAAAGAATATTTATTGAAAAAATGTTTTTTATATATTTTTTTTCTAGTTACATTTCAATAACTCAATTTATTTCGAAGAAAAACTTATTTTTCGATACAAAAACTGTGTTTCTAGCAAAAAAATCAATTACCCGGGTTTGAAGAAAATTCATAACCCGACACTCCCAACTCAATATCGTGCACGGATCGCAGTTAGTCAGTTAGTCAGTTAGTTAGCAGAATTTGATCGTCTGAGATCTCGGCCTTAAAGAACATTTATGGGCGTGGGCTGAGGGTGTTTTTTGCTCAAATTTATTTATGTTTTGTCATTGCAGGATCCCTGAAAGTCTTCGACCTGATCCTAAAAGATCCTGAAAGATCCTGAAAGACTTTTACACTATGTGAACACATTTTCTTGCCATCGGTTACAGTCTTCATTGACGTCATAAGACCGTTTGATGTCAAAGTGTGGGAAACGAACCAAGGTTATCACTCTTTACAACGAAACACGCCTCAGAAATGCTGGAATTGAACACAATAGTAGTCTAAGAGACAACACAATTAGATATTACTCGTTCATATCGGCTGTCCAAACTCAAAACACAGTAAGGGACATTTTTTTGCAGTACGTTTTTTTTAGCATTTTTGGACTAAGTAGATTCTATTCTAAGTAGAGTCAAAAAATGCAAAAAAATGTCCCTTACTGATTTTTAAGTTTGGACAGCCGAGATGCTTATTGGGGATATTTGCAAAAACAGAACGCATTCGCCGGCCAAGCGCCGAAGAGGTAACACGTCTCTCCACGCTCGATTTTTTAAAGAACGAATTTTTCTATTATTTAATACGGTTACAAAAGTTGTATTTTAAGTAATTTTTAATCATTTTCTAGACATTTCTACCTTTATATTCTTAAAATTAATAATTTAATTCTCTCCAATAAAGTGACTAAGCTTTTGTGCTTAGATAGGGACTTATACGTTATTATTTATTGTTTATGTTTGTTGGTAAAAGAATTTATGTATTAGTATTGGATATTTTTTAGTTTTTTAGAATATGTATGGAAAAAATATTTTTATATAGTTTTTAACTCTTTTCAAAACCATATATTTATTTCGAAGAATAACTTTTTTTACAATAAAATGGAAGAATATGGAAGTCTGAGTATGTACAGGGCTTATGACCAGGGGCGTGCATTCCATATAGGCAGAAAAGCAGTGCCTATCCTAACTTACTTAATAAAAACGCAACCAGTACCTACCCTACCTTACTAAGTAGTACCTAGCTTACCTTACTACCTTCCTCTACTACCTACAAGAAACACGCTGTCCGCAATAAACAATATTTAATTTTGCGTGTTATGCTATTACGTTTAACAGATGGCGCTGCCGTTGCGGTAACAAACTGTTTTCCCAAAAATCACGTTTTTACCGATCACAAGTGCAACCTTTGTGAAAAAAAATCTCAGCAATCGGTGTATAACTTTAGATGATTTGAGATTTCGAACAAAGTAATATTTATGTTTTTGTTTATAAAAAAATATATATTGCATTTTAAATCAAGTATGTATTACTTATCATACTAATGATATAAGATTATTTTTTAAAAAAAGGTTGAAACAAAAATTATTAGTAAAGTTGGTAAGCTGAACAAATGACTCCAAATAAACACGAGTACACATATTTGATTTATGCATGGATATCTAAATAACACATGTCACTAATGTGTACCTACAATGTGGAATAAAGTACATACGTCGAATTAATATGAACTTTGTGACGTCAGTACGCGATTTTAAATTTATATGGTATTTAGAAGGCATAGTAGCGCAACGCATCATACAAACACATTCCGGGATATTGGAGTTGAATGGCAAAGCGTTGATTCTAGGCATTCTTACACACTGCTACTGTATTTTATTCAAACGAAATTATTACTTGCCAATTGTAATGAATGTACTGGGAACATATACTCATAATTCTACTCAAAGCTACTTTCTTTTCAATCGTAAATAATGTATATTATTTTTTGATATCTCATCAAAGATGAAGAAGAATATGGAAGTCTGGGCATTTACGGGGCTTACGACCGTCATAGGCTGGTTTAAGTGATCACTTTACACACGTGTAAAAATAATGGGTAGAATTGGTGAATGTTACACGTGTGTAAAGTGATCACTTAAACCAGCCTATGACGGTCGTAAGCCCCGTAAATGCCCAGACTTCCATATTATTCTTCATCTTTGATGAGATATCAAAAAATAATATGAAAATAACTCCTGTAATTGGAGATAATCCAGATTTTGTGAACAAGTATTTGGACACACTCAAAATGTTGTAAATAAATTATCTGGTCAAATTATAAGCTTAATAATAAAAATGAAAATGGTATTTTCTGGCGTTTCTCATGTGTGTGATTATAATCCAGGATTCGGATCTCACATACTAATATAAGAGTTTCTGCTTAATAAAAAGCTTCTTTACATCTCACCAATAGATGTCTCTAGTGAAGTTCTAGTGATTCATGAACAAGGTTTCTAAATTGGTTCATATATATAGAACTTCCAAGAATTTGAGTAGTGTGGTTGTCAATAATGGGTAGAATTGGTGAATGTTACACGTGTGTAAAGTGATCACTTAAACCAGCCTATGACGGTCGTAAGCCCCGTAAATGCCCAGACTTCCATATTCTTCTTCATCTTTGATGAGAAATCAAAAAATAATATGAAAATAACTCCTGTAATTGGAGATAATCCAGATTTTGTGAACAAGTATTTGGACACACTCAAAATGTTGTAAGTAAATAATGTAATTTTTGGAACACACGTTCATAATTTCGTGGATATACTGGCTTAAAACGGTAACTCTAAAATCCCTGTTTGAATAATCTCTGTTATTTAAAGCTTTTAGCCTGAATAAAGTACCCGCTATTATATTATTTTTTAACATCTCATCAGAGATAAAGAAGAATATGGAAGACTGGGCATTTACGGGGCTGACGGCCGTCATAGGCTGGTTTAAATGATCTGGTTTAAGATATATTATTGCTTTATATTTTGAATTTTGCCCTGTGTTTTCTTATTTGTTTTTCAGTCTTGTCAACCTTAATCCTATGTCTCAAAATAAGTGATGGAAATTACTTTTTGGGAAAATTATATTTGTGATTTATAATCTAATATCGCTCACTCCTTTCAACAACGTCTTAAATAAATAAAAAATAAAAATATTTTCAAGAGATCGTTTTTAAAGGTAAAAAATATAATAAAATGTATTTAAAATAAATATAAGCCACTTATTGAACTTTATACTGTGCAACAGACCTTTTTAGGTAAAACTTGAATGTTTTTTCTCCATTTGAAAAATATTAAGTAGGTATATTTAAAAAAAAATTAAACAATACCTTTTCTTCAAAATGCAAAAACAAAACCTTCTGTAGCCGGTAAATTAAGTAAAAATATGCCGCTTTTGCTGGGATACAGTACATTTTCTGGGCTTTCCGAAAACATGCACAACTGAAAATTGACGATTTTTGAAACATGACGTTCTTTAAAGGAGTGAGCGATATGTTAAAATAAATGAATAAATATTTTTCTGTTTTAGGCAAATAGTTTATAAATGCTATCGGGAACATAGAAATTCATACTTAATGTCGTCAAGTTCTGCTTGGAGCTATTATGATTCAATTTAGTGCTGCGACCGAGATCTGTGTTTAATTAAGAATCAGATGTTTAACAAAATATGCAAAAGGTAAATCAATATTGTGTTGCCGTGTTCGATTTTAAAAAACACGTCTTTGTAAAGACATAAATCATGTTATCATTGACATCTCATCAAAGATGAAGAAGAATATGGAAGTCTGGGCATTTACGGGGCTGACGACCGTCATAGGCTGGTTTTTACACACGTGTGACATTCACCAATTCTACCCATTATTGACAACCACACTACTCAAATTCTTGGATGGATCTGTACATATCCATCCCCGAAGATGATAAGGTTTGTGTCAAATCCGGTTGGAGAAACGTACCAAAAATAAAAGTGGTTATAAATATAGTTTTTGTTTTATTGAAAAAAACATTATCAAACGCAAAAGTGGTCTTACACAAGGGTTTTATCCTTATATTTTAATTTGTCCGCCTCCGTAGTATAGTGTTCAGCGCATTAGGTTACTGTGCTGGAGGTCCCGGGTTCGATTCCCAGGGGGGTCAAAATAAATACGGATGATTTTCAATCTCATATTCATTGGACTGGCACAAGTAGCGCAGGACTGATCACCTTGCCTTCATGCGATTAATAATCAAGATAACACTGCGTCGCCATGATGCAGTGCCCTATGCACCGTTGGGTCCGGATAAGGGTTAAAATATATATATATATATATATATATATATATATATATATATATATATATATATATATATATATATATATATATATATATATATATATATATATATATATATATATATATATATATATATATATATATATATATATATATATATATATATATATATATATATATATATATATATATATATATATATATATATATATATATATATATATATATATATATATATATATATATATATATATATATATATATATATATATGTATATATATATTTTTTTATTTTTTTTAAATAAAATAAATAAATCACCTAAACCACCATATTTTGAGTGTGTCCAAATCTTTGTTCTCAAAGTGATCACCTAAACTTCAGACTTCCATATTTTCTTCTTACATGTTAATATTATGAATGTTGGTTTTAAAAAAAATTGTAAATTAAAATATTTACTTAAAATAATATATGGATCGACCGCTTTCAATACGTCTAATTATTTCAGTCTTTGGGGTGAATGTATGGAAGAGAACAATTTTTCTTTTGATAAAAAAGGAATTTTGAAAATTTCGCCTAGAATTTTTACACCTATCCTAGTGATATCGACGATATGGTAGATATGAAACCTTTTTTATTATTTAAATCAACTGATCGAAAATAAATAATACTTTAACCAATGCGTTTTTATTATAAATTATAATTAATAATAAAGTATTTGAACATATTAAAATAAAACATTTGTACATAGCCATCCCTTAAAATATACTCGAAAAAAACGTACACAGTACCCATGTATATATTTTTATTATTTCGCTGAGCTGTGCGATATTATAATACTATTTACTTATGCAAAGGTACCAGACTATGAAATAGTTTCACACTTCATCATACCACATAATAATTACTATAATTAGTGAGTTCATTGAACAATGAACTATGTAATAGTATACTTTATGAGATTATTGTAAACACGTGTGTTATCTGAAATGATAACTAGGGTTAAATGAAAAAGATGTGTTAAAAAATAAAATCAAATAAACATATGTATAAACTAACTAACTAACCATCACGCCGCTTCCCCGCTGGGGTAGACAGAGAGAATAGCACGCCACACTACTCTGTCTGGCGTGGTGCGGCGATCATTCTTCCCCTCATCCGCATTCATGCATCTCCTCATTGTTTCTACCCGCTGATTGTTTCTACTCCTTAACCGGCCTCTTTCAAGTATTTGACATACCTGAACATGCCAAATTTTCATGAGTTTTCCTCTGCTCCTTTTTTCAATTACATTCGCCTCATAAAATTGTTTCATCGTCGTATACTCACTCAATCGTTCCACATGCCCAAACTATCCCAACACACCTTTCTTAATTTTATCTATAATTTGTATAGGATTATGTGTTAAATATTAATTTTTGATTATTTTTTTTATTTTATTATTTTTTGACATCTCATCAAAGATGAAGAAGAATATGGAAGTCTGGGCATTTACGAGGCTGACGACCGTCATAGGCTGGTTTGAGTGATCACTTTACACACGTGTAACATTCACCAATTCTAACCATTATTGACAACCACACTACGCAAATTCTTGGAAGTTCTATATATATGAACCAATTTAGACACCTTGTTCTTGAATCACTAGAACTTCACTAGAGACATCTATTGGTGAGATGTAAAGAAGCTTTTTACTAAGCTGAAACTCTTATATTATATTATATTATGTGTTTAATGTTTTTATTTATTGATTGGGCAATAACTTTGTGGAATTACATGATAATATACGAAAAAAAATAATAAAACTAGTTTAAAACTACTTTTGGAATTTATAAATGTAAACACGACTAGTTTCGAGAAATAAAGATGTTCTGATCAACAGGTGAATTTGTATAAATTTGTATATTTTGAATCAACTGGTATAGTTTGTACATATTTTCACCTCTCGATTTGAACATTTGTAGTTCTCGAAACTAGTCGTGTTTACACCAATAAACTTAAAACTTGTCTTATACAATTGTTTTATTTATATATGTTAAATTTAACGCTAACTAATTGGTTATACATACCATACATTTAATAAAATTTTAGCAGGAGCTAAAGAATAAGAGCTTGTGTGTAGTGTTAAAAGAAAAATTCAAACCGCGAGTATCCTACATCTTTAAATGTATCATGTATATAACCGCAATGAAGGTAATAATTTTATAACGATATTTACATACTATATATCGCTCACTCCTTTCAATAACGTCATAATATATCAAAAAACTTGATTTTTCAGGAGATCGTTTTTAAAGTTTAAAAATATAATGAAATGTATTAAAAATAAATATCAAGCTGTCACTTATTGAACTTTATACTCTGCAACACATCTTTCTAGGTAAAACCTGAATGTTTTTTCCCGATTTGAAAAATATTTAGTATATTTAAAAAAAATAATTAAACAATACCTTTTCTTCAAAATGCAAAAAAAACACTTTCTGCCCTGTAGCGAGTAAATATTAAGTTTAAAATATACCGATTTTGCTGGGATATAGTACATTTTATGGGCGATTTTTCTATTATATATTCGATTATACGATTTTTGATATATGACGTTGTTGAAAAGAGTGAGCGATATGTTGTCTCCTTTGCTCGCCATTCAAACGCAAATACATTAAATATACTGTTATTAATGAACCTTTTCTGATTTCTGATTGAAATATTCGATGAAAAAATCGTCTTTCTATCACAACACATGATGACCATCTGACTATCGAATGACACGACAAGGATTGCCCTTCATTTTGGCCCTTCAATTTGTAATAACTTTTCGTTACAAGGTCAAATATTAACGGGATTTATGAATAAGGGAAAAAAACAATAAAGATGCTAGTCATAAACTTAATTAATTCATTAACTAGTTGTAAATTCTTATTATAAACCAGAAAAATGGAATTCACAATCTAGTCGTAAATTTCCAAATAAATGATCTAATCACAATCTAATCTTACGATTAGATCGTGATCAGATTTATTCCACTAATAAATCAACATAATAAGGAAATTCACAAACTAGTCGTAAATTTCCCTTATAAATACCAGATGAATGAAATTCACAATCTAATCTTACGTTTAGATTGTGATAAGATTTATTCCACTAATAAATCACCATAATAAGGAAATTCACAAACTAGTCGTAAATTTCCCTTATAAATACCAGATGAATGAAATTCACAATCTAATCTTACGTTTAGATTGTGATAAGATTTATTCCACTAATAAATCACCATAATAAGGAAATTCACAAACTAGTCGTAAATTTCCCTTATAAATACCAGATGAATGAAATTCACAATCTAATCTTACGTTTAGATTGTGATTAGATTTATTCCACTAATAAATCACCATAATAAGGAAATTCACAAACTAGTCCTAAATTTCTCTTATAAATACCAGATGAATGAAATTCACAATCTAATCTTACGTTTAGATTGTGATTAGATTTATTCCACTAATAAATCACCATAATAATGAAATTCACAAACTAGTCGTAAATTTCCCTTATAAATACCAGATGAATGAAATGCACAATCTAATCTTACGTTTAGATTGTGATAAGATTTATTCCACTAATAAATCACCATAATAAGGAAATTCACAAACTAGTCGTAAATTTCCAAAAAATCCAAATCTAGTCGTATATTCCCCTAACAAATCTCCAGAATAAATAAATTCATAACCTAGGTGTAAATTTCCCTAATAAATCACCAAAATAAATAAATTCTTTATGTAGTATAAATTCTCCTAATAAATCACAAGAAAAATTTAATTCACAATCTAGTAGTAAATTCCCCTAAAAAATCACCAGAACCAGAATATTGAAATTCACAATTATTTATGAAGTTATTGATCGAAGTTGTATTTTATAAAATTATTATTGTAATCGTGATGATGGCGTGATGGAATTCAATTATTACATAAAAATAAAGTTATAAACTTTTTACACTGTCATGCTACTCAATTATACTGATTATGTAGGTTCCCGGGTACTTGGGATTACTGATGTAGTAATCAGACAATGAGATGAAATAATTATGTTCCAAAGAAAAATGTTATATTTTTAATTTTTCTTTTATTAAAAATTCACCGAAGAATGGAGATTGATTAAAAATGGACTGCAAATATATTATAAAATTTTGAGTGTGACCAAATGCTTGTTCGCAAATCTACTGTAGATTATCTCCAATTAGGAATTTTTTGACATCTCAACATATCGCTCACTCCTTTCAAGAACGTCATAAATCAAAATTCGTCAATTTTCAGTTGGGCATGTTTTCGGAATGCCCAGAAAATTTACTATATCCCAGCAGCAGGGGCATATTTTTAACTTAATATTTACCCGCTACAGGGCAGAAAGTGATGTTTTTGCATTTTGAAGAAAAGGTATTGTTTAATTATTTTTTTAAATGAACTAAATATTTTTCAAATGGAGAAAAAACCTTCAGGTTTTACTTAAAAAGATCTGTTGCACAGTAAAAAGTTCAGTAAGTGGCTTGATATTTATTTTTAATACATTGTATCATATTTTTAAACTTTAAAAACGTTCTCCTGAAAAATCGAGTTTTTTTTATTTATGACGTTCTTGAAAGTGAGCGATATGTAGATGAAGGAGAATATGGAAGTCTGGGCATTTTCAGGGTTTACCACCGTCATAGGCTGGTTTAAGTGATCACTTTACACTTTACAATTCTACCTATTATTGACACTACTCAAATTCTTGGAACTTCTATATATAATTCAATGTCGAAACATAGCGCTTGAATCATTAGAATTTTCACTAGAGACATATATTGGAGAGATGAAGAAGCTTTTTATTGAGCTATATTTGTAAGTGAGGTCCGAATCCTAGATTATAATCACATACACGAGAAACGCCAGAAAATATCAAAAATATAAATATTTGTGTTCTCATTATTTACACAAATATTTCGATTTCATAGTATTTTTGTGAGCCTTAGCGACTCATTATTATAAATAGGTATCAAATTGTGGTAGAGTGGACTAATTAATAATAGGAGTTATTTTATAAAATATTTTTTGGCTTAACATAAATGAAGAAGAATATGTAACTCTTGGCATTTAGTTTATTGTTAGTGATAGATTTATATTATCCACTGACACTTCGTGATGGAATTGCATTTTTAATTTATTATTAGATTAAAACCAATATTTTTAGCTTTTCCACTTTTTTATTTGACCAGCGACCGGGTTTCGTCGTTACCGACATCATCAGACCAGTCTGATGATGTCGGTAACGACGAAACTCGGTCGCTGGTCAAATAAAAAAGTGGAAAAGCTAAAAATATTGGTTTTAATCTAATAATAAATTATTGTTAGTGAGTTTACGCATTCAGTTAATTTTCAATACCAAGAGCATTTTGAGTCAAGCCAATAGGTGTACCTTGATTTTTTTATTACTAGTACTTTATCTTTAAATACTTTATTTTTTTTGCTGCATCAGGTCTCTGACCTTGATCTTAAGATTTAAATTAAAAAGATGCTCATTTTTGACTACATAAATAATTGCGTGGAACCAGAACAATAACACCATTGATTTGGACTTCATATACGCTGTACGTATTGTAGGCGGTGCCCACATGCAATAAATATGGTCGTCAGCAATTAAACGAATGAGAAAAATACTTTTAAATTAATAACCTTGGCATCTTCACGGAGAAAAATTATCTTCCTTCATAAATACAATATAATATTAATGGGAAAATGTTTGGGCATGGCATTGAGTAGTTATGTGCATATACATATGCACACACACAAAATACAATCATACACAAATATATATATATATATATATATATATATATATATATATATATATATATATATATATATATATATATATATATATATATATATATATATATATATATATATATATATATATATATATATATATATTTATATATATATATATAATAAAATAATAAAACCCTTATCCGCACCCCAATGGTGCATAGGGCACTGCGTCATATAAAGGCAGTGTTATCTTGATCGTTTACACATGAACGAAAGGTGATCAGCCCTCCGCTTCAGGTACCAGTCCAGGGTAATTTTGAATAAATATGACAGTGAAAAAACTCATTTATATTTATTTTACCCCCCTTGGGAATCGAACACGGGACCTCCAGAACGGTAGCCGAGCGTGCTGACCATTACACTACGGAGCACAGTGTGAGAAACAGCCAATCTAGCTGTACTAAAGTCTTAAAATGAATATCTTCATTTAGTATTAATTGTATGTCTAATATGATTTTGAAAGGTTGATCTATATAAAACTTAAAAATTTTGATTTATAAAAATCTATGTGTTAGTTTGGCAGCGTCGTAAACTATGTTATGGCGGAAGTGCTGTGAGTTTTTAGTTTTCAGTCAGATTTTATTAATGCGTTCGGATGATTGTTTTATGCGCTGTGGTGATTATTTTTACGAAAACTGTCATGGAGTCTACAAAACAAGGTATATTCTCTATTATTTGTATTAAAAAATGTCAAATATATAATCGATCCATTTTAAATAAAATTATAATAAAATTACAAAATCAAATTTTTTTTTAGAAACTTTTGTCAAATTGAATAGACTTTAGAAAAAAACTTCTTCGAACACCACTCTAAAAGTATCACTATATTATATTTTCATTCTTTATCTATTTAGGCCCGTAGATTTTTGCTGCCAAAAGGTGCAAACCTTAATTTTTTCCCCTTTTTTCAGTGAGCGGGCGAACTTTTATTCGGAGTGAATTGTTTAAGCTTTGGCGTGATATCGATGTAGCATCGCGAAAAGAAAATATTTGCACTTACATAATGAACTTCTATGGTTTTTCTTTGTGCAATAAAACTACTTAAATATTTTTAAATAATTTTGTGAGTGCTTTTTGTTGCAAATTTTATGTTCGTTGGCAAAAAAGTAAGAGAAATATGAGTACATTCTTGAAATACAATTTTTAATGGCTCAATGTATCAGTTATTTTGCCAAAGCATATTCTTAGTACTTTGCCGTCTGTTAGTCAACCGTATCATAACACTCGCACTAGGATTGGACGACCACTGAAAAATTTCGAAGAAACATGTGAGAGGGTAAAAAAATTCAACTGAAATTAAGGTGAATAAAAATCACAAAATGTTATTTACGATGGTAGATGGACAAATTTGTAGCACTCTTTCATCATAAAAATCTTCAAACAAATGCTATATTTGTGGTGCAACTCCTCGAGAGATGAACAATGACAATTTTATCACCAAAATTCCAGATCAAAATATGTATTCATTTGGAATATCTCTCCTCCATGCGTGGATTCGATTTTTCGCATGTCTCCTGCAGGAGATGCATATTGCATATCGTTTGAATATTAAAAAATGGCAAATTAGAGATAAGAGTGATGAAGAAAACCTTCAATTAAGAAAAATGGTTTTACAAGAAAAATTCAGGGAAGAAATGGGTGTTTTAGTGGACATACCTAAACATGGTACTGGCAATACAAATGACAGCAATACTGCAAGTAAATTTCTAAAAATTCCTCAAAAACAGCAGCTATTACAGGGTTGAATGAAGAATTGATACAACGATTTAAAACTGTTGTAGAGGTTTTATCTTGTGGATATGACATAAATATTAATGCTTTTGATAAGTTTGCGTGAGAGACAAGACTAATTTTTTAAAAACATTATTCTTGGTTTTACATGCCTGCAAGTGTCCATAAAATTTAAGTACACGGTAAAGAAATTAAAATCTTGTATTCTACCTATCGGTAAACTTTCGGAAAAAGCACAAGAAGCTAGACAAAAAGATATTAAAAGATTTAGAAGGGACAATACGAGTAAAATATCAAGAATGGATACAAAAAGAGATTTGCTGCACATCCTTTTTATATCTTCTGACCCTTTCATAACAAGTTTGAGGAATCTTTCACAAAAAAAGCTGTAAATTATCTTCTGATTTTCTACGTTTATTAAAAACTCCCGAAGTACCATATTCCGGTTCATCTGATAGTGAAAATAGCAAAAGTGACAATCACAGTGATTTATAAACATTATTTTAAATATATCCTATTTGAGTTAAAAAATTTTGGCCTTATTTTTGTTAGAGCTTTTATTGTATTTCTGTTTTCAATTACCAATATTAAAAACGTGATAAATTGAATGTATTATTTTACTAAGTGAAACAATAATTTATTTTTAAAACGATTATGTACAATGGAAGGTTCATCGAATAATATCTCGACCTTTGAATGACATACTTTTACCGTGTACTAACACATTTTAATAAAACTATTTCTAATCTCTATTTTTGGTTTAATTACCTTTAAAATGATGTATCACACATAGTATACATAACTAAGGTTAGGGAGTTATTAATTTAGTACAGCTAGATTAGCTGATTCTCACACTGTGCGGAGGCGGACACTATATATATATATATATATATATATATATATATATATATATATATATATATATATATATATATATATATATATATATATAGAATACAAATACTATATTTATCGTCTTTCATTGCAGTAATAAGTTCATCAACAACAACTGAACTTAAGATACTACCTAACGTAACGGCCTTAATTTACGAAAAAAGTGCGGCGGCACGCGCGAATTCCACAACGCTGGTGTTGCGAGTGACCTGGAGCCCAGAGTTCGTGGTTGAGGGGATTAAAAATGACGATTCCATATCATATTGTTAATTGATATTGTGGTTCAATATAATTTTTTTTAATTTAAGGTTTTTAGCAAACCTTACTTTCGCACATTTTTCGCCAGGGCGTGCTCCACCGTGCGACGTCACTCTCGATAACGCTCCAGCCAATAGAATAATAAATAGTTTTCCAATAGATTGAACCATAACCTTTTCCATGTTTAGCGACATGAACTGGTTTTCCTTGATGATCTTTGTAACATCCAATGACCTAAATTAAACATTAATTTATCACCAGCTGTACCAGCCTCGCGTTGCTGTGGCACAGTCTCGTTAAATGAAAAAGAAAGAAAATTCTCGTTAAAAGAAAAATATGAGATTTCTATATGGTATGTTTGATTTCATAATTTGTGTTGATATGGTTTGGGCACGTGAACCGAATGAGTGAAGAAAGAGTAGTAAAACATTTTTTTTTGCGAATGTGGCTGGTAATTGAAGCAGAGGTAGACCGAGGAAAACTTGACATAATCAAGTATTTAAAATACTTCAAGGTAGTCAGATCAGAAGTAGGAACAATATGCGGGTATGTATGAGAAGATGCGTTGATTTGTAAGAGATGCAGATTGTATGCGAAGACAAATTGGAGTGGCATTCTATTGTATCTGCCTATCCCTGCGGGGAAGCGGCGTAAGGGTTAGTTAGTTAGTTCAATTTCAATTTCAGTTCAAATCAATTTTATTGAGTAAAAATTAACACACACATCGCTCACTCCTTTCAACAACGTCATAAATAAAAAAACTTGGTTTTTCAGGATATCGTTTTTAAAGTTAAAAAATATAATAAAATGTATTAAAAATAAATATCAAGCCACTAATTGAACTTTTTACTGTGCAACAGATCTTTTTAGGTAAAACCTGGTTTTTCTCCAATTGAAAAATATTTAGTATATTAAAAAAAAATAAACAATACCTTTTCTTCAAAATGCAAAAACAACACTTTCTGTCCTGTAGGGGGTAAATATAAAGTCAAAAATATACCGCTTTTGCTGGAATATAATACATTTTTTGGACATTCCGAAAACATGCACAACTGAAAATTTACGATTTTTGGAGTGAGCGACATATACAAACTGAAATTTAAACACAAACATAATAAAGTAACCAAGAACACTCTTGCTAAAGATGAGTGAGATTTCACTGTTCGAAGAAACGGAAAGTTACTTTTTTTTTAAATTTATATTGATACAGTAGTAGGTACCCGGTGCGCGTTTGTAACTAGAATATATTGCATTATTAAAATATTACGCCGTTGCTTTATAGACACCCTGTATAAAAGGTACTTCAATACAAATGTCAGACTCCTTCTGAGCTACGCAAACACGTCCCAAAAAGACTCGCCTGTCTGTATGATTGATGAATCGATTATCTCCTTGCAGAAATTGCGCAAACTCGAGAGAAAAAACCGATCGAATAAGGTGCTGTTGATAGCGCGGATAGTTGCGAATACAAAGTATGAAACTAAGTACGAGTAAGTAGGTACCTAGCGTTGGGTTGCTGTTTGTACATAATGTCCCAACCCTACCTCCCTGGGCGATTGTGCACTATCCGGAATTCCGGCAGTCCGGTTTTGAAAAATGAAAGCAACTACGACAGTTTAGGGTGTTCGAATTTACGCGCACCGATCAAGAGCACCGATCCGAAGAAAGATGGACAAAAGTACAAGCCAATCAAAGCCAATCGTCCTTTTAAAACGCTGACTGACGTGACGGACGGTAAAATTCCGTGTAATTCAGTGTAGTGCACAAACGCCCTTATAGCGTTGTGCCCTTAACGGAATTTTATCGTCCGGCAGTCCGTTTTTTATTCATTTTTATTTAAATTTTACTTTATCAACAAACAAACAAATTCAAATATATAATTTTATTTCAGTCGGATTTATTAATTAAATTTATAGAAAAATCAAACCAGTATAATTTTTATATTAACCTAATAGTTTTTAAGGATACTTTATATTTTTCTATAAAACAGTTTTGAATTTTCTAGGTATGAACTTCTTTTTCTATGTTATTTTAATTTATTTTAATAAATTTCATTTGAAAACGCAAATCAACTTCAAGGTAACTTATCCACTAAATTTAAGGTCAATAGGTCGATCAAATATAAAATTTAATCCGTATTTTATACGACGATATCTAGTTTATAAAAACAGAAAAAATATTTACAAATAAGGATCTTGCTTTTAATGTCTTAAAATCAAAAATCCTTTTTTATTGACGTATTAATATTCATTGAATGTGTCGTCTACTTTCAAAATCCGCCAGGTCCATATAAGTAAGTTGATTTTCCAAAAAATGCAAAATTCTCCGGGAAACATTTTTGTTTAATTATTTGTCTATCTTTAGAAAAAATATTATGAAATAGAGAATTTCAACATTTTTTTAGATTTTTTTCACTATTTAAAAAAAAAACACAAGACACAAACCGATGATGACGTCATCTTAATTTTTGACCTATCCCCGCTCCCTGATTGGCCGATATGGGTCAATAGGCAAGTTCCATGAATATAGCGGAATTTGAAATACAACGCTGTTTTTAAGTATTTTTAGTAGGGTTTTCAAGTATATAAATATTTTAAACAATATCAAGCCACTTATTGAACTTTTTACTGTGCAACAGATCTTTTTAGGTAAAACATGAAGGTTTTTTCTCCATTTGAAATTTTTTTAATAAATTTAATAAAAATATTGAACAATACCTTTTCTTCAAAATGCAAAACAACACTTTCTGACATGTAGCGGGTAAATATTAAGTTAAAAATATGCCGCTTTTGCAGGGATACAAAACATTTTCTGGGCATTTCGAAAACATGCACAACTGAAAATAAAGTATTTTTGATATATGACGTTGCTGAAAGGACACCGCAGTAACAAAAAACGCCCTAAGAGTGTCAGAAATGAAGACTCTGAGGAGCATATCTGGCAAGAGTAAGAGCATATAAGGAACACAAGGATAAGAGAAATATGCGAGATCGAAGATGTTGTTAGGTGAGGAAGGCAACGAAGGAGACAATGGTATACGCATATGAGGTAAATGGATCAAGGTAGACGACCACCAAAGAGATGGATTGACAGTTGGGAATCGACATAGCAGGAGGCTAATTCCCTTTAAAAACAGGCCACAAGACCTACACCAAGAACAAGAAGAAGAAGAAGACCTCATAAACATTGTTTTGTCTTTAACATCGACCACCCTAACGACTACGGTTGTTGTTACAGGAGCTTTATTGCTCAGAAATTTGTGTATGCTCCATATATGGTAAAGCTGTAAATCAAGATTCATGTGTCACACTAACCATATGGTATCACTTAGCGTTTTGTCATAACTATTTTTTTAAATACATTTTGAAACCAGCCTTTACCAAATTACTCGAAAGCTTCTACAACTGTGGAGATTTTTAATATCGTATCAGGATTGTATTAGACTCGTTTTGTTTATAACACCAGATATAATCAATGTTTTCAATCACATTTTTTTTTTGAAAAATTCGCGTTCGTAAATATGTTATTTTCGTAAGTTGGTAATGAATGACGTCACAGAAACGACGGACTTATTTTAATATTGGTAATATTGCTAAATTATTGGCGGCTCCATTTGTTGATGTCTATGGTCCACCCTTTCACCCCCTACTCCTTTCATATTTGAATAACACAAATGGTAGGGTAGTGGTAAAAAAACAATCCACACTACTTCTATTACAGCTCTATAAACCATATGACGTCATAAAACGTTCGATGACGGAAATTTGATGACAGATGCGAACGCACGTTTATTGTTTTATTCAAATATCTAAAGTTTAAACTTTAATATCTCCCTTAGTTCTCTACAGATTTCAATGAGAATGATATCAATAGTCTTGTGATTTTTCATATGAATTAATTAGCCAATAACCCAACATCTTGACAAAAGCCTATCATTTTATTTTTATTTTTCAGAATTTATCTATAAGGTTTTTCCGTTGCAAACATCATAATTGATACTAATTTATTTTAAGAATCTGATGAGGCACTGGCAACATGGCAAGTGAAATATCAAAAAATGAGAAATTTTTGCAAACCCATTAATTTTAAAGACGTTTAAAAAAAATCTTCATCTCCATAAATATTTACAGAATATTTGAGCACCACTGGAAGTCAATACGCGGCGTAATTGACATATTAACCACATCAGGATGATATTTGTGTACGAGTATGTAGGCTGTGCGAGTCGTGTTGATGAGCGAGTGTTTTGTAACTTGAACACTCGTTGAAATGTCAGTCCTGCAAGTAGCAATGCAGTTGTGACACGCCAATTACCTGCAAGACGTTGTAACAACCGCAGTGACGTGCGATTTGAAAATAGAACAGGGCTAAAGTGGCCAGCAAAAAGATTCTATATTCAAAAATATATCAAATATCACATCGTTGTCAGTGTGTCCAAATCTGAGATTCTCCCCTTAAGAGTTATTTATATTGACATCTCGACTTCGATGAAGAAGAATATGGATGTCTGGATGCTTACATGGCCTACGACCTGTCATATGCTGGTTTGAATGATCACTAATCAGTTTATACACGATTAACACTCACCGTTCTACTCATGATTGACAACCATGCTTTTCAATATTTTGGAACTTATGGCCTCACTCGCAAACATAGAATTCAGTAAGCGACCGGTTGGAGATAATTTTTTTTTTTAAATATACATGTAATGGAATTTGATTTTATTAAATATGTATGTGTTTGGAAAATATTATAATCATTTTTTAATTCCTTACCATTCAATAATTCTTATTTTCAACACCATATTTTTATTCTTTCTTTTAAAACTAATTTTTTTCACTACAAAAACGGTGTTTTAATCAAAAAATTCAATTGCTTTAAATGTTACCTGGGTCTCAAGAAAATAAATTTGCTAGCAACCGATTACAGGACCTTAAAAATACATTTGAATATTTCTCTGCTATATATCTTTATTATAAATATTTGTGTTTTTATTATTTACAAAAATACTTCAATTTCATACTATATCTGTGAGCCTAAGCAGCTCATTATTAGAAATAGGTATCAAATTGTGGTAGAGTGGGCTAGAACCCAAAAACTTTGACTCAAGAGTCCGCGACACTAACCACGGGACCACAACCCGACACAATATTCATCTCCGTTCACCGCTCGCTTTAGCCGCTTCTACGAAATTGAACCTTTAAATCGCTTATTGACTTTCGAAATCAAACACGAGGAATGCACCAGAGCGTAAATCAAAGCTTTTTCAACGTATTATTTATTTTATTACACATGTTGAGAGCCAGGGGCAGAATTCGAACTTACTACCTACAATCATAATTATCATTACTTGTTTAAACCTATGAAATAGTATAAATCATGGCGCTTGATTCAAAATAAAAACAATTCCATATTTATACGAAATGGGTGTGGCTGTGTGACAAGAGCGAATTATATCGGAATATAATTATCATTATTATAATTGTACTCGAATGGGCTACATGTTAATATTTTTTTAAGGCCCAGTATTAGATAAATCTCAACTTAATTTTCTTTAAACCCAGATAACATTTGACGTAAATGATTTTTTTCTTAAAACGCCGTTTTTGGATTAAAAAAAATTTTTCTTTGAAAAAAAAATGGTTTTGAAAAGAAAAGTGTTATTGAAAACTGAGTTTTTTTTCAAAAAATATCTGTTTTCTAAAAAAACAAACAAAAATCCCATATATTTATATATAAATAAATATATATATATATATATATATATATATATATATATATATATATATATATATATATATATATGGGATTTTTGTATGTATATATATATATATATATATATATATATATATATATATATATATATATATATATATATATATATTAGGCTTACCTGCAGGTAGGATAGAAAGAGATATTGAAAAATATATTACTAATACTTGGACTAATTGAAGATAAACCTTTATTTTTTTATTTATTTTGCAATTTGCGGAATCAAACCCGCGATGCCTGTTTCGCAGTCGAGGGTCTATCCAAGTACGCCATGGCGCCTGTTACACCAAGCATCCAAACCACTCCAATTAATCAGCAGCAAGTATTTATTTCGTAAAACAAATCATTCAAAAATAAAAATGAAAAAAATTATCCTCATATCATTAACAGCAATAAATTATTATCATTTTTTTGTTAAATTAAATTATATTTTTAAAATATATCTAAATGTTGCCCATTATCGCAGCATAGTCCAAGTAAATTATTATAATTAATTCCTCCAACGTTCACATTCCAAAGTTCAACATAAATGCGATTCAGTTGTATAAAAAAATGTACGTGGACTCTGGTATATGTTCAATATTATGTATTTATGTATGTGTATAATTTATTTAACGCTGTATAACCCGTACATCCATTGGTTTTTTTTAAATAAATTTATGTTAGCTGGTATTTATTTGAAAGTTTATATTTACTTCAGAAAAAAATATGTAGCAATTAGACCTAGTTTACATAAAATGTTCCAGAATACAATAATAACATTTTTCATTTATTTTACTTGTTATTAAATTTACGTTTTGTACTGAGACGTTTTTCCCGGATTGAGTTTTTCTTATGCACGTTAGCGACATTATGCATTTTGCATTTGTGAATGCGTTTTTTTCCCTGGTTGCGTTTTTTTATTCACATTTACGACATTACGCATTTTGTTGGCATGAATTTTTCCCTGATTGTGTTGTACAAATTTAGGAAACAAAGCATTTACCCTAATTGCGTTTTTATGCACATTCATGAAAATACGCATCTTTCTCATATTGCGTTTTTCGTGTGCACATTTATGACATTACGCATTTTGTTTGTACGCACTTTTCCCTGATTGCGTAGTACACATTAAAAAAATAACGCATTTTCCCCTGATTGCGTTTTTCGTGTGCATATTTATGATAATACGCATTTTGTTTGTACGCACTTTTCCCTGATTGCGTTGTACACATTCAGGAAATAACGAATTTTCCCTGATTGCGTTTTTATGCACATCCACGAAAATACGCATTCTTCCCATATTGTGTTTTTCGTGTGCACATTTATGACATTACGCATTTTGTTTGCATGCACTTTTCCTTGATTGCGTTGTGCACATTCAGGAAATAACGCAATCTCCCTGATTGCGTTTTTCGTGAGCACATTTATGACAATACACATTTAGTTTTCACCCATTTTTCCTTGATTGAGTTTTTCGTGTGCACATTTTTGACATCACTCAATTTTGTATGTACGCATTTTTTCCTGATTGCGTTTTTCGTGAGCACATTTATGACAATACACATTTTGTATGTACGCATTTTTCCCTAACTGAGCAATAAACTCAAGGTGCATTTTCACGAGTTATCTATTTTTGAACTATTTTAGTACGGGCACAAGAATAGATAAACATTTTAATTCTAGAATTATAGTCAATAAAACGTAAAGTAATATAATATCCCCGTCACGTTCTCTATGACGCACATGGCAGTAGTTATCAAATAGTGTCAAATTATATGGACATAAAGGTAGCATCAAACGTGTACACCGTGCATCAAAAACTGGGGTACAAAAAAATTATACAATACTTTTAAAAATGACAATTTTTAACATTCTTCCACAAAAAATAAATTTTTATTTCAAGGTTGGTTATTCAATCATTCAAAAAAATTGACAACTTTGTCAATTTTTTTGAATGATTGTTTTTTTTTTGAAAAAATGATTTTTTTTTCCAAATAGAAAATCCAGAATAAATTCCAGAATTCCAACTATCCGAATGTTGGGACCAGACCCCATTTGCGTAGCAAGAAATTCGGATAACTGGATTTATTTTAAAAGATATATAAAGAAAAAAAATTAAGTAGATTTTATACATTTTTGACATCTCAACATAGATGAAGAAGAATATGAAAGTCTGGGAATTTACAGACCTTACGACCGTCATAGGCTGGTTCAAGAGATTAATTTACTTACGTGTAACATTCACGAATTCTACCCATGATTGACAACCACACTACTCAATTTTGGTAACCCCTAGATGTATTGATCAAACTCGTTCATGGGAGTTCACTACTCACATATATGTTAGAATCTGTCCCTGGAAAGTTTTTTTCAAAGCAAAGATTCGTTCTATTTGTATGCAAGGTCCGAATATTGGATCAAATTGACATAACTGAGCCCGGCCTGAAAATGTGATAAAAAAATTATGCAGCTTATAATTTGACCAGTTATTTAATTTACCGCATTTTTAATACGACCAAATACTTGTTAAATCTGGATTATCTCCGCTTAGGAGTTATTTTAAACATTTTTGACATCTCAACATAGATGAAGAACCGTCATAGACTGGTTCCAAGCACAAGAGCTTAGTCTCTTTATTGGAGAGAACAGCGTTATCAATTTTAAGATTGTAAAGTAAAAAAACCTACAAAATGAATTATTTAAATTATTTAAAAAAAAAACTCTTGTTACTATATTACATAAATAAAAAATAATAAAATGCATATATTTCCAAAAGTCACTTAAGCTTACATGAAAATTTCATTGAACTGATTTTTTTTGGAATACAATAAAAAAATCACAAAATGGTGAAGTGTTTTTTTCCCACCCAGTTACCAGTTACGAGTCGAATTTATACCATGGTTCGTAACTGTGATCCTATTCCGTGTAATAAGGCCTGCTTCATTGTGGGCCGGAAACAATGGTTTAAGCCGGTTTACAATGTCACATGGACGTCAACGCTCACCGCCAGGGCTTAAAGAATTTTACAAATGGAAACAAAAATTAATAACAAACAAAACCTACCGTGCATACAGTAAATTTCAAATAAAGGTAGAAAAAACATAACAGTCAATGACACATTCAACTCCTACTACTACTATCATCACGCCGTTTCCCGCAGGGGTTGGCAGAGAGGATGGAATACCACATTCTTCTGTCCTGACATACTCTTCTTTCACGTCCATACATCTAGCCATACATGCCATCCGATTACGCAGACTTTTGACACCATATTTAAGGTTGTGAGTAATCTGATCGTGCCAAGTCTTTTTCGGCTGTAAATTTAAAAAGTAAATTCAACTTTGAGTTTAATAGTGGGTATTTTATTCAGGCTAAAACTTTTAAATAACAAGGATTATTGAAACAGGAATTTAAGAGTTAACGTTTTTTGCCAGTATACCCACGATATTATAATAGTAACATTGTAAATATCCCGATAGAGTGCCAATGTATAACGATTGGCGCTAATAATAACTCAGTTTTGGCGAATCGAGCGTTGTAAGTCCATTTATTATTAATTTGTCACAATTGACTTACGACTTCAGACCACTTGTGTAAATATAACGCTCGTTCAGGTCAGAGGTCAACGGATAATAATACCACTTTGACTTATATACAGGGAGATTATTTATTTATTTATTTAGAACTTCATGTACAGACAATAAATAAATACATTGGCGGGCTTAGTACTAAAAAGCAATATCTTCTAAGCAAACAAAAACATTTTTTTTATTTTTTTTTTTATTATTAGATTAAAACCAATATTTTAGCTTTTCCACTTTTTTTATTTGACCAGCGACCGGGTTTCGTCGTTACCGACATCATCAGACTGGTCTGATGACCAGTCTGATGATGTCGGTAACGACGAAACCCGGTCGCTGGTCAAATAAAAAAGTGGAAAAGCTAAAATATTGGTTTTAATCTAATAATAAATTAAAAATGCAATTCCATCACGAAGTGTCAGTGGATAATATAAATCTATCAAACAAAAACAGACTAGTGATATTGATATAAACGTTTGATACCATATATAGCCGTTTGCAATCAGAGGGTAGATAGTACTTGAACATTTAAAAAAAGCATAAATTACAAATTAACATTTAAAAAACATAAATTACAAAACATGATAATAAGGAGGGCAAAGGAAAAAGGGAGTTTAGGGATGGAGGTAGAGCGAAGAACTAAGGGAGGAGGTTTAATGGAGAGTTAGGATTTTTTAAAACATTTTGAGTGTGTCCAAATACTTGTTCACAAAATCTGGATTATCTCCAATTACAGGAGTTATTTTCATTTTATTTTTTGACATCTCATCAATCTCATCATCGGGGCTGACGACATGACGGTCGTCAGCCCCGTAAATGCCCAGACTTCCATATTCTTCTTCATCTTTGATGAGATGTCAAAAAATAATATGAGTTAGGATTCTAATGATAAAAAGTAATGTCTCAGACGTTTATTAAAAGTTATAAGAAAAGATGCATTTAAGTAGAGGTAATTCTTTCCATAGTCTGGCCGCTTCGATTCAAACAGTAAAATAATACAATTGAGGATTAAATAGTAAGAAAAATAATTACTCAGTTCTGAGTGTGTCCAAATTATTGTTCGCAAATCTGGATTTCTCCACTTGAACGTTAAAAGTTGAAGGTTAAACGTTAAAAATATATGTATGTATGTGTGTGTGTGCGCGCGCGCGCGCGCGTGTGTGTGTGTGTGTGTGTGTGTGTGTGTGTGTGTGTGTATATATCTTTTTATTTGTGTATCGTGTCAGAGAAACCCAGAAGCCTTTGTGGAGACGCCCTTACATCCATTAAAAGTCACTGTTTGGCGTGCTGTATGGGCAGGTGGAATCATTGGCCCATATTTTTTTTATTTATCAAGACAATGCCGACCAGAATGTTACGGTCAATGGAGAGCGCTACAGAACCATGATTACTGTTTTCTTCGTACCTCAGTGCAATAGCAATGATGTGACAGAGCTGTGGTTTCAACAAGATGGCGCAACATGCCACACGGCGGGTGCCGCCATCAATTTTCTGGGAAATTTGAATTTTTGTACCTCTAAAAAAACACCCCATATATAATATATATAACATGTAACTCCCAACATACTAATTGATTTTCGTAAAATGTCTAGCACCTAAAAAGACTCTTATCTTTATTGGTCTGTATAAAAAGACTTATTTTTATCTATTGTAAGTGCTTCTTTAGCACCAGGCAATAAAAACGCAGAACCCTGTACATGTATTATCACAATTAGGTCAATTAACGAGATGCTCCCTAATTGGTGCTAACTCACTACGTCATAAATCCATTTGAAGTGCTGCAAATTTATAAAGCGTATCACATGAGCCGCGACAAATTTCTTCACTCAATATCGTCTTGAAAATAATGTCCATGAACAAAATCATAATGGAATAATAACATAAAGTGTAGCTAAAGTAACACTTATTACGCTCACTCCTTTCAAGAACGTCATAAATCAAAAATTGTCAATTTTTAGTTGTGCATGTTTAGTTGGAATGCCTAAAAAATGAACTATATCCCAGCAAAAGCGGCATATTTTAAACTCAATATTTACCCGCTACAGGGCAGAAAGTGTTGTTTTTGTATTTTGAAGAAAGGGTATTGTTTAATCATTTTTTTTAAATATACTAAATATTTTTCAAATGGAGATAAACCTTCAGTTTTTACCTAAAAAGATAAAAGATTACAGAAAAAAGTTCAATAAGTTGCTTGATATTTATTTTTAATACATTGTATTATATTTTTAAACTTTAAAACGTTCACCTGAAAAATCAAGTTTTTTTATTTATGACGTTCTTGAAAGGAGTGTCTAATTTAGTTACATACAATAATTATTCCTACACAGACATCAACTGATGAATATTACATATCATAATAATAATAAAAAAACAACTTTACAACATTTTGAGTGTGTCCAAATACTTGTTCAGAAATCTGGATTATCTCCAATTATAGGAGTTATTTTCATATTATTTTTGACATCTCATCAAATATGATGAAGAATATGGAAGACTGGACATTTACGGAGCTGACGACCGTCATTGGCTGGTTTAAGTGATTTGAAACATAAAATTGAATTTACTTTTAAAACCACATAAATATGAAATTTCAAACTACTTAGTGTAATCCAGATTTTGTGAACAAGTATTTGGACACACTCAAAATGTTGTAACATAAATTATCTGGTCAAATTATAAGCTTAAATAATAAAAATGAAAATGATATTTTCTGGCGTTTCTTATGTGTGTGATTATAATCCAGGATTCGGACCTCACATACTAATAAAAGAGTTTCAGCTCAATAAAAAGCTTCTTTTCATCGCACCAATAGATGTCTCTAGTGATGTTTTAGTGATTCAAGAATAATGTTTCAAAATTGGTTCATATATATAGAATTTGAGTAGTGTGGTTGTCAATAATGGATAGAATTGGTGAATGTTACACGTGTGTAAAGTGATCACTTAAACCAGCCTTTGACGGTTGTCAGCCCTGTAAATGCCCAGACTTCCATATTCTTCTTCATCTTTGATGAGATGTCAAAAATTATACTTAGTGTATTTTGCCAGTTTATAGAACGTTAAAAACTTTGTAAAATACATCAGTAATTAATAAATTTAAATTATCCACTGACACTTCGTGATGGAATTGCATTTTTAATTTATTATTAGATTAAAACCAATATTTTTAGCTTTTCCACATTTTTTATTTGACCAGCGACCGATGAGCGATGATGTCGGTAACGACGAAACCCGGTCGCTGGTCAAATAAAAAAAGTGGAAAAGCTAAAAATATTGGTTTTCATCAGTAATTCAAAATTGCATATTTTCGAGTTAACATTTTTTGCCAATACACCCACGATATATTTCATTTATAAAAAATAACATATATTTAAAATAAACATGAAGTACTTATACTGTAAGCTATCATTTATTCGGTAGATGTAGATAGTATCTCATTTGCATGGCAGTCTGGATTTAAATATTATATTTAAAAATAACTCTCGTACGAACACTGCTCTCTTTACATTCATTTCATTCATTACCTTTCTCCAATTATCACTATCAGATCGGCAAACATCTCAAAGATCGGGAGGCAGTTTGCCCATCAATCTCATAACATAGTTACAAGCAGGGGCGTGACTTGCCCGTGTGATAAATCCTAGGTTATATATACAGAACTTCCAAGAATTTGAGTAGTGTGGTTTTCAATAATGGGTAGAATTGGTGAATGTTACACGTGTGTGAAGTGATCACTTAAACCAGCCTGTGACGGTCGTCAGCCCCGTAAATGCCCAGACTTCCATATTCTTCTTCATCTTTGATGAGATGTAAAAAAAAAAATATGTATATATATATATAGGTATGTATATATATATATATATATATATATATATATATATATATATATATATATATATATATATATATATATATATATATATAAACACACCCCTAGATCTGTGTCCTGTCTGGAACAAATCCTAGGTTCTAGATTCTATTTGCAGTGAAGTCGAATGCGTATATTCCTAATTCAGGACAGAAAACCTTCTGAGATTGTCACGTCTTCTTTCTATGTTGACCCTAAGAAATAGATGATATGCTTGGTAGTTCTCATCACGTACCACATGACCGAGATATACCACCTGAGGGCAATTCACTGTAATCAGTGATTCCCCACAACACTTAGCCCTTGGTAGAACTTGGCCATTATTATCATATATCGCTCACTCATTTCAAGAACGTCATAAATCAAAAAACTTGATTTTTCAGGAGAACGTTTTTAAAGTTCAAACATAAAATACAATGTATTAAAAATAAATATCAAGCCACTTATTTAACTTTTTACTGTGCAATAGATCTTTTTAGGTAAAACCTGAATATTTTTTCTCCATTTGAAAAATATTTAGTATATTTAAAAAAATAATTCAACAATACCTTTTTTTCAAAATGCAAAAATAACACTTTCTGCCCTGTAGCGGGTAAATATTAAGTTAGAAATATGCCGCTTTTGCTGGGATATTGTACATTTTCTGGGCATTACGAAAACATGCACAACTCAAAATTGACGATTTTTGATTTATGACGTTCTTGAAAGGAGTGAGCGATATGTAACCAGTAATTAATAATAATGGATTAACGTGATGCATCGGATCAATATATTAAATGAATTCTCAAAATTAACTAACAAACTAACTAACTAACCTTTCCCTCTGAGGTAGGCAGAGAGAATCGAACGCCACACCACTCTGTCTGTGTAAAGAGCCGTAATACATATAGTAAAAAAATGTATGTAACTATGAAAAAAATAAAATTTAAAAAAAATTATAAAAATAAGCATCCAGAATCCATCGAGACACGTGTCATAGTAAATTTTAAGAAATAGAGGTATTTACCAAGTAACTAACTAACTAACTAACTAACCATCACGCTGCTTCCCGGAGGGGTAGGCAGAGAGAATAGAGCGCCACACCACTATGTCCTTGCAAACATTCTTCGCCTCTTCCACGTTCATGCATCTCCTCATACATACCCGCCGATTGTTACGACTCCTAACCTGACCACTTTCAAGTATTTGGCATACCTGATCGTGCCATGTTTTTCTCGGTCTTCCTCTGATTCTTTTCCCAATACTTATTTACTTTTCTTCTTCATATTTTCTTCTCTTCTTTTACCAAGTAAAATTTTTATTTAAAAAATATAGGTATTACCACAAAGTGACTTTTTTACCCAGTCATGCATCCAAGTGATTATCATATTAATTTGAAACACATTTTACATTAGAAAACAGCTTGTTATCTAGCTGTAATAGGCGAGTCAACACCCACAAATCTATCTGACTTCCTCGACCGCAATCCCGGTTGTTTGAACTCCAACATGTAATAAAAACACATGGTGTGTGCATAATTAAAAAATAAAAGATAATTGTCGTTGGTAAAAAAAATCTGTAGCGTATAGTTAATTTAAAGCTTTAATTAAAAGCGATTTCAAAGTGAGATAAATATTATTTTAATTTTTTTCAGCTCAGTATAACAACACAATCTTTTTATAACTGAATATAAAACGAAAATTAATTCATATTTTTGACATCGCAACATAGATAAAGAATAATATGGGAGGCTCGGTATTTACAGGGCTTATGACCTGTCAAAGACTGGTTATGTGATTACTTTACGCACGTGCAACATTCAGCACTGTACCCATGATCGACAACCACACAAGTCAATTTTTTGGAACTCCTACATATATCATTAATCTCATGACGCTGTACATATGAATTTACAAGAGACATCCATGTTAGATGGATAAACTCTTTTTCGATGTATGCACGACCCGAACCCCGATGTTTATATATACTGGGAAATGCCTGAAAACATTATTTTCATTTTTTATGCATATTTTTTTATTTATAATTATGTGTAGAATGGTGAATGTTGTGCTCACGTCACCAGCCTATGATTAGTCAAAAGCCCTATATATATACCCAGACTTCCATATTCTTCTTCATCTTTATTGAGATGTCAAAGTTTAATAATGTTATCACTAGTTTCGAGAGCTACTCGTGTTCTCATCATCAGTTGAAAATAAAAGTTTTTAACTAACTAAAAAAAACAAAGAACAGCCATCACGCTCTTTCACCGCAGGGATAGGTAGAGAGAATAGAACGCCATACCAATCTCTCTTTGCACACAATCTTCGCCTCTTACACATTCATACATCTCACACATACACGCCGATTATTCCGACTCCTGACCTGACCATATTCAAGTATGTGAAATAACATACTTGATCATGCCAAGTTTTCCTCGGTCTTCCTCTTCAGATACAGTTAATCTTAATTCCTCTTAATTTCACCGGATTAAATTTGTGTAATTAATTAAGTAAAGCTTGCCTTCTGTAATTGGCTGTTAAGATAAAAGCGACATTAACACAATAATTGGAAACGATATCATTTTTAATTTTTACGAAAGGTTAATAAGCACATTCGATTGAATGAATTATGATTATGGTTTTTTATGGGATACATACGATAAATCAAATACGTTATCACGTTTTTATATTCGGACTAAATATATATATATATCAATCGTTTTTATTATACCAGCGGTTAATCAGGAACGCAAGCAACAAATAAAAACACTTTCCGTTCAGTAATTAAAAAATGATAATTGACTCGCAATTTTGGTTTCATTTTTCTCTATGTTGACCACTCTAGGTAATATTGCTAATGTGGTCAAAAGCAATTCTATTTGATATAAAGCACAGCGTTGTACCTGCAAAATTTCATATTTCAATTTTCTTTTAAGGGGATATTCGCAGAGGATAAAACGAAACTCATGTGTCGGCCGAACGCCGAAGAATGTACACATATTTTTTTAAAGAATGTTTTTTAAATATTTTTTCTGTTTTTTAGTATACACACATATATATATATATATATATATATATATATATATATATATATATATATATATATATATATATATATATATATATATATATATATATATATATATATATATATATATATATATATATATATATATATATATATATATATATATATATATATATATATATATATATATATATATATATATATATATATATATATATATATATATATATATATATATATATATATATATATATATATATATATATATATATATATGTGGTTAGCGCGTTCAGCTGGAGATCCCGGGTTCAATTCTTAAGAGGGTCAAAATAAATATTATTGATTTTTTCGGTCTAATATTTATTTAATATGACCCGACCCTGGACTGGTACCTGAAGCGGAAGGCTGATCACCTTTTCCTCGTGTATTTAACAATCAAGATAACACTGCTTCTAGACGATGCAGTGCCCCATGCGCCATTGGGGTGTGGATATATATATATATATATATATATATATATATATATATATATATATATATATATATATATATATATATATATATATATATATAATACGAAAATGCTGTTTTAAGAAAAAAATACATTACGTACAACAAATGTTACCTGAGTTTAGAGATAATATAGTTGCGACTTTATGAAAACTGGGGTCTTAAGGATAATTTTATGAACTACCGAGTGCTTTTTTTTATCTAAATGCACGAAATCCATTGAAGATATACTATACGTTCAAATAAGAATTAAAAATCACATATGTCACAAAAACCATTAACCTAAATGCTTGTCTACCCTAATTGCTGCATAATACAAGATAACATTGAAATATTTTGTATTTTAAAGTAACCGGTCACATTCTATTCTACAAGCCCATTTTGATCGTCTAGTTCATGAGTGGCCAACCCGCGGCCTGCGGGCCAATATTTTACTTTTAAATATCGGGTCATTCAGAATATATTTTAATTTATTAAACCCAATAAAGTTTCTGTAATAACAAAAAATGTTTCTGTAATTACAAGAAACTAAAATGTCGCAGTGACCATTGATAAAATGTTTTTATATAAAATAAAATTAGTAACATTGTTTGACTAATGTATCATAATTAATAATTTTGATTTGTTAAATTTGACAAAAATGTATTCAAATTATTTATAATACTTACGAAAAAATCAATAAGTATGAAATTCGTGCGGCCCTTAGGAAAATTTAAGATTATCGATGCGGCCCGGGGTGCAATTTGGGTTGGCCAGACCTGGTCTCGTTCATTACCACGACATCTCGAAATAACTTCTTTTGAGATAATGAGAAATGAAACGAATATCTTAATGGTCACTGTTGATTTGTGTCCGAACATTTTATCAACAGATTTTTAGTAATTACGAGCATTTTACATGATCTTTAGCATTTATTGTGAAATAATTAGTTTTTTAATGACCTTCTTTATATTTTACAAAGAGACATTCACTCCTTTCAAGAACGTCATAAATCAAAAATCTTCAATTTTTAGTTCTGCATGTTTTCGGAATGCCCAGAAAATATACTATATCCCAGCAAAAGCTGCATATTTTAACTTAATATTTACCTGCTACAGGGCAGAAAGTGTTGTTTTTGCATTTTGAAGAAAGGGTATTGTTTATTTATTTTTTTAAATATACTAAATATTTTTCAAATGGAGAAAGAACCTTCAGGTTTTACCTAAAAAGATCTGTTGCACAGTAAAAAGTTCAATAAGTGGCTTGATATTTATTTTTAATACATTGTGTTATATTTTTAAACTTTAAAACGTTCCCTGAAAAATCAAGTTTTTGAGTTATGACGTTCTTGAAAGGAGTTAGCAACATATCGGCATTAGCATTTTACGTTTTTGATGATATTTTACGTGATAATATTCTGGACTCTTTATGTCCGCATTTTGTATTCAGACAATCAAATGCATTCGCGGTTAGCGCGGGAACAAAGGCATGTGAACAAAGGCATGTTTATAAAATTAAAGTTAAATAACTATCTTTATAGATGTATAACATCTCTGGCTGGGAATGTTGTTGGAGGAGAAACAAACCGCTAATTATCTTATTATCTCAATGATAAGATAAACACTCCGCGCAATGCCGCGACTTCTCCTTGAGAGAATCTCTGCTAATAGCGAGGTCGCGGTGGAAATTCTAAAAGTGCACTACACTCCATAGTGCATAGGGTGACAGGATAATAACCTCACACTTAAGGCCCAACACAAGATAAATCGTAACATAATTTTCTTAAAACCCAGGTAACATTAGACGTAATTTGATGGTTTGGACATGTGGAGCGTATGAGTGAAGAAAGAACGGTTAAACAAATTTATGAGGCGAATGTAGTTGGAAAAAGAAGCAGAGGACGACCGAGGAAAACTTGGCACAATCAGGTATGTCAAATACTTGAAAGCGGCCGGGTCAGGAGTCGTAATAATCGTCGGGTATGTATGAGGAGATGCATGAATGTAGAAGAGGCAAAGAATGTTTGCAAGGACAGAGTGGTGTGGCGTTCGATTCTCTCTGCCTACCCCTGCGGGGAAGCAGCGTGATGGTTAGTTAGTTAGTTAGTTAGTTTTTTTAAACAGTTTTTGTATTGAAAATCCAGTTTTTCTTCGAAATAAATATATGGTTTTGAAAAGAAAAGAGGCGTTAATAGGTAAGGAGTTAATAAAAATACAATACAAAATATTTTTACAACACATTTTCTAAAAGACAACAAAAAATCCAATATATCGTGGGTGTACTGACAAAAAACGAGAGGAGAAAAAAATAATTATTGACTGAAATTAAGGAAAATCATTAATTTGTGAATTAAATTTTAATAATAATAATAAAAAAACCCTTATCCGCACCCCAATGGTGCATAGGGCACTGCGGCATATAAACGCAGTGTTATCTTGATCGTTTACACATGAAGGAAAGGTGATCAGCCCTCCGCTTCAGGTACCAGTCCAGGGTAATATTGAATAAATATGACAGTGAAAAAAATCACTTATATTTATTTTACCCCCCTTGGGAATCGATCCCGGTACCTCTAGAACGGTAGCCGAGCGTGCTGATCATTACACTACGGAGGCGGACTAAATTTAAATTTTAAACACATTCAAAATATTGTGAATAATTTAATTAATAATTTTTCTTTGAAACATGTACCATAGAGCCCCTAAAATAGAGAAATAGGTTTGTAACTTGATAAAAATTCAAATTTTTGCTAGGTATACTCGTATGGTATAATAACAACAAACGACAACGAAACAAATATGGATGTGGTATTTGCGTTATCCACATAAACCACAAAAAATTGTTTTGAAGGCAATTATTCTCATAAAATGTTAGTAGATATTGATCAAAGAATTAAAAAAACAATATTATAGGTGTCTCGACATGATATAACACATATCGCTCATTCCTTTCAACAACGTCATACATCAAAAATCGTCAATTTTCAGTTGTGCATGTTATCGGAATGCCCAGAAAATGTACTATATCCCAGCAAAAGCGGTATATTTTCAACTTAATATTTACCCGCTACAGGGCAGAAAGTGTTGTTTTTGCATTTTGAAGAAAAGGTATAGTTTAATTATATTTTTAATAATACTTTTCAAATGGAGAAAAAACATTCAGGTATTACCTAAAAAGATATGTTGCACAGTAAAAAGTTCAATAAGTGGCTTAATATTCATTTTTAATACATTTCATTATATTTTTAAACATTAAAAACGATCTCCTGAAAAATCATTTTTTTTATATATGACCTTGTTGAAAGGAGTGAGCGATATATCGTTCTTTTTATATGAAAGAAGATGGAAGTCTGAGCATCCCAGAGCCTGGCATTTTGCTGAAAAGCGATCACCTTATACTCTTGTGTAACGTTCACCATTCTGCCCATTATTGAACATGCATATTACATTAATTTTTGAGACCTGCCAAATACTGGTACAATTTTTGATAGATTTGGAAATATGACTATTTGTGGCGCCACCACTTGAGAAATTTGTCAAGTGTTTATTTGTTTTATCTTGCTTCGTTTGAACATAGGTGAGATTCATTCCGTTCGAGTTCGCATATATTTACACAAGTGTATAACGTGATCGCTTAAGCCAGCCAAATGCCAGATCGTTAGCTATGGGATGCTCATATCTTCTTTCAAACAAGCTTGTAGATTCTAACATTTTGACATCTCAACATAGATGAAGAAAAATAACTCCTAAGTGGGGAAAATGCAGATTTATGAACAAGCATTTGGACACACTTAAAATGTCGTGAAAGTATATTCTAAATCTATGTGTGAATGTTAAATTTTTTTTTCTCTTGGAAAATGAATAAGGGACCGTCGTAAAAGCTATATTTTTTTCATTTTCTTTTTTCTGTTATAATTTTGTACGCGTTATAGGACACAAAGTATTTCAAATAAAAATGTGGCGTACACTCTAGAATGTTCTACGCACCCCACTTTGAAGACCACTGCTCTAGACCCATGTGTTCCCGATAGCGAACTTATAATTCGACTGGAGGAATGTAGGATATAAATATAAGGTAATTATTCTATAAATTAAACACTTGTATAAAACCACTTATTGAGTTTTATTTCATTACACACTAGTTTCAAAAACTACCGCTGTTCTCATGAACAGTTGATTACTAAAACTAACGAGCACAAAAATATACAGACAGGGGTTAAGGGCAGAACTTTTTGTAATGGGAAGATAGATAATAATGGTGACGTATTTTAGAAAAGCACATTATTAATTAATATTTTACCTATTTTTTATTTTTTATTTCTAAATTTTCTAAATTGTTCATGATTGGAACTTTGTAACTGGGTGTAATAATTTAAGTGTATGTAAGTCAAACGAGTGATGAGTTTTCATTGTGTGATTCGCGAACTCTGAAAAATAATTACTAGTAAGTGCACGACGATGTTCTTTGATTATAATTTTTAGATTTTTAAAACAACTGTAGTTTTCGAAACTACCCGTGTGTTACTAAATAAAACTCAGTAAGTCACAGTAAACAAGTGTTTAATTTTTAAAATAACAAAGCATTCCGCAAAGATAATGCCGAATCAATCAAGCCAAGTCTGGGCATTTACAGGGTTTACGACAGTCATAGACTGGTTTAAGTGATCACTTCACACAGTGTAAATGTGCACACAATGTGTACACAATATTTCGAAATTGGATCATATATTATATATAGAACTTCCAAGAATTTGATTAGTGTGGTGGTCAATCATGGATTGAATTGGTGAATGTTACACATGTGTGAAGTGATCACCAGCCTATGACGATCGTAATCCTCGAAAATGCCCAGACTTCCATATTCTGCTTCATCTGTGTTGAGATGTCAAAAAAGAAAAAGAAAACTAACTCCTATAATTGGAGATAATCCAGATTTGTGAACAAGTATTTGGAGACACAACAAAATGTTGCAAAAAAATATATTTAGCCGTCGTGAAAAATTTAAACAGCGTCGAAAAAGTGTATGTTCTGACGTCATTCACGATTAAATTATTTAAAGTATAAATTTACAACATTTTGAGTGTGTCCAAATACTTGTTCACAAAATCTGGATTATCTCCAATTACAGGGGTTATTTTCATATTATTTTTTGACATCTCATCAAAGATGAAGAAGAATATGGAAGTCTGGGCATCATCATTTTCATCTCACCAACAAATGTCTCTAGTGAAGTTCTATTGATTCAAGAATAATGTTTCAAAAAAAGGTTCATATATATAGAACATTTGAATTTGAGTAGTGTGGTCGCGAGTGTTTTTGCCTAGAATTTTCACTCATGAATTACATGAAATTATAGTAACTTTAAACATAAAGAGTAAATCCACTCACAAGTAGGCATAGGCCATGAAACTTATAAAGTTGAAGTCTGAGTAGGGACATGATAAACGGTGTTGCATAAGCCGTAGCTAGATTTCAGAGTCACTTGGACGTTAGGTAATTAAATAAAATAAAAAGAATAGTGTGGTTGTCAATAATGGGTAGAATTGGTGATCACTCAAACCAGCTTATGACGGTCGTCAGCCCCGTAAATGCCCAGATTTTCATATTCTTCTTCATCTTTTATGAGATGTAAAAAATAATATAAAGTATATTTTTTTTTTTAAATGGAGGTAAAATATCTGTGAACAGAGCGTACTTTTCATACCTTTCGTTACAAGGTTGATCAGGATTTTCGATCCCTAGTTTGGCTATTGTGATACCCACTTTCCTTGAAAAAGCGGTGTTTTTATAATTTTTACTGGCAGAAGTGTGATGATAATACAGTATTCTACGCACGCCCTGACCGTGACACACATCCGTACTCGGCGTGTAGGAACAAGGTGCACACATACGTACTTATGAGGGTGATTAGCATGTATGTAAAACACATCAACAATCAAAGGCACCTATCGCATTTTCAACAGATCAAAAGGTCAATCTAAATAAATAATATATTTTCATATTATTTTTTGACATCTCATCAAAGATGAAGAAGAATATGGAAGTCTGGGCATTTACGGGGCTTACGACCTTCATAGGCTGGTTTGAGTGATCACTTTACACACGTGTAACATTCACCAATTCTACCCATTATTGACAACCACACTACTCGAATTCTTGGAAGTTCTATATATATGAACCAATTTAGAAACCTTGTTCATGAATCACTAAAACTTCACTAGAGACATCTATTGGTGAGATGTAAAGAAGCTTTTTATTAAGCAGAAACTCTTATATTAGTATGTGAGATCCGAATCCCGGATTATAATCACACACATGAGAAACGCCAGAAAATACCATTTTCATTTTTATTATTAAGCTTATAATTTGACCAGATAATTTATTTACAACATTTTGAGTGTGTCCTTCATGTGTGTTCTTCATCTTTGATGAGATGTCAAAAAATAATATGAAAATAACTCCAGTAATTGGAGATAATCCAGATTTTGTGAATAAGTATTTGGACACACTCAAAATGTTGCAATATATTTTCATTAATTGATTCGGCAGTCACTTTGTGGTAAAATCTATACATTTTTAATTATCAGTTTTACTTGGTAAATACCACTATTTATTAAAATTTCAATTTCAATTCAATTTATTTATTTCAATTAATATGTACAATACAAACTATAAAATTTTTAATCCTATATGTACATCAAAAATACATTACAATAAAATGTATGCAAAAACTTTTGCTAAAGGTGTAGAAGAATCTCGCTTCGGAAAACTCCTTCAGACATATCGCTCACTCCTTTCAAGAACGTCATAAATCAAAAAGCTTGATTTTTCAGGAGAACGTTTTTAAAGTTTCAAAATATAACACAATGTATTAAAAATAAATAACAAGCCACTTTTTGACCTTTTTACTGTGCAACATGTCTTTTAAGGTAAAACCTGAAGGTTTTTTCTCTATTTGAAAAATCTTTAGTATAGTTAAAAAAATAATTAAACAGTACTTTTTCTTCAAAATACAAAAACAACATTTTCTGCCCTGTAGCGGGTAAATATTAAGTTAAAAATATGCCTCTTTTGCTGGGATATAGTACATTTTCTGGGCATTCAGAAAACATGCACAACTGAAATTTGACGATTTTTGATTTATGACGTTCTTGAAAGGAGTGAGCGATATGGAACAGATCAATATCCAATAAGATATTGTTCAACATAGCGATAGCTATGTGGCACTAAAATCTAGTGTGACACGTGTTTACATGCATTCTGTATCATTTTTAAGCCCCGTATGTGAAGCTTTTTCAAAATTTTATTATTTACTAAGTAAAACATTAATTAAAAATTAATCATATATGTTGAGGTGTCCTTAGTGGAGAAAACCCAGATTTGTAAACAACTATTTGGACACACTCAAATTGCTGTGAAAATCTTAAATCTACTAATTCAACGATTGCTTTTAATTTCGAGACAACAAACACTACATTCGAATACGTACGTGTTTTTCTCTAGATAAAAATATATTTTTTGTCCCCGATGGCAGCGACATCTATTGAACGTTACAGCAACACACGCAAAAACTTAACCTTGCTCATGGCTGTAGCATGTATTAACATTTTTTAAGAACTTTTTTTACAATAATGGCAGTGTCATCTGTTGAACTTCAATACACGCAATACTAAACATTGCTCTTAGCAGACAGTGTGCTTCTTGACACAGCTGTCACTTAGTATTTTCAATATTTTCGATTGCATTGGTTTTTTTTTAGATTTTCAATATTTTCATTGCAACCATTGTGAAATTAAACGTATAATATTGTGTGCCTCCTATTTTCTTTGTTTTCCTTTAGACCGGACTAAATCACAGCAACGTATGGCCGGGCAAAGTTTGTGCAATTTGTGATTTTAAAGCGCTAATTGTGTCCATGAAGTGTAAGCAATTTGTGATTTAAAGCGCTAATTATGTCCATGAAGTGTGTGCAATTTGTGATTTTTAAAGCGCTAATTTTACGCATGAAATGTGTGCAATTTGTGATTTTAAAGCGCTAATTGTGTCCATGAAATGTGTGCAATTTGTGGTTTTTAAAGCGCTAATTTTACGCATGAAATGTGTGCAATTTGTGATTTTAAAGCGCTAATTGTGTCCATGAAATGTGTGCAATTTGGATTTTTAAAGCGCTAATTGTGTCAATGAAATGTGTGCAATTTTTTTTATTTTTAAAGCGCTAATTGTGTCCATGAAATGTGTGAAATTTGTGATTTTTAAAGAGCTTATTTTGCGCATGAAATGTGTGAAATTTGTGATTTTAAAAGCACTAATTGTGCGCAATTCAATGAGTAACGCGAATAAAATGTACGTGAACAATTTTCTCATTATCCTTGGGTTTGTGAATAAAGCAGTGTTATCCGCTCATTATTCTGATTTATAGTCTGAATGCAAATGCATCCTGTTCTCGTGACGTTTTGAATTGAGGATGCACTCAATATGCCCATGAGTGCGCTACTATACGACTCCCAGTCACGACACGCCCATGACCCATAACTCACAAGTTGTGTGACTTTTATGTTTTTTTCTCAAACTCCTTTGAAAGCAAGGCAAATATCAACTGCAACTATTATACAAACAAAAAGAATAAAAAATGAATAAATAACTGCTTGGCATAGACAAACAAGACGTTGATGCTTTGAAAGTAATTTCGTTACTTTAAAAAAAAACAGCAATATTATTTATTGATTTGTGGAATGAACACGATGATTTAAAACCTGTTGTGACGCTTGTTTCGATGCATTTTGCATCATTTAGATTAGATGAACAACAAAAAAACTTACAAAACTTACAAAAAAATTAACAATTTAATAATAAAAATGAAAATGGTATTTTCTGGCGTTTCTCATGTGTGTGATTATAATCCAGGATTCGGATCTCACATACTAATATAAGAGTTTCTGCTAATTAAAAAGCTTCTTTACATCTCACCAATAGATGTCTCTAGTGAAGTTCTAGTGATTCATGAACAAGGTTTCTAAATTGGTTCATATATATAGAACTTCCAAGAATTTGAGTAGTGTGGTTGTCAATAATGGGTAGAATTGGTGAATGTTACACGTGTGTAAAGTGATCACTTAAACCAGCCTATGACGGTCGTAAGCCCCGTAAATGCCCAGACTTCCATATTCTTCTTAATCTTTGATGAGATGTCAAAAAATAAAACAAAAAAAACATTTATATAAGTATTAACAATTTATTTACTTTTTCTTTCTTTCAGACATTCCTCAAATACCATGCAAATTTGTACTACTAGCAAAAAATGCACATTTTAACAAAAAATATATGTTTTTAATTAATGTTTTACTTATTAAATACCACTGTTTCTTAAAATCTACTGTGACACGTGTTTCGATGCATTCCGCATCATTTTCAAACACCGGTGTTTAAAAATGACGGCGGAATGCATCGAAACACGTGTCACAGTAGATTTTAAGCAATAATGGTATTTACAAAGTAAAGCTTTAATTAAAAATGGATAGATATTACCACAAAATGTCTGCCGAATCAATTAATGTTACAATTATTTCATTACAAAAATTATAATTTACTGAATACTTATGTATGTATAACTAAAAATAAAATCATTGTATTATTTTGGTATATTGTTTCAACTTACACTATTCTAAGCGGTTTGCGTTAAAATTTGAACAAATTTATGGAGTGAAAAAAGAGATGAATGCCCGTCATACCACACTTGTATAAAAAAGATAGCAAGTTGATTATCATGTCGGATTATAACTTCACCTAGTGCAATGCGATCGCTTGTTTCTTGCGACATTATCAACTGCCATCTCAGTTAGCATATGAAGTACGTTCATTTCAACAGTCATGACCATAACTAGACTGGTATTGCTATACAGGATAACATAACAATAAGTAATGCGCATTCCCTTTCGTTGTACGTCACGGGTTATGAAGGATAACGTCATAAAGCTAAAATTTTAATGATGATTTACTTACTTAAATATTTTTTAATTACTTTCTAAACTTCTTATACAGAATATATCGCCTACTCCTTTCAAGAACGCCATACATCAAAAATCGTCAATTTTCAGTTGTGCATGTTTTCCGAATGCCCAGAAAATATACTATATCTTAGCAAAAGACGCATATTTTTAACTTAATATTTACCCGCTACAGGGCAGAAAAGGTTATTTTTGCATTTTGAAGAAAAGGTATTGTTTAATTATTTTTTTAAATATACTAAACATTTTTAAAATGAAGAAAAAACCTTCAGGTTTTACCTTAAAAGATCTGTTGCACAGTAAAAAGTTCAATGAGTGGCTTGATATTTATTTTTAATACATTGTATTCTATTTTTAAACATTAAAAACGTTCCCTGAAAAATCAAGTTTTTTGATTTATGACGTTCTTGAAAGCAGTGAGTGATATGTATTATATATTATCAATATATGTACATGTATTATATGTGATCAGCCCTCTGCTTCAGGTACCAGCCCAGGGTAATATTGAATAAATATTAGAGTGAAAAAATCACTTATAATTAATTGGACACTCCATTAATTATTTTTTAATCGAACCCGGGACGTCCAGTACGGCAGCCGAGCGTGCTGACCATTACACTGCGGAGGCGTCAAATGCTGCCTGGGTTTAAAGAAAATTAAATTACGATTTATCGTGTGTTGGGCTTTAAACAAGGGGATAGCAGCCGACACCTCGTCCATAGTAACAAAGCATGCTTATTTAATACTTTAGATATTATTTTATATAAATGACAAACAATAATTCAGAGTTCATGAGCAGTGCTGTTAATCAACAAGACTGTTTTTAAACATTTGATAAAGATCTTTTATAAATATTTATATAAATGTTGTAAATAAATTATCTGGTCAAAATATAAGCTTAAATAATAAAAAATGAAAATGATATTTTCTGGCGTTTCTCATGTGTGTGATTATAATCCAGGATTCGGACCTCACATACTAATAAAAGAGTTTCTGCTAATTAAAAAGCTTCTTTTCATCTCACCAATAGATGTCTCTAGTGAAGTTCTAGTAATTCAAGAACAATGTTTCAAAATTGGTTCGTATATTTAGAACCTCCAAGAATTTGAGTAGTGTGGTTGTTAATAATGGGTAGAATTGGTGGAAGTTACACGTGTGTAAAGTGATCACTTAAACCAGCCTATGACGGTCGTCAGCCCCGTAAATGTCCAGACTTCCATATTCTTCTTTATCTTTGATGAGATGTCAAAAAATAATATAAATGATTTATAATTAAATTAAATTTATACTAACTAACTAACCATCACGCCGCTTCCTGATTATTCCCATACGACCGGACTACTTTCAAGCATTGGAAACACTTGATCAAGCTAGGTTTTCTTCGGGCATCTTCTAGTTCTATTTTCTTCTACACTCGCCTTAAGGTGGAGACTGGCCGGAGCATTTCGTCGTAACGTTACACGTTACGATGCGAGCATTCAGGCAGTCAGTACAGCGAGCCGAGCGCTCCATCTATAGTTTCGGATGCTCGCTGATGCTCGCCGCGAGCGATGTTACGACGTTATGTTACGACGAAATGCTTCGGTCAGTCTCCACCATTATATATTTGTTTTACCGTTTTGTAACTTAAATATTTTATAACCAATTTAACAAAAATACGTTTTAGCATACGACAAAAATATATTAAACCTTGTTTTCTTAAAAATAGCATTTTTAAAGAAAAACAATCACTTTTAACACAACCACTTTTGTAAAATATAATAATAGAATGTGAAATTTTCAGGTATGAAGCCTTAAAACAATACCTGAGAGCGCTGGATAATTCGCAAACTTTTCCAAGCAACTTTTTGATACCAAAAATAAAAGTCTATTTCAAACAACTTTTTGATGGCAAAAATAAAACTCTACTTCAAGCAAATTTTTGATAGAAAAAACAGATCACACCACAAATGGTGTGATCTGTTTTTAAACAAACTTATTAAAAAATATATTTTATATTATTCAGATCTGAATGTGAAATATTGGTAAAGGGAGAGATTTTGGAACAGGTAGATGATTTCGTGTATTTGGGTAGTATGTTTTCTAGGGATGGAAAGATTGATAAAGACATAGAAAGGAGAGTGAATGCTGGGAACAAAGTGAATGGTGCACTGAAATCAGTTATAGCAAATAAAAACCTATCAGCGGAAGCTAAACTGGCAGTGCACAACGGAGTCCTGGTTCCAAATCTAATGTATGGATGTGAAACATGGAGTTGGCAAAAGAAGGATGAAAGTAGACTGAATGCAGTCGAAATGCGATCTCTCAGAAGAATGTGCGACAAAACGATGTATGATAGGTGTACGAATAGTGAAATAAGGAAGGAATGCAAAGCTGAGATAAGCATTATCGATAAAATTAAGAAAGGTGTGTTGAGATGGTTTGGACATGTAGAACGAATGAGTGAGGAAAGAACGGTAAAACAAATTTATGAGGCGAATGTTAGCGGGAAAAGAAGCAGAGGAAGACCAAGAAAAACATGGCACGATCAGGTATGCCAAATACTTGAAAGTGGTCAGGTTAGGAGTCGTAACAATCGGCGGGTATGTATGAGGAGATGCATGAACGTGGAAGAGGCGAAGAATGTTTGCAAGGACAGAGTGGTGTGGCGCTCTATTCTCTCTGCCTACCCCTGCGGGGAAGCGGCGCGATGGTTAGTTAGTTAGTTTTTTATTATATTATAAAAAAACTGCTTATTTATGAATCTCAATTTCATTTTGTTAGTACCACTATTAAAATGTATTGTGACACGCGTTTCGATGTATTCAGCATCATTTTCAAACACAGCGCCAAATAAAATTTAAATTAAAAACTGACAAGTAAATAGTACCACAAATGCCGAATCAATTAACCAAACTGATTTAGTGGTTAAAGAGTTGCCATTGCTCGTAAACAGTTGCTATGTTGCTATTGACGAGAACTCTTAGACTTTGTTTGCTCATACAGAGAAGAAAAAAAACACGCTTTATCACAAAAAATAATATGCAATATCATTAAATATTACTTATTCATTTGTGAACATATGAATCGCATCTATGCAACATAATGAGTTTAAAGTTCACAAAATTCACGAGTCATTTACTAAAGAGATAAATATTTTTTAAACCCGGCTTTACACATAAAATAATATATAATATTTACATTATTTGAAAACGTCTCATGTTTTTTTTTATTTTGATTTAAACATTTTAAACAATACTATTATAAACTTAATAAAATAAAACAACTTTATTTTAACCACTTTTTATTGGTACACTTTATCCAACCGGTTTCGACAAGAACCTTGTCATCATCAGGTTTTATACCGGTTGGATAAAGTGCACCAATAAAAAATGGTTAAAACAAAATTGTTTTATTTTATAAAGTTTATAAAATGTGCCACAAAGTATCTGCGAAAAAATTCAAGAATTACTATTTTATTTTAATAATTTAAAAATTAATTTGTGGGCAGTCATTTTTCTATTTTTTTATTATTTTAATACATAACCAACATTTTGAGTGTGTCCAAATACTTGTTCACAAAATCTGGATTATCTCTAATTACAGGAGTTATTTTCATATTATTTTTTGACATCTCATCAAAGATGAAGAAGAATATGGAAGTCTGGGCATTTACGGGGCTTACGACCGTCATAGGCTGGTTTGAGTGATCACTTTACACACGTGTAACATTCACCAATTCTACCCATTATTGACAACCACACTACTCAAATTCTTGGAAGTTCTATATACTTATATGAACCAATTTAGAAACCTTGTTCATGAATCACTAAAACTTCACTAGAGACATCTATTGGTGAGATGTAAAGAAGCTTTTTTTTAAGTATTTGGACACACTCAAAATGTTGTAAATAAATTATCTGGTCAAATTATAAGCTTAATAATAAAAATGAAAATGGTATTTTCTGGCGTTTCTCATGTGTGTGATTATAATCCGGGATTCGGATCTCACATACTAATATAAGAGTTTCTGCTTAATAAAAAGCTTCTTTACATCTCACCAATAGATGTCTCTAGTGAAGTTTTAGTGATTCATGAACAAGGTTTCTAAATTGGTTCATATATATAGAACTTCCAAGAATTTGAGTAGTGTGGTTGTCAATAATGGGTAGAATTGGTGAATGTTACACGTGTGTAAAGTGATCACTCAAACCAGCCTATGACGGTCGTAAGCCCCGTAAATGCCCAGACTTCCATATTCTTCTTCATCTTTGATGAGATGTCAAAAAATAATACATAACCACACACCGAAATTTTAGCCTATGGGTTTCTCTTCGTCAGGACAATCACTACACCAGCATGCGAACAACACTGCATGTCACTACCATAGCAATATTCAATGTATGTTGGTTTGCGTTCCTTAGTGCATGTTGGTACTCGGATCAACCAAAAACGCATGTGATTAATTTTTTGTGCACTCCTAAGTGTGTGAATAGTGCTATGGTGGTGATGTGTAGTTTTGTTTGCATGCTGGTGTAGTGATTGTCCTGACGAAGAGGCGGTTCGTTACGAAACCAAAAGACGAAGATCGCGGTGAGTGGTTTTATACTAAAAATAATAAAAAGTACTAACATAGATCAAACGGTTTTAAGCTGTTACTTTAGAAGTTTTGAATATTTTTAGTGTATCTACATTTATCTTTAAAACAAACAATTTTAATGAGAGATTCTACGAGCGTAAGTAGATACCGAAAGTGTTGACGCAAGTAGTTTTGTGTTTAGAAAATGAATCAAAGATAATTATATCGTGTCGGGACTAATAAAAGCATCGGATAAAGACAAATATTATGTCACAGACAGAAAACCAAAAATATGAATGAGATGAGTCAATTACCTTTGGATGCAATGCAGGAGGCGGTTCTGGAACATCCGAATCCCATTCAGAACTCAAATCATCGCTGGATGCGTACCCGTAATCTGTGCACCAAGGTACTTCCAGCAAGGACTTCTGGTACTGGTCATACCCTGGATTCAGTCTCGCTAGCGTCGGAGAAGGTGATCTACTCAAAGATCTTCTCTCCTCGCTGACGAAAGATTCTGTAGGTGTTCCGTCTCTGGTGTATTTGGACATGTGCAACACCGTCAAGCGATGGTTCAAGGATCTCGACGGATTCCGCGTGGAAGCGGACGGCTCTGATATCTTGCGAACGGAGTCTGGACCATCTATCCGCACTTGCATTCGACTCTTGGGATAGTTTCGCACTTCTGGAATATTCATTTGATGGCTATCGTCTTTGGTTAGAAACATTGAACTAGATCTATCTGGTGGATATTCGTGGTGTTTATGTCTGTGCCCATGGGTGTCATGGGATCCTTTTTCTTTTGAATGGAGCCTTTGGTATATTTTTTCATTGGAATGCCCTTCGTGGTGCGCTCTTTCCCGTCTGTGGGGTTCGTGTAGATTATGCCCCTTGAAGTGGCTGTGCTTCTCTCTCTCACTGTGACTTCTTTCTCTGCATTTGACTTTGCAAGGGGTGTCGTGAGGGCAGCTATCTTCCAAATCGTTGCTGTCTGGGTTGGGGTCAGACTTCAGGGAAGCGCCCTGAGCCGCGGCTTCTTGCGCCCTGCGATGCATTTCAGCGGTGAGTTCGGCCGATGGAACCAGAATGCGAACTACATTAACATAATGCTCACACTCAGGCATGCTGCTCGGGCAATTATCAAAATTCCATGTAACGATATGCGAACACGGTCATTTTAACGTTTTTGTTTTTGATTTTTGCGTACTGGCTTAAGACATTAACAAAGATATATTTCGAATTAATAAAACTGACGATGTTATTAAGTAATTTACACTGATGACATAACGGAATGTTGTAAACCAAACATGGGACGCTCGCTTTGAACGAATTGCGTTTTAAGATAGTGTTTATCTCAATTGTACGCTTATTTCTGACCTATATCTCCACGGGGATATTTTCCATTTATTAAAATATAAATTTTTGGTATCACGCTCATCACTCGACAGTAAATTAAAGATTCTAATTATATTTATATTCTCATCATCATGTCTTCTTGGAAATCTTTAGAGTACATCAAAAAGCCAGGTTTTAAATGAGTTTCCTTCTCTACCCGCTTGTTCGAGACAAACGCGGATGGGTATCAGCCGCTTCAGGCGACCAGTTAGACACCGAATACAGCTGTTCTCGTAATTGCTACATCGGTACTCGTACTAATTGTATCCGTTTCGGCAATACCGGCACGTTCGATAGATCTGTTGTTAAATAAACATATCAGATCTACGCTGGGATGGCCACAAGGCGCACTCCGCATGGACGCCGAGATCCGGCAGTAGAAAGTGGTTCGGCAGGTCCCTGACAGGTGAATATTATCATTCTATCATACTTTATTAGTGGAGAGCCGACATCGCCGAGATGTTTGATATGCTCATTTACGAATAGTCATAACAACTAATGGTACGTTTGGGACTGCGCAGCTTTCGATCGGAATCAGAGAGCCGAATTTATGGCTACACCTCGATATAAGCTTATATCCAATAACCTGTTTATGTTCTCTCGTTTTATAAGTCTTAAGCGAAGAAATGATAATCGGATTACTACAAGCTATAAGAAATTACACGATCAAAACTTTTCTTCGTTCACAAGTTTCAAAAAAGATCTTAAGTATTCCTGTCACATTTTGTTTTTTTTTTCAAATGCGATAACGTATTTGCTTATTTTCATTCAAAGTCATTAAGTCTACATACTTGATTTATTAGAAAAAACACTTGTTTACGAAACTAATTTATTATAAACATATACAATATTTTATAACATTATCACGTCTGTTTAAACGTAGATCTACACACAATCACATAAATTATGAAAATATAAGCAAAATGTAACATTGAGCACTGGGTCTAATGGTGACACTTAAGGGATGAAATTTTGGTACTGGAAAATGGGGAAAATTCCAAGAGGGTGGTTGGTTTAGGGCCTTCGGCAGTACTCGCCAGCGAATTAGCGCGCGAACCGTGCGCCGTTAGCGCAGGCGCTGTCTACCGTCTCGGGCTATCGCAGCCTGACTGTGGCCCGAGACCGAGACCTACACCGCGTGGAGAGCGTGGAGTGTGGATATCGCGGGCTACCGAGTGTAGACTACTTACCACATACTAGCCCGTTTACATTGGTAGATTTGCAAGTACTACCCCCTTACTAGCGCAATGTGAACACTGCATAATTGGTACTAAAGAGAGTGTAGCAAACAGTATGGAGTTTATAATAGATCCTTCATTACAATGGATTTTTCTTATTATCTGTTATTATTGGTAAATAAATTAATATGAAAAATTACAAGACTATTGGTACGGTTCTTGTATCTGTAGATAAATAAGGGAGATATGAAGGTTTCAATTTTAGATATTTTAATAAAACGAAAAACGGACACCGCTATACGTCATCGAGCGTGTTATCCCTTTACGTACCTGCTTTATAGAGCAGTAATACTAGTAGTGTGAATGCGTTTCTGTGACGTCATTCGTTACCAACTCACGAAAACAACGTTTGTACGAAGGCGAATTTCGCAGAAGAAAATTTTTGTAAAATGAAACTTAAAAATCAATTAAGTTAAGTGATTAAGAAGAAGAATACGCTATTCGCTCACTCCTGTCAACAACGTCGTATATCAAAAATCTTGATTTTTCAGGATATCGTTTTTAAAGTTGAAGAATATAATAAAGTGTATTAAAAATAAAAATCAAGCCACTTATTGAACTTTTTACTGTGCAACAGATCTTTTTAGGTAAAACCTGAATGTTTTTTCTCCATTTGAAAAATATTAAGAATATTTTTTAAAAAAAAAATTAACAATATCTTATCTTCAAAATGCAAAAACATCATTTTCTACCCTGTAGCGGGTAAATATTAAGTTAAAAATATGCCGCTTTTGCTGGGATATAGTACATTTTTTGGGCATTACGAAAACACGCACAACTGAAAATTGACGATTTTTTATATATGAAGTACTACCAATGTAAACCAACCTTATTACAGCGGTTCGCAGTACGCGTTTATATTTATCATAGTACCATAGTACGAAGCCTTAATGAAATGAGAATCGAGCAATCAAGATCGTTATTATAACAGTACTACCATTCAAGAGCACTTATTAAATTTACAAGTTTTTTTCTTCAATTTTATTTAAACGTTGAACCGAAAACATGTTAGATCGAAAGGGTATAATTAGCAACTACAATTTGTATTTTTTAAAATTTGAATATCAACTCAGTCTCTATCACTCTTTTTTTCGTATAATGGATCTTTGTCAGACAGGAGGAATATCTAATTTAACATACTCAACCTATAAAGGATTGTATTAGACTCGTTGTGTGTTTATAACAGCCGATGTAATTCATTTTTTCATTCATCATTTTCTTTTGGACGATTCGCCTTCAAAAAAACGTTTTTTTCGTAAGTTGGCAATGAATGACGTCACAAAAACGATGGAGTTATTTCAATTTTGGTAACATTGCTAAATTATTGTCGGCTCTATTTGTTGGTATGTCTATGGTCCGTAACACAGCGTGTGCTGGTGTTACGTTCAACAGATGGCGATGCCATAACTGTAAAACAATTGGTTGTAAAACTAAAAATAAAACATTTTCACTTGTCCTCTGATACGTTTTTATTTATAATCTCATAGCTCTTATATTATATATATTTATATCTGGCCGCGTAGCTGTGATTCAGTCTGGGTAAATGAAAAAGATAGAAAAAGGCTTATAAAACGTTTTCAAATTCAACGTTGTTTCAAAATTTCAAAGCAATCCGTGAATAACATTAGTAGAAAAACCCTCTTAATTTTCATTCATTGTACACTGTGTAATACCACTTAAGAAAGATTACTGCATGACTACCGGTTTCGGAATAACCATTCAATCATCAGGTCAAAGGTAGACTTTAAATGTAAATTTAGATTTTGAACAAACGAACATTCACATTTTTATTTTTATAGATAGGCAAACAGATAATAAACGCCGTGAACCGGTTTACATCAATGTCGTTTTTGGCACTAGAACATCCTAGGTACAAACGAGCAATTATAATTTCACGTCATAAAAATATCAATAAATTGTGATTATATTTTCTAACGACCTTTGATTCTTTAATTTATTGCAAAGCGCCCATTTTTCCAATATTCATTACCATAAAAGTATTAAAAAATATTCGGTATAGCATTAGATTATATTAGATTATATTAGAATATGTAAACTGCGTACTTAAGGACCAGTATTCGTTAAGTCGCAACTTAATTTTATCTAAATGTAGGTAACATTTTACGTAATTGATTTCAATAATACGGTTTTGAAAAGAAGATACTGAAAAAATGAAGTTAATAGAACAAACATACAAAAAAAATGTGGATTCATTTTTTTTAAATATCGCTCACTCCTTTCAAGAACGTCATAAATCAAAAATCGCCAATTTTGAGTTGTGCGTGTTTTCGGAATGCCCAGAAAATGTACTATATCCCAGCAAAAGCGGCATATTTTTAACTTAATATTTACCCGCTACAGGGCGGAAGGTGTCATTTTTGCATTTTGAAGAAAAGGTATTGTTTAATTATAAATATACTAAATATTTTTCAAATGCAGAAAAAACCTTCAGGTTTTACTTAAAAAGATCTGTTGCACAGTAAAAAGTTCAATAAGTGGCTTGATATTTATTTTTAATACTTTGTATTATATTTTTAAACTTTAAAAACGTTCTCCTGAAAAATCAAGTTTTTTGATTTATGACGTTCTTGAAAGGAGTGAGCGATATATGTTTTAAGAATATTAATATCTTATGTTTTGTTTTTATATCTGTAGGGAGGTTATTGAAATATTACTTTAGAAGAGACTATGTCTTGTGCTTGGAGAGGGACTTGCACTAAATTTTCATTGTGTATATTTAATGAATGATATTATGAATTAAGTATAAACAATGAAAATTGAGTGTAAGTCCCTCTCCAAGCACAAAAACTTAGTGCCTTTTTTGGATTGTAATAGTTTAAAATATCATCATACTGGTGATGCCGGTAACGACGAAACCCGGTCACCGATCAAAGAAAAAAATATAAAAAGTAGAAATGTCTAGTAAATTAAATTGTAATATTTTTTGTAACTATATTAAATAAAACATTATTATTTAGTAATAGCATTTTGAAAACGTAAGAAGTGAAATTCATTTTCTGCTACATCTTAACCTTTAAATTTTATAAATTTTATCGTCAAAATTTTATGGGGCGCGTGTCATAAATTTTATGTATTGTTTGCTGTATATAAATTTGGTTTTCTTTATATTAATGATATAAAATTGCCATTATGTAATAAAAATCAAAAATGTTTTTATATATATATATATATATATATATATATATATATATATATATATATATATATATATATATATATATATATATATATATATATATATATATATATATAATATATATATATATATATATATATATATATATATATATATATATATATATATATATATATATATATATATATATATATATATATATATATATATATATATATATATATATATATATATATATATATATATATATATATATATATATATATATATATATATATATATATATATTTATATATATATATATATATATATATATATATAAATATATATATATATATATATATATATATATATATATATATATATATATATATATTTATATATATATATATATAAATATATATATATATTTATATATACATATATATATATAAATATATATATATATATATATATATATATATATATATATATATATATATATATATATATATATATATATATATATATATATATATATATATATATATATATATATATATATATATATTTAAATATATATATATAAATATATAAATACATATATATATATATATATATATATATATATATATACATACTTATATACTTTTATATTTAAAAATTTTTTCTTCACGTTATTTAATTTTATCTCCACTGACATCTATCGGAACAAGCTGTAACTGAGTGTAAAGCAAAGCGTGATAAGAAGTCACACAGTGTTCAAGATATAATTTATTAGAATCTCAGATAGGTACAGGAATTGTAGGCGGTTACGTACGCTCGTAAAAAATATAACTATGAATATGATAAATTGTGTTTTATGAAACAATCACTGAGTACATAGATGGCGCTTATCAGCCTTGTAAGCTTTTGGATTCTTTATTTTATTGAATACAATGTAACTAAAATAAAATACAGTACAAAAAATAAATATTTATGGTTGAAAAAGGGTGAAAATGTGTGAGAAAATATTTTTCACATTTCCTTACTACCCTTAAACGGATTAATCATTAAAAAAACTGTAACATCTACAGAAAATATTAATTCTATTTACAGATTTTATTTTATTTGTTATTTACGGTATGGACAAATTCTCAACAATTGTGAAATACATATTCTCTTCATTAAATTATACAACTATTTTTATTTTCAGGTATTACGATATAATTTATTGATTTATTTATTATTTTTAAAGTAGGAAAATTCTTAACAATTATAAATTACATTGTGTTACATTAAATTTTACAACTTATTATATTTTCAGAATTTACGATAGTAGTTTATTGATGTAATTTTATTATATTTATTATTTACGACATGGAAAATTTTCAAACAATTTAAAAATACATACTTTCTTCATTAAAATTTACAACTAATTATATTTTCAGAATTTAGTACACTAATTTATTGATTCATTTATTATTTACCATATAGAAAAATTCTAAACAATTATAAAATACATACTAGTTACATTAAACCTATGTATACATGTATACATAGTCGATATAATCAATTGGAAACTTAAGGACTTGAAATTGAATTTTAAATAATAATAAAATATTTCACTTTGTAGGAAAACCAATTTTATTTTTTATATTAAAAGAATCTTCTATAATCTATAATCTTCTAAGCCTATAAGGCTATTTAAATTTGAATTTTAAATAATAATAAAATATTTTACTTCGTAAAAAAATTAATATTTTTTAATAGACACTTTTCGTAAATGCCCAAAAAGTAACAAATATGTAAAATTACTTTTAATTTTAATGATTAATGAACATATGTGTAACACGTGGATATGTCATCCTACCAAAAAGACAACAGTTGACATCATGTAGGTCAGGGCTGTCCAAACCAAATCCCGGGCCAGTTAAAATAAACTAAATAGATTGCAGGGCCGCAGAAACAAATATTTTTACTTTTTAAACAAACAATAAAAATATAAGGAAGTCATTTTAATAATAAGGATCATAAATTTTATTAGTTCTTATGTGAAAAAATATTTTATTAATTTATTGGGGATGTCATAAAAATAAAATAATGACGAAATATTTTTTTTAAAAGAAAATTTCGCATTTGTGGTAGATCAAAAATATGTCGCGGGCCGCATATACATAAGCCGCGGGCCACATACGGCCCTCGGGCCACGCTTTGGACAGACCTGATATATTAACTCAATATCATATAAAGTTTATCTTGTAAAACAGCATTCCTTACGATGTATACACGATAGTATAAATAAAATTATGTATACTATAAAAAAATATTTTTCAGTGTTGAATCGTACATATTTACCTTCTACTGGCATTTCTGTCACAAAAATGGGTCTTTTTAAGGATGCTTTGTTACTAAAATTGTGTAATTAAAAATTCCCCTGTACTTTTGGTCGAAATGTCGGGTAATGTGACCTCTTCCACAGGAGATGCGTGAATTTGGAAGAGGCGAAGAATTTTTGCAAAGACAGATTGGTATGGTGTTCAACTCTCTCTGCATACTAAAAAAATTGTCGATATCTCAAACATTCCTAACATAAGTTCGAATGCTATACCTGCATGTATGTTATATTGTGTCAACAATATTACATGGATATGTGTAGAGCAGCGGTTCCCAACCTGTGGTACGCGTACCACCGGTGGAACGCCAGTGGATAGTTGGTATTACGCTAAAAATAATCAGTAATGGCGAACATAAAATGTTTTTTAAAAAACACAGACATAAAAGAATGTGCTATTTTAAAAAAAAACTATAATTTTTTACTAATTTTCTATTAATATCGGTTATTTTTGGAAAAATTGCTTACGACGCTTTTTAATACAAATAATTAAAAAAAAATTAATGTAAATATTTGTTGTTCAAAAAATATTTCTTTTAATGTCCTGGTTTTAAATTTCGACAAGAAATGAGCTTCGGCACCTTTTTTTTAAAGCATTGTGATATATAAAGTTCAAACGTCTCATTTTATCACACAAAATAAAACTTTTGGTATTTATTAAAACTTAAATAAATTGAGTTTTGGGTAAAACAGTCCCACTATAAATGTATAATGCAAGTAGAATTAAAAAAAATTCTAAAAATATGATATTATCATTTTTACCAAGTGGTACAATTAAAGTAAAAGTTGGGAAACGCTGGTATAGAGCCCTCCAAATATGGCCAATACGGCTTTATTGGTACAAAAGTTGCTGAAATATAACAGCGTAACCAACAACATTACCGGAGGCGGAACGGAAAACTCACTTGAAACGTATACATGTACATATCGCTCACTCCTTTCAAGAACGTCATAAATCAAAAATCGTCAATTTTTAGTTGTGCACGTTTTCGGAATGCCCAGAAAATGTACTATATCCCAGCAAAAGTGGCATATTTTTAACTTCATATTTACCCGCTACAGGGCAGAAAGTGTTGTTTTTGCATTTTGAAGAAAAGGTATTGTTTAATTATTTTTTTAAACATACTAAATATTTTTCAAATGGAGAAAAAACCTTCAGGTTTTACCTAAAAAGATCTGTTGCACAGTAAAAAGTTCAATAAGTGGCTTGATATTTATTTTTAATACATTGTATTATATTTTTAAACTTTAAAAACGCTCTCCTGAAAAATCAAGTTTTTTGATTGATGACGTTCTTGAAAGGAGTGAGCGATATGTGACTTTATTCTGATTTCAGAATAAGAACGACATAAGCGCCCAAATATTTAGGTTTGATCAGTCAACGTGACTTTTATAATTCTCTCAAATGTCTTAATAAACATTTTTTTATACTGTAACTAATAATGTTATCAATCAAATGATTGGTAATTGAGTCAGACGAAGATATTCGACGATACAGAGGAATTTGCATTTTTTCGTATTGCAGTCTGGTGTATGATTGAATTTGAAAAACATTAATATATGTATATATATATATATATATATATATATATATATATATATATATATATATAGTATATATATATATATATACATATATATTTATATATATATAAATACATATAAATATATATATATATATATATATATATATATATATATATATATATATATATATATATATATATATATATATATTTATATAAATATATATATATATATATATATATATATATATATATATATATATATATATATATATATATATATATATATATATATATATATATATATATATATATATATATATATATATATATTTATATATATATATATATATATATATATATATTTATATATATATATATATATATATATATATATATATATATATATATATATATATAAATATATATATACATATATATACATATATATGTGCATATTGGTGATTTCTTTGATTCTTTTACTTTTTAATTCATTTCGATTTTTCTGATATAACAGTTTCTTATTTTGAATATTTTCTTTATTTTTTTTTCTTCTTTTAATATTTACTTAATTTCTTTTTAATTTACGTTAATAACTTTAGTTAGATAACTTTTTTTACAGATATTTTTTAGTTGAACTGCATTTTGTATAATAATAAAATAAACAACTAAATACCCTTTTCCACTGTTATTTTATTTGACCAGTGACCGGGTTTCGTTATTATCGATGTAACGACGAAACCCGGTCACTGCCAAATAAAATTTAACTAGGAAAATAAGCTATTTAGATGATGTTTCATTCCTTGTCATACATATAGTATTGTGTATGTTGTTTAATAAAACAAAAACTTGGTATATATTTTTGACATCTCAACATAGATGAAGAAGAATATGGAAGTCTGGACATTTACAGGGCTTACGATCGTCATAGGCTTGGTTAAGTGATCACTTACACACGTGTAATATTACTAAATTTTCAGAACTTCTAGATGTATTGATGAAACTCGTGGCATAGTACACGTGAGTTCACAACAACCATCTATGTTGGAATTGGGAAAGCTTTTATTAAGTGAAAATCCTTCTATTTTTTGTATGCAAGGTCCGAATCTTAGATTCAATTTTCATACTTGAGCCCCGCCTGAAAACATGATAACCGAATGAAACCCACCTGAAAACATGATAATAAATCAATAAATCAATACACAATATGGCTCCAGAGTATCTTAAGGAGCTGTGTATTCCAGATGAATTGGTTGATAGACGTCTCACGCTTCGATCGGCTACAACTGCTATTGCCTTTGCTATTGCAGGACCGACGGCGTGGAATGCTGTTCCACCAATGGTTAGAAATAGTGAGAGTGAGATGATCTTTAGAAAAAGACTAAAAACACATTTGTTTGCTAAATCATTTCCACCATAATATTTTCCCCAATTCATTCACCGTGAAGCGCCCTTGAGGTATTTTTTTACGAAAATGGCACTATATAAGTTATCCAATTTTATTATTATTTATTATTATTATAACCGAAGCGGAGATCATCCAGATTTGCAGACAAGTATTTGGACACACTGAAAATGTTGCAGGCAAGTATATGGTTTTTTTCTGACTTTATTTTATTTGGCAAGTGACCAGATTTCATCGTTTTCCACATTATCATTCAGATGATGTCGGTAACGACGAAATCCGGTCACTGGTCACACAAAATAAAAGGAATCACAAAAGGAAAAACTGTACAATTGTTGTTTTATTGTATAAAATGCAATTCCATCAATAAATGTCGGTACCAAACTTTGTATACTTACGTTGCTTTTATTGTATGTAATTTTACCGACAGTATTCAACGGAGCCTATGTTATTTTAATTACGATTTCCATATTCTTTCGAATAATATGGTTGCTTAAAAAATGACTAAAACAATTTCTGTCTCTACCTTCGCATAAATACAATGTTTGTGGTACCAAATTATGTGCACCTATTAATTTAAATATTAACATTTTAAGTATAATGCATGCATACATTCCACACTAGGAAGTCATCGCAGGCGCGGGTGTACTACATACAGCATGGAAAAAAGTAATGTAGCACCAATAATAAAATAATAATAAAACCCTTATCAGCACCCCAATGGTGCATAGGACACTGCGTCATATAAACGCAGTGTTATCTTGATCGTTTACACATGAAGGAAAGGTGATCAGCCCTCCGCTTCGGGTACCAGTCCAGGGTAATATTGAATAAATATGACAGTGAAAAAATCACTTATATTTATTTTATTATATTATTATATATATATTAATAATAATTTACAACTAATAAATACACAAGTTAATGAGTTTGCTAAAAGTCCGTTATCAAATATGTTTCCAATCACTCATCATCCCTGATCCCTTTTGACTGTGACTGCCAATCAACACAAAAAATTAAGCCACTTGGATCTACCCAAGCTTCTTTCCCTAACCGTCAAAATATTTTGAATATTTACAACATTTTGAGTGTGTCCAAATACTTGTTCACAAAATCTGGATTATCTCCATTTACAGGAGTAATTACTCCTGTAATTGAAGATAATCCAGATTTTGTGAACAAGTATTTGGACACACTCAAAATGTTGTAAATAAAGTATCTAGTCAAATTATAAGCTTAATAATAAAAATGAAAATGGTATTTTCTGGCGTTTCTCACGTGTGTGATTATAATCCAAGATTCGGACCTCACATACTGATATAAGAGTTTCTGCTTAGTAAAAAGCTTCTTGACATCTCACCAATAGATGTCTCTAGTGAAGTTCTAGTCATTCAAGAACAAGGTTTCTAAATTGGTTCATACATATAATTTCAATTCTTAATTATAATTCTTATAATTCTACCAAGAATTTGCTAAGTGTGGTTGTCAATAGTGGGTATAATTGGTAAATGTTACACGTGTGTAAAGTGATCACTTAAATCCCCGTAAATGCCCAGACTTCCATTCATCTTTGATAAGATTCTTCATCTTTGATAAGATGTCAAAAAATATTTTGAATATTGTTTAGTAAATAGTGTTTTAGTATTAATCAGTCTTGATAAAGAAGCGGTTAGCTTCGAAACCGGTAGACATTATAATTAAGTTATAAAAAAATATTTATAGTGATTTTAAAACAAAGAAACATTTTAATTATAAAAACATTTTAATATTGTATTTTTGCCGTACCTTTTTTCTCGCTCGTTCCGCCGGGCCGATCAAGTATAGATCAGCAATTCCGAGCAGGCAGTCGTCACAGCTGCACACGTCGCTGGACGCCGAGGAGACGGACCCCATGCTGCTGCAGCTGTCCATAGAGTCGTTCCTGTAGAAAGGGTGTCTCCCGTTGCTCAGGGACTCCATCTTGGCCACCAGGATGCTCTCCATCACGGAGCGGGGCCGTCCGCTGGGCGACGACAGCGGCAGCGACTTGTACGGTGGGGACGCCATTTGCTTCTCGGTTGACAGACCTTCTGCCATCGCAAACGAACCAGATTAATTAAACGAGTCACTGCGATCCGGATCCGCGCATAGTTCACCAGTACTGAGTCCAACTCACGAATATATCATATTGCATTCTAGAATAACGAACTACAGTCAAAAACTCCCAGCACAAAAGACACTACTTATAAGTTCATCCCTTCATACATATTGATATCATTAAGTCCGACATATTTTACAAAATCATACATTTTTATATTGCCTGCTGATATACAATATATGATATTATATACACGTTTAATTCAAAAGTAATAAGACCAAAACTAAAGGCAATAAGCAAAGAGCCAAGTACGGTAGGGACGCCATTTGCTTCTCGGTCGACAGACTTTCTGGCAACGCAAACGAACCAGATTAACTAAACGAGTCACTGTGATCCGGATCCGCGCATAGTTCACCGGTACTGATTCCAACTCACGAATAGATCATATTAGATTCTAGAATAACGAACTACAGTCAAAAACTCCCAGCACAAAAGACACTACTTATTACAGCTGCGTTAGTTCATGCCTTCATACATATTTATATCATTAAGTCCGACATGTTTTATAGATTCATACATATTTATGTAGCCTGGTGATATATTGGATATTACATACACGTTATATTCAACAGTAATAAGACCCAAATTAAGAGCAATAAGCATTTTTTAATAGTTTTTTTTTTTCATTTTTAACTAGAAATTAATTTATTAATTTGCTTCTTGTGCCTATTTATTATACCTGTTATTGTTTTTTTTTTATTTTGCCATGTATTAGAATTAGTTTAAGTTTTTTTTTTAAATCTTTTTTGTTACTTTATTATTTGTGTTCCAGTCTTGTTAACGTTAATCCCATGTCCCAAAATAAGAAATGGAAATTACTCATCGGGAATATTATATGTATATATGATTTTTGTATGAAAAATATGTTTTTAAAATAAATAAAATATAGAAATGTGTAACACAATTTTAAGGTCAGGAGAGCACTGGATTCAGCCGCAATAATGACTTAAGGGAAGGAATGACTTAAGCCGCTTGTGCACTTCACGGATTTTTTTCAATCACGTTTTGAAAAATAAATAAACAAGTAAATACCTTTTATATATATATATATATATATATATATATATATATATATATATATATATATATATATATATATATATATATATATATATATATATATATATATATATATATATATATATATATATATTGTATATATATATATATATATATATATATATATATATATATATATATATATATATATATATATATTGTATATATATATATTGTATATATACATATATTGTGTGTGTGTGTGTATATTTTTGAATTAATTGAACCGTCGGAAATGATCGCATTATAATACTTTTTGCAGAAAGTGCTATATTCGACCTTTGTTTCTCTGTTTTAGAAGACTAATGTGGCGTACTTCCTTGAACTTTCTATGCACCCCTCAGGCTGCGCGTACCACACTTTGGAGACCACTGCTCTAGAGGAGGAAATAATGGCGAGTTCTCAACAAATGCGTTTTATTAATATATACAATGTAAATTGAGATTTTAGCACGTGTATTTAAAATTTTTTTTAAATATCGTTGATCACACGTATGATGATAGTTTAGCACTTTATAGTGACCACTAGTCGTGAGCACGAATTGCTGAGCACTGCCGAGCACTATGCACTGCCGAGCACCATGCACTGCCGAGCACTGAGCACCTAACGGCTATCGCCTGACGTCGGCAGCATGCGAGTAGTAAACGAAGAGCATAATACATTGCGTGTGTGAATACTGAACACTGTCAAAAGGAAAACGTGCTCGCAATATTAATGGTCCCGTAAAGTTGTATACACATTCATTTAGTGCGCGTAAACGACGAGCATTTTAACTTTCAATCACAATATAGGCAGGTACCTAGCACGTACGTGTGTGCATACGTTCATATGCATTAAAGGGCTATCACAAATGGTTCAATGGTGGGCGATCGAATTAAAAAACCGAATAAAATAACGATTTAAACTAATTTTAAATCATATTATTTGGCATAGGTACCTGATCGTGCCAAGTTTATCTCGGTGTTCCTCTGCTCATTTTCCCAATCACATTCGCCTCGAAAAAGACTAAAAACACATTTGTTTGCTAAATCATTTCCACCATAATATTTTCCCCAATTCATTCACCGTGAAGCGCCCTTGAGGTATTTTTTTACGAAAATGGCGCTATATAAGTTATCCAATTTTATTATTATTATTATTAATTTGTTACCTGGATTTAGTGAAAATTAAGTTGCGACTTAACGAATGCTGGGCCTCAACTGAGTTGTTTCTATGTTATTTTATAAGAAACCTCTAAAAATTCAGGTTAACTCCAAGAATTAACTTTCTTAAATCTATAAGTATATATTTTTATGGTAATAGATAAAAACCCATAAAAATTAACGTTCCCATAATTTCTGACTTGCGGTGGTTTACCATATTTTAAATGTCGGTACGCCATGCATAATGGCAATGTACGTATCATGTTTTTTTGCGAATGGAATGAAAAGTAACCTACGATCTTACGTCGTGTGCTACATACATCAAAATTGTAAAGATTGTATGCGAAAAAAATGATTGATCACAATAAACGGCTGACATGATTGTGCAAGTCGAGATACTTGTATTTGGTATTTTGTAAATCATTCGTCTATCAATGTTGTATTACACGAGTGGATAGAGCGGCATCTGTTTGTATAAATACATGCAAAAATAGCGTTTCACTTTTAACCCTCTTTTGACTATATCTGAGGGAAATTCATGTTAAAATAAATTACTTTGGTATTTTGTAAATCATTCGTCTATTAATGTTGTATTACACGAGTGGATAGAGCGGCATCTGTTTGTATAAATACATGCAAAAATAGCGTTTCACTTTTAACCCTCTTTTGACTATATCTGAGGGAAGTTCATGTTGAAAATAAATTACTTTGGTATTTTGTAAATCATTCGTCTTTTAATGTTGTATTACATGAGTGGATAGAGCGGCATCTGTTTGTGTAATACACGCAAAAATATCGTTTCACTTTTAACCCTCTTTTGACTATATCTGAGGGAAGTTCATGTTGAACATAAATTACTTTCATATTATTTTGTTGTAAATAAATTACTTTGGTATTTTGTAAATCATTCATCTATTAATGTTGTATTACACGAGTGGATAGAGCGGCATCTATTTGTATAAATACATGCAAAAATAGCGTTTCACTTTTAACCCTCTTTTGACTATATCTGAGGGAAGTTCATGTTGAAAATAAATTACTTTGGTATTTTGTAAATCATTCGTCTTTTAATGTTGTATTACATGAGTGGATAGAGCGGCATCTGTTTGTGTAATACACGCAAAAATATCGTTTCACTTTTAACCCTCTTTTGACTATATCTGAGGGAAGTTCATGTTAAAAATAAATTACTTTGGTATTTTGTGAATCATTCGTCTATCAATGTTGTATTACACGAGTGGATAGACCGATAGGGATCTGTTTGTATAAATACATGAAACATATCGTTTCACTTTTAACCCTTTACTGATTACTTCTGAGTAGGTACCTACATGTTTTTTTTCTTTATTTTAAGTTCTTTTGCATTTCACAATATATTATAATTACAAGTACAACAAAATATTACATTAATACAAAAGAAGATCCCACAAAGGCATGGCCTATGTGTGGGTCTAAATTTTATTTTAGGTTTATAATAAAGGCAATAATATAATAGATATCAAAAATAAAAATAGATTAAAAGTTCTAATATAAACTACAAATATTTGATTTTAACAGAAAACAAAAAATTAAAATGATGAAAATGAAAATAGAAAATAATCATTACACGAGTAGAGCGAGCGGTATCTGTTTGGATAAATACATGCAAAAATATCGTTTCACTTTTAACCCTCTTTTCAATATATCTGAGGTAGGTTCATGTTAAAAATAAATAACTTGTATTTAGTATTTTGTAAATCATTCATCTATTAATGCTATATTACACGAGTGGATAGAGTGGTAGCTATTTGTATAATATTTACTTGCAAAAGTTTCACTTTAAACCATTTCTGAGGTAGGTACATGTTAAAAATAAATATCTTGTATTTGGTATTTTGTAAATCATTCATCTATTAATGATGTATTACACGAGTGGATGGAACAGCATCTGATTGTATTATATTTTACATGCTAAAATATGTTTTCACTTTTAACCCTTTTTTACCATTTCTGAGGTAGATACATATTGAAAACAAACAACTTGTATTTCGAGTGACTTATATTTGGCATTTTGTGAATCATTAATTTATTAATGTTGTATTATACGAGTGGATGGAACAGCATCTGTTTGTATAATATTTTACAAAGGATTTTTTTTCACTTTTAACCGTTTTAATGTTGAGCATAAATAACTTATATTTGGAGTGACTTGTGTTATAAAGAATTTATCGCATAAGAAATAAATCTATAAAAATATTCCAATACTTTTAGATCCCCATATTGTAGTATTTTTGCACATATTTCTAATACCTCTCTTGACTAACGAATAATAAATGTTTAAAAAAAACAAGGCATTGGATTATCGTGAATCAAAATTCATTTAAGTACTAAATGAAAAGTATTTGATATATCGCTCACTCCTTTCAAGAACGTCATAAATCAAAAATCGTCAATTTTCAGTTGTGCATGTTTTCGGAATACCCAGAAAATGTACTTTATCTCAGCAAAAGCTGCACATCTTTAACTTAATATTTACCCGCTCCAGGGCTGAAAGTGTTGTTTTTGCATTTTGAAGAAAATGTATTGGTGAATTATTTTTTTAAATATACTTAATATTTTTCAAATGGAGAAACCTAAAAAGAACCTAAAAAGATTATATAAAAAGATGTGTTGCAAAGTAAAAAGTTCAATAAGTGGCTTGATATTTATTTTTAATACATTGTATTATATTCTTAAACTTTAAAAACGTTCTCCTGAAAAGTCAAGTTTTTTGATTGATGACGTTCTTGAAAGGAGTGAGCGATATGTAGTTGATTATGCCAAGTTTTCCTCGGTTTTTCTCTGCTCCTATTTCCAACTACATTCACCTCATAAACTTGTTTTACCCTCATAGTAAAAATACCGAAATACCACGTTTGATGGATTGTCTAGAATGGCCTGCATCCACGCGGTCCATGACCCGTCTCACCATTCTATATTAATGACCCGTCAAGCATACCATTACATATTACGTATATTTCTGCATTGAACATTTCATTTTTTAATTGAATCACATCCCATTAAATGAATAACTATATTTTTACATGAATATCTCATTAAATATTTCAGGGCTGTCCAAAACGGGTCCGTTTTTGTGCGGTATCCTCATTACGTCACTATGTGTAGCGCACCGCCGCAAGTTAGAAATACAATTGAAATGCTATGAGTAATTTTTTTTAATTTTTTTTAAACCCTTATCCGCACCCCAATGGTGCATAGGGCACTGCGTCATATAAACGCAATGTTATCTTGATCGTTTTACACATGAAGGAAAGGTGATCAGCCTTCCGCTTCAGGTACCAGTCCAGGGTAATATTGAATAAATATGACAGTGAAAAAATCACTTATATTTATTTTACCCCCCTTGGGAATCGAACCCGGGACCTCCAGAACGGTAGCCGAGCGTGCTGACCATTACACTACGGAGGCGGACAGTAAGTAATTGAGATGAGTAATTTACTGGTATTATAAATCCAAAATCATGGTTTTTGAAAAAGATGAATGTAGATCTGAGTTTGAAATATTGGTAAATGGGGAGATTTTGGAACAGGTAGATGATTTCATATATTTGGGTAGTATGTTTTCCAGGGATGGAAAGATTGATAAAGACATAGAAAGGAGAGTGAATGCTGGGAACAGAGTGAATTGTGCACTAAAATCAGTTTTAGCAAATAAAAATCTATCAGCGGAAGCTAAACTGGCAGTACACAATGGAGTTCTGGTTTCAACCCTTATGTATGGAAGCGAAGCATGGAGTTGGCAAAAGAAGGATGAAAGCAGACTGAATGCAGTCGAAATGCAATCCTTAGATGTTCGAATGATGAAATAAGGAAAGAATGTAAGGCTGAGATAAGCATTATCGATAAAATTAAGAAAGGTGTATTGAGATGGTTTGGACATGTGGAGCGTATGAGTGAAGAAAGAACGGTTAAAAAAAATTATGAGGCGAATGTAGTTGGAAAAAGAAGCAGAGGACGACCGAGGAAAACTTGGCACAATCAGGTATGTCAAATACTTGAAAGCGGAAGGGTCAGGAGTCGTAATAATCGTCGGGTATGTATGAGGGGATGCTTAAATGTAGAAGAGGCAAAGAATGTTTGCAAAGACAGAGTGGTGTGGCGTTCGATTCTCTCTGCCTACTCCTGCGGGGAAGCGGCGTGATGGTTAGTTAGCTAGTTAGTTAAACATTCTTATCAATATCATAAGCGTGTCAAAATCGTTGTAAGTATACGAATACTAAATTCATCTTCCTGTGGATTTTTTTTTTAAATATTTTTTAATGGCAGTCACCAAGTATATAAATTATCAAGAGAATTTATCAATTCATTTTACAGCATTAAGAGGCTTCCGCCTTTTTGCATAAATTATTTGGTTTGGTCAAATTTTGACTATGTTTCGGATATGATATCGAAAGCAATGTAAAATACAAAGAAATACGTGTCACAATAGATTTTTGTCACGATGTTGGTTAATTGGCTAATAAATTAATATGAAAAATCACAAGACTATCGGTAACATTCTTATTCAAATCTGTAGAGAACTAAGAACTAAGGAGATATTACGGTTTAAACTTTAGATATTTTAATAAAACGAAAAACGTGCGTTCGCATACGTCATAAAATTTCCGTCATCGAACGTTTTATGACGTCATACGGTTTATTGTCTATGGTTTATAAAGCTGTAATAGTAGTAGTGTGGATTGTTTGTTTACCACTACATTACCATTTGTGTTATAAAAATGTGAAAAAACATATCGTAGTCATACAGGAGAAAGTGACCAAGTGCATTTCTTACAAAAACGTGATCATTGACTTTTTGATATCTTACTAGCTTAATATTGCCCTAAAAAAATCTTGAAAGGATTTAACACTTGGAAGTATAATATATTGTGTTTTGAATATTGAAAGCATTAACTTTGTGGATCATCTTGATATATTATTTCGAGAAATAAAAATACTTTGTGTTCTGATCCACTCACATTTTTATTTAACCAACTAGTTTCGGCAACAACCTGTTGCCCTCTTCAGGGTTACATTTATTACTAATAATAAGTAGTAATAAATGTAACCCTGAAGAGGGCAACAGGTTGTTGCCGAAACTAGTTGGTTAAATAAAAATGTGAGTGGATCAGAACACAAAGTATTTTTATTTCTCGAAATAATATATAATATATTGACTTGTCAAAAATGACTAACTGCATTGATGTTTATTTTTTTGCCAAGCAAAAGTTACTTAAATGGACATTTTACGTTTTGTTAGTTAGTCACTTTCTCCTGTACGACTACGATATGTAGATATCAACAAATAAAGCTGGCAATAATTTAAATATGTTACCAATATTTAAATAATATATAATAATATATAAATTTGATGATTTGTTAGATACTATTACCACATTTTGAGTGTGTCCAAATACTTGTTCACAAAATCTGGATTACCTCCAATTACAGGAGTTATTTTCATATTATTTTTTTGACATCTCATCAAAGATGAAGAAGAATATGGAAGTCTGGGAATTTACGGGGCTGACGACCGTCATAGGGTGGTTTTAAGTGATCACTTTACACACGTGTAACATTCACCAATTCTACCCATTATTGACAACCACACTACTCAAATTCTTGGAAGTTCTATATATATTAACCAATTTAGAAACTTTGTTCTTGAATCACTAGAACTTCACTAGAGACATCTATTGGTGAGATATAAAGAAGCTTTTTTATTAAGCAGAAACTCTTATATTAGTATGTGGGATCCGAATCCTGGATTAAATCCTGGGCTTCCGGTTTCCTAAAAAATGGACAGCCCTGAAATTGGGTACCTACTTATGACTCGTATGAATTAATAATGTTTTCATATAAATCAGCCATTAAAACAAGTTCCTCGCACATGTGAGATAATAAGATAATTTATATCCAAAAACGTACTCGGCGTGCAGAGCCAAACTGGAAAATTAACCGATTTTTTTTTACCGCGTAATGAAATATTATCTAAAAACGAAAACTGGTTTTGAGAGTATGGTCCAGATATGATGGTGTTCTGGAAGCTTCCACCGCATTCCCAGGTCCGGTATAGAAACTCCATTAAAAAAATCTCTTTTTGTATCTTTTTACGATATATAATTAATCATGCATAGTTTTTGTCCACCTCCGTATCGCAGTGGTCAGCGCATTTGGCTGCCGTGCTGGATGGAGGTCCCGGGTTCGATTCCCAGGAGGGTCTAAGTAAATATGACCCATTTTCACTCTCATATTTATTTAATATCACCCTGGACTGGTACAAGAAGCGCAGGGCTTAACACCTTTCCTTCGTGTGTCTTTCCTTCTTGTGTTTCCTTCAACGATCAAGATAACACTGCGTTTATATGCTATGCACCATTGGGGTGATAAGGGTAATAGTTATGAGGGTTTAAAAAAATTGTGTATATATATATATATATATGTATATATATATGTATGTATATATATATATATATATATATATATATATATATATATATATATATATATATATGTATATATATATGTATATATATATATATATATATATATATATATATATATATATATATATATATGTATTTATATAAATATATATATATATATATATATATATATATATATATATATATATATATATATATATATATATATATATATATATATATATATATATATATATATATATATATATATATATATATATATATATATATATATATATATATATATATATAAATATAAATAAATATATATATATATATATATATATATATATATATATATATATATATATATATATATATATATATATATATATATATATATATATATATATATATATATATGTACCTTCGCCTGCGAGCCAAACCAGCCCTGTTTATGTATAAAAACTTGTACGCGATTATCTAATGTGGTCGATTCCATTTCAGATTAACTCCTAATCGCCTAGAAATTATACAGAAGTATAATAAGTATATATATATATATATATATATATATATATATATATATATGTATATATATATGTATATATATATATATATATATATATATATATATATATATATATGTATTTATATAAATATATATATATATATATATATATATATATATATATATATATATATATATATATATATATATATATTATATATATATATATATATATATATATATATATATATATATATATATATATATATATATATATAAATATAAATAAATATATATATATATATATATATATATATATATATATATATATATATATATATATATATATATATATATATATATATATATATATATGTACCTTCGCCTGCGAGCCAAACCAGCCCTGTTTATGTATAAAAACTTGTACGCGATTATCTAATGTGGTCGATTCCATTTCAGATCGCCTAGAAATTATACAGAAGTTAAAAGGTGTAATCTGACGTTTGAGTTTAACGCAGTTAAAATATACACACGGTACTTCAAAACTCTTGAACAGTAAAAAAGAAGTCGTGTCGCTGAAAAAAATAATAAACTGTACATATGTAGACTAACCAAATATGATTCTATTATAAGACCGTAAAAATATGTTTATTAAATAAATAAATGACAGTACAAAACCCATTATTTTAGCAGTACTGAAATTGTAAGCCACTAACTACATACATATTAACTGAACAAAATTTCAAATGTTTATATCATATTAGAACAACTGCAATGGGCAAAGTGATCTTACCAGCTCGCAACCAGCGCACTAAATTTGGCGAGCGTGCTTTTGCTGTTGCGGGGACGATGGCGTGGAATGCTCTTCCACCAATGGTTAGAAATAGTGAGAATGAGATGATCTTTAGAAAAAAACTTAAAATATACTAGTTTGCTAAATCATTTCCACCATAATATTTTCCTCAATTCATTCACAGTGAAGTGCCCTTAAGGTAGTATTTTACGAAAATGGCGCTTTATAAGTTATCCGAATTTATTATTATTATTATTATTAGAGAGTTGACCACTTTACCTCAAGGTTTATAAGAAGAAAAAAGATATTTAGGTACTTGTGTAAATATAAAATTTGATTTTATTTTTTATCTTTATTTAATATAGTTACAAAACTATTACAATTATTAATTAATTCATTTGCTTAACATTTCTTTTTTTAACATATCTTTATACTAGTTACGCTGTTCTTCTCTAAAAAAGAGATTTAGCTCTTCTACTTGGAGAGGAACTTACACTCATTGTTTATTGTTGATGAATGATAAAATAGTTTTTTTCATTCAATTCACACGTATAAAAGGCATTTAATTTATTTTTTTTAATTGAATATAGTTTTTTTTTGGGAAGAACAAAGGTAATTGAAATATTTGGGTCTCAAATAATTGAAGTTCTGACGAAATTTGTATTGCATTTTGTTATTATAAAATCGTTTTGGATTCTCAAAGGTAAGTTAAGTTATCAAGAGACAGTTTTCAAACCTAACCTAACCTAAAATGACTTAACTATTTTGTGTTAACGCATTCTCTTTTAAATATTGGTCAAATTTAAACCCCCTTAAGTTATTAAGAGGCAATTTTAAAATGCATAGTTAATTTTTTAATGCAGATTATTTATTTTTACTTCAATTATTTTTCTTCGTTTCATTCCGAAGTTTGTTTCTGACACCCTTGTGTAATTTTTTATTTAATTGTATTTTATATTATCAGAAGAGCCGTGAATTTTGTGTGACCGTGTATTTATTCTAGTGTTAGATATAATATTAATTTCAATGACCCATTTACATATTATTTTAGGAAAAAAAATCGCTAACTTGACTGCGTCGTGATATTGTTTGTGACGAGTGAAAAGAATGTACAATAGTGTGCAAAAGTGCCTAGCCACCAACTACGGGTCGTAAAGTACCCAACATCCAGCAAACCATAAAGGTGTAACTAGAAAATTCCAAATAGTGCGAAATTTGAATATTCAGCGGGCCTGAATAACCCGTATGGCAAATTAAAATACAAAATATGGAAACTATATTCATGACGCATTATACGTACAGTAAAACCTCGACATGACGGATCTCTATTAAACGGACTTCGGATATAAAGAACAAAAAATCCGTTCTAAAGGATATAATTAGCTATTACAGTATGTATATTTTAAAATAACTATACAGGAATATAAATAAACACAAACTAAATCAATATTTTTTTCATATAATTAGGTAGTAACACTTATTTTTAAATATTAATATAGTAAAACCTAGATATAACGGATCTCTATTTAAGGAATAATGGACAAAAAATCTGGTAAATGTAAAAAAAAGTCTTGTTAATATTGTATGTGCTTAATTTCAAGTTTCACCGCATGTCAACAATTTTTAGCGGTCATGATAATCACAAATTTTCTCTCAAAACTTCAAAAGTGAATGCAAAAATTTATTCCTTTTTCAAAGCAGGATCACTAAAATCATCAAATAGCAACGTCACTTCACGAAGAGTGTCCGAAGACAATAAATACAATTTTGTTTGTGTTTTGTATTGTTTATTTATATCTAAATACAGGATTCCTATTTTCAACAACCAAAATATTGGTTACGTTTTAAACCGATTTTTATGCAACGGACTTTCAACTTTAACGAAAACCCCTTCCCTCCATTAGTCCGTTATATCGAGATTTTACTGTATTACTAAATATTTCCCATGCGATTCTGAACGGTAAGCATGATGTCTTTTCTGGACGAAAAGAAAAAGACGTACGATGATGGTGACCAGATTGTAATTGACGAAAACATTATGTTTGATTATTCATGAATTTCCTGAAATCATGAAAATGTCAAATGAAAGATTAAATTTTCTGCGTTGAATAATATATCCTAACTAATTATTCCGTTTGGTCATTTTCCATGTTAAAATTAAAAGCGCCCTTGAGTTGATCTACCACTGGGCAGCTAATAGCTAGCTCTTCCCACGAGTGGAACAAACTCCAAACAAAGTTCCTATATTTATCGTTCATCGAAATTGCTTAACCATGAATATAAATAAGGTATTTGATATGTTTCAGTCGACATTGTCAGCGCTGAGATCGTTTAACAATGTCAGTCGACATTGATATCGTGGTGTGTCATCCTCGTTTCATACAATTGTCTTTGTCTTGAGCTTTGATCTTTCCCATTTCCCCTTTTCCTCCCTCCCGTTCCTCTTCCAGGTATTTTTACAAATTTACAAATAAAGAACTTTGTAATTGGAACATTACAAGTACTTTTTTTTGTAATAATCGTAAATCGCTCACTCCTTTCAACAACGTCATATATCAAAAAACTTGATTTATCAGGAGATCGTATTTAAATTTTAAAAATATAATAAAATGTATTAAAAATACATATCAAGCCACTTATTGAACTTTTTACTATGCAACATATCTTTTTAGGTACAACCTGAATGTTTTTTCTCCATTTGAAAAATATTAAGCATATTTAAAAAATTATTAAACAATACCTTTTCTTCAAAATGCAAAAACAACACTTTCGGCCCTGTAGCGGGTAAATATTAAGTTAAAAATATGCCGCTTTTGCTGGGATATAGAACATTTTCTAGGCATTCCGAAAACATGCACAACTGAAAATTGACGATTTTGATATATGAATATTGACAATTTTGATATATGACGTTGTTGAAAGGAGTGAGCGATATGTGAATGACTTTATGAAGCTGTTCTGTTAAATTCCCAAATAAAATTTCTGTATAATGTTGTGTCCTATGCACCATTGGGTGGGGATAAAGGTTAGAAGGAGATTGGAGTAATAACAAAACTTCCAGATTCAATACCTTACAATGTTATTCTGAGACAGATCTGTTCAGTTCAAGCAAAGAAAGAACTTCTTCTAACCCTTATCCGCACCCAATGGTGCATAGGGCACTGCATCACATAAACACAATGTTATCTTGATCATTAATTAACACACGAAGGAAAGGTGATAAGCCCTCCGCTTCAGGTACCCAGTCCAGGGTAATATTGAATAAATATTACAGTGAAAAAAGAATAGTAATACAAATTGATGAGGCGAAAAATTTTGGAAATAGAAGCAGAGGGAGAGGAGAGGAAAACTTGGCATGATCTAGTATTTGAAATGTACTTGAAGTGGTAAGATCAAGAGTAGCAATAATCACCGGGTGAAAATGATTTTACTCTCTAATATTTATTGAATATTACCCTGGACTGGTACTTGAAGCGGAGGGTTGATCACCTTTCCTTTATGTGTTTACGGTCAACATTACACTACGTTATATGATGCAGTGCCCTATGCACCATCGGGTACGGATAAGGGTTTGAAATGAATGAATGAAAATATAGTAGCAGATGCATGTAGTTGGAGGAGGCGAAAATCGTTCGCAGAGTGGTGTGGTGTTTTATTCTCTCTTCCTACCCCTGGGCTCCTTTACCTTATCCGTCACATTTCAATGTATCTTATCTCGTTTCGGAACAGTACTTTCGCAATTGTGATATTACCAAGTTGTAATCTTGATGTGGCGTTTCTATAGTGACATCGCAGAGCGTAAAATCACGACATGCCGAAATATTGCATCAGATTTGCGGTGATTCGGTTACGGCACAGCTAAGCACGATCTTTGATTTGGGTTTTCGGAACGGTGCTTAACTTTGAGTGCCTGTGATTGTAATTATCTTAATAGTGATGGGATTAATGATACCAATTACGTATATTTCATGTTAAACGCATCCTTGATAGAGCCCCTAAATAATAATTTTAACCCTACATCACGAGTCTACTTTCAAAACTCAAAATTCATTCTTAAAAAGAGCCTGCGATATTATACCTTTCAACAACGTCATATGTAAAAAAAAACCTGATTTTTCGAGAGATTGTTTCAAAAGTTAAAAAAAAGTTTTAAAGTTAGTTAAAAAAAGTGATTTTTCGGGAGTTACGTGATCTCATATTACAGTACTTGAGTAGCTATACGGGTACAGTACTTTATACTTTATTATATTTTAAATATTTTCTAAGCATAATTAGGTTATTAATAATAATTTGTATGTAATAATAAATCGCTCACTCTTTTCAAGAACGTCATAAATCAAAATATTTGATTTTTCAGGAGATCGTTTTAAAAGTTTAAAAATATTATGCAATGTATTAAAAATAAATATCAAGCCACTTATTGAACTTTTTACTGTGCAACAGATCTTTTTAAGTGAAACATGAATGTTTTTTTTTCTCCATTTGAAAAATATTAAGTATTTAAAAAAAAAAAAAAAAACAATACATTTTCTTCAAAATGTTAAAACAACACTTTCTGCTTGTAGCGGGTAAATATTAAGTTAAAAATATGCCGCTTTTGCTGGGATATAGTACATTTTCTGGGCATTCTGAAAACATGCACAACTGATAATGGACGTTTTTTTTATATATGACGTTGTTGAAAGGAGTGAGCAATATGTGCAATGAAATGCATAATCAAATAGACATCAATAATATTTCTTTTAAAACGTTTAAGATACATCTCGTTGATATATATTTGATTAAAAAATGTAAATTATAATATTATATATATGGTAGTTATACTAATGTTTATCACGACAGTTTTTTTTTTAAATATTATTTTTAAGTGAAAACTGAAATTGGAATTTAAATTTTATTTTACATATTTTATTTTGTTATTTTATAAATATCTTGTTGGTTTTCTAATAAATAAATAAATAATGTACCTTTAAACGGCACTACCGAAAAATGTACGACAGTAAAAAAACTGACATTTGAACAAAATCGTTTGCTAAAAAAATTTAAAGAATAATTGTAACATGTTTTTATGAGAACTTTATATAAAACACGAAAATATAATAAAATATCGTTAAAAAATTCACAAACATGCTAGTTGTCACCACGTTTTTTGACCTGTGTTGCCTCGGTGCTCCCCACAGATTGGATGACCGTCGTAAATTTTACGATTGTACTGTAATCTAGGGTTAAATATCTCCGAGTCGTGATGTAAAAGATAAGCACACAAATGTATTCCATATATATTCTGTGCAATGAGATTCAAATGAATAAATGAGTTATCTTAGACAATGTATTTCCATGTATTCAGTACAATAAGGTTCAAATAAAGAAATGTGCGGGGTTATCTCAGATGTGTCCCAAAAAATCTTTGTAAAAGGCCTCTAAATGGACCTAGTTTGAAATGTAATATAATATGCATCTTTGATAATCTTTTTCATGTTGCGATTGGGCTGAAAATTCAGCGGAATCAATCAGATTTGTATAAATGCTTGTATGAATGATAAAAACAATCAGATCTGTATAAATTCGTGTATAAACAATAAAAACGGTCAGATCTGTATAAATGCGAGAATGAATGATAAAAAGAGGCAGATCTGTATAAATGCGTGTGTAAATGATAAAAAAAAAACTTTTGATAAAAAGCTTTCGTCAAAAATAGTAGAAAATAATTGAGGGCCATTTTGTACTTCTTATGGCAACACTAAAATATTTATAAGATAAAAATTATGAATTTATTTAATTAAATCCCTATGCTAATAATACGAAACAACATAATTTGATACATATATTGTCATTGTAAAAAATACTACCCCACATTGCACAGAACGGCCAACCCCACGGTAGACGATCAATGTAATGGATTGACAGCTGAGAATCGAAATCGCAGGAGGCTAATCCCTCTTAAAAATAGGACACAAGGCCTACGCCAAGAAGAAGAAGAAGAAGAAATAAATCAAATAAAATGTAATTCCGAACTTTTCTGGAAATGTTTTGTATTTTTTTGTGTAATAAAGTTGAAATAGTTTCTACTCTTTTTTTACAAACTTGTATGTTAGCGTGTAATTATGTAAGTATTCTTTCTGAAAAAAATACTGTATTTGTTGATTTATAAAAATAAAAAAAACGTGACGTCATGGTTTTTATAGCATGGCGCATGGCGCGTCAAGGTTACAACAGCGGGAGATTTCAAGACCCAAATATGGTTTACACTGGCAGTACACAACGGAGTCCTGGTTCCAACTGAATGCAGTCGCAATACGATCTCTCACTGCTGCAAAATGACCTATGATAGATATTCGAATAAATTTTAAAAAATTGTGAAAATTTCAAAACAATCGGTGGATAACTTGAGGAGGTTTAAGATTTTGAACAAACTAACATTTGCATTTTTTGACATCTCAACATTAGCTTTATTTTTATTAATGTAACTTCTCTTGTTTATTTAATGTTTATTATTGTAAATGTAAATATTTTATGCTTTTTTAAATGTAAAGCTGTACAATTCCCGAACAAATAAAATAAAATAAATAGATGAAGAAGAATATGGAAGTCATTTCATTTACAGGGCTTACGACTTGTCATAGACTGGTTGAGTGATCACTTTACAAAGGTCCAACATTCGCCATTTCTACCCATGATTGACAACCACGCTACTCAAATTTTGAAAGTCTTATATATATGATCCATCTTATAACGTTCCGTGATTGAGTTCACAACAGTCATCTTTGCTTGGATCTTGAAAGCTTTTATTTAGCAGAAACCCTTTATTTGCGTTCAAGATCCGAAACCGGATAATTTCACCATATCCCCAGACTTCCATATTCTTTTTCATCTATACTGAGCTGTCAAAAAATGTTAAATAAAGTGGAGAAACCCAGATTTGTAAACACGTATGTGGACACACTCAAAATATTGTGAACATTCACATTTGATTTACATATATAGATGGAAATAAGTATGGGTGGCGCAAAATTAATCATTCAATTTTGTTTTTGAATATCTTATTTACTAAATAATAAAAAAATCGTTTTGAGTGATGGAAATGTATAATTGCACTTTTGAATTTTTCTGGTCAAGTGGAAAATATGGTTTATGCGCCATCTTTATTCCGCGTGAATAAGTGAACGCAATAAAGCTTTTAAATATTCTTTTACAATTAAGAAATTTTAGATATCATCTTTTCTATGTAACCGAAAAACTTTCAAAGATCCATACAAAGATTTACGTCACTTAAAATCTTTTTGTTTTATTTAGTCAAAAAGTTATTCAAAAACAAAATTGAATGATTAATTTTGCGCCACCCTCTATCTTTATTCCGCATGAATAAGTGAACGCAATAAAGCTTTTAAATATTATTTTACAATTAAGCCTAAGAAACTTTAGATATCATCTTTTGTACGTAACAGAAAATTTTTTAAAGATCCATACAAAGATTTCCGTCACTCAAATTTTTTTTGTTATTGTATCTTCCGAATGGGTCTATTCAAAGATTTATAATTTTTTATTCCACCCAACTATAATATTGATAACACAACTTGGCCTGAGCAACGAATGGACATTGTCTTACCATTAAGTATATTAAAAATTATGTAATTTTATGTGTCATAAAAAATAGTGTATTTTTTAATGATATTATAATATGTTTAGAAATGTTCTAATGTTTAGAAATTAAGATTATGTAAGTCATAAAGGTAGTTGAGAAGAACAAAGAGACGCAGTTCAGTAAGTTTTAAATGTTACAAATACTGTCCCCAACCCATGCAAAGCCTTTAAAATAGTATATAAGGGGTGGCGGACAAATATTTGTGTGCTCGCGAGTGTTTTTGCCTAGAACTTTCACTCATGAATTACATGAAATTATAGTAACTTTAAACATAAAGAGTAAATCCACTCACAAGTAGGCATAGGCTATGAAACTTTTTAAGTTGAAGCCTGAGTAGGGACATGATAAACGGTGTTGCATAAGCCGTAGCTAGATTTCAGAGTCACTTGGACGTTAGGTAATTAAAAAAAATATATATTTGTGTGCTCAGATTAAATAACATTCAAAACGTGTATACGCCGCGCTCGCTCTGTTTTTATATTGGTGTCGCTTTGTTCTTCTCGTCCCTTGTGTTTGGTAATTTTCAATGTATTGGTGAAATTTTGTTATTTTCACATTTATAACTTTGTAATTTTTAAGAAATAAAATATTATCTTCATTTGCGCGTTTCCGTCTTCCCAATGAAAAGTGTTCCAGTACCGTTAGCAGTAACAGTTATATTTAGTAAATAAGTTATTCAAAAACAAAATTGAATGATTAATTTTGCGCCACCCCTTATCTTTATTCTGCATGAATAAGTGAACGCAATAAAGCTTTTAAATATTCTTTTATAATTAAGCTTAACAACTTTTAATGACTCTCATTCATTTTCCAGTGATGGGTTGATGAGTTCATATAGTTAGGTAATGAGACAAACGGTATAAACCAGTTTTTTTTATCTGTGGACACGCAAATACTATATTAACAATTAATCGTTAAGTGCTATAATGCTGTATCGTCCGCCACCGCAGTGTAGTGATTAGAGCGTTCGGCTACCGTCAAAGAGGTCCCGGGTTTAATTCTCAGGGGGGGTCAAGATGAACATGAGCGATTTTTAACTTCATATTTATAATGTTATAATAGTGTTATCAACATTTCGGAGCTATTTTGTTCTCTACATATCGCTCACTCCTTTCAAGAACGTCATAAATCAAACAACTTGATTTTTCAGGAGAGCGTTTTTAAAGTATAAAAATATAATACAATGTATTAAAAATAAATATCAAGCCACTCATTGAACTTTTTACTGTACAATATAACTTTTTAGGTAAAACCTGAAGGTTTTCCTCCATTTGAAAAATATTTAGTATTTTTCAAAAAATGCTTAAACAAAATATTTTCTACAAAATGCAAAAACAATTATTTCTGCCCTGTAGCGGGTAAATATTAAGTCAAAAGTATGCCTCTTTTGCTGGTATATAGTACATTTTCTGGGCATTCTGAAAACATGCACAACTGAAAATTGACGATTTTTAATTTATGACGTTCTTGAAAGGAGTGAGCGATATATTTACTTATTTCACATATAAATGGAAAGATTCTCTGCTTAACAAAAGCTTTTCTCATTTCAACATAGATGGCTATTGTAAGCTCACGTGTACTATGTTACGAATTTGATCACTATATCTAGAAGTTCCAAAAATTGAGTAGTGTGGTGTCAATCATGGGTAGAATTGGTGAATGTTACACGCGTGTAAAATGATCACTTAACAAAGCCTATGACGGTCGTAAGACCTGTAAATGCCCAAGACTTCCATACACATCTTTTCTGTGGTCTGAACCTCGCTTTGCGTCGTTTCACTTTGCGTTTTATCGAAGTTGCGTCGTTACTGAATTAAGACTCATTTTCGCTTTCTTTGATGTTTATATGATTTCCAATGGAAAATAGCAATTCACTGTCCGTTGTTTCAATTTGCGTCACGATATTTTGGAACGTATCAACGACGAAAAGTGAGGTCTTAGTGTATTCTTCTTCATCTATGTTGATATGTCAAAAATGACAAATCGACAATGTTGAGATGTACGGTGACTATAACAATATTCGTTTTCTCATTTACTCTAAACAAAGTATTATAAATCGTATATTAAAAAAGACGAATGGTCGAAACAACCTTTTAGTATTTCTACTACTTTTATACGAATCGTTTCAATTTTAAATTTAAAACAATTGCGTTTTTGCAGTATAACAACTAAACATTAAACAATGCTAGATTTACAGTGACTATAAATGTTTTCCTTTGCTAATTTGCTCAAAACAAAGTATGTATTATAAATCCCAGTAATGTACGAGTACGTACTGGACATTCGACAGACGCATATTAAAAAAGATGAATGGACAAAATAACAACTTAGTATTTCTACTGTTATACGAATCGTTTAAATTTCAAATATAAATGAATTGCATTTTTACTAGTATAGGATGTTTTTTTAAGAGGTTTGGTTTTTAAATTGGCAACATTGTTTGTACTGTTTACAGACTGTCAATTTGACAGTTGACAGTAGGTTTACAGACTAGTCAGTGCGTTTTGCCATGTCACCATGAATATACTGAATGTTCATTATGCGCGTCGTAGGTTCGGTGAATGGGCCGAAACAATATTCAGCTTGATCCTCTTTTTCAATGCAAAATTTCGTTCACCGATGAGGCATATTTTTAGTTAAATAGGTATGTCGATAAGCAGAATTGCCGAATCTGGAGTGGAGAAAACCCAGAAGCCTTTGTCGAGACGCCCTTGCATCCATTAAAAGTCACTGTTTGGCGTGCTTTATGGGCAGGTGGAATCATTGGCTTATATTTATATTTCTTTAAAGACGATGCTGGCCGGAATGATACGGTCAATGGAGAGCGCTACAGAACCATGATTACTTACTTCTTCGTACCTCAGTTGAATGGCATTTATGTGACAGAGCTGTGGTTTCAACAAGATGGCGCATCATGCCACGCAGCGGGTGCCACCGTCAATTTATTGCGGGATATTTGAATTTGTATACCTCTAAAAAAAACACCCTATATAACAACTAAGCATTCTAACGCTGCGCTATCGTAAATCTCGTTTCAATGGGCCTTATTAAATTTTATTGCACAAGTAATACGCGAACAAATAAAATAATATCATTGTGTCGGATACAGAGATCCCCGACACGCGTCACCCCGAATTGCGTCGTATCGTACATATTTATGACTTGATTGTTACGTCGCGCGTCGAGGCGACCTGGTGACAATGGTCAACTGTGGACCTATGACAAAAAGTTCTCCCAAAAACTCGAATACATGTATTCAAACGAAGATTGCTTATCAACAATGAGACAATGACATTGTATCTAGAATCATACACAAAGAGACTGCGGAAAAAACAAAATAACTTATCTCACAAGTATCCAACCTTGACCTTTCCAAACCTCCTACTTACCCAGCGCTAACAAAGACTTCGTTTAAATTCACAACACAATATTAAAACATACGTAATTTTGATTAGTCAGATTGTATTACTCGTATTACCTGTTAACCTTTCCCTTCCGGTGCTAAAATAAAACGCGCGTCCCGGTGTTGGGTAGTCACTACACAATAAAAAATTATATAAATAATAAAACCCTTATCCGCACCCCAATGGTGCATAGGGCACTGCTTCATATAAACGCAATGTTATCTTGATCGTTTACAAATAAAACCCTTATCCGCACCCCAATGGTGCATAGGGCACTGCTTCATATAGTGTTATCTTGATCGTTTACACATGAAGGAAAGGAGATCAGCCCTCCGCTTTAGGTACTAGTCCAGGGTAATATTGAATAAATATTATAGTGAAAAATGACTAATATTTATTTGACCCCCCCCTGGGAATCGAACCCGGGACCTCCAGAACGGTAGCCGGGCATACTGACCATTACACTGCGGAGGCGGATATAAAAAATAGCGATTTTAAATCGAAAAATACTCCAATTCATATCTAATCCCTTTAATTAATTATAAACGAAGTCAAAAATTTAATAATTTAGATTTATTTGCTGAAAACATTAATAAACCATCTGACAACGCTCACGGAACAAGCATAGTTCCACTCTTGTCGAAAGCTCAAGAGCTACTGCCGCTAACCCGCTAGCTAGTCAGAGAACATTGAGCTTTGAGCTCCTCACGCGTGCACAGTGCAAGTATAAGAGTGAGATGCGAATATAGTGTCGCGGTTCTCGCACACTCTTCACGCGCTGTTTATACGCGTATTTGTTTCCGATTTTCACAAAATACCTCCGATGTACCCGATAAATTCTGATTATTATTAATATTATTTTTTAAATCAATGCGTAAATATGTTATGGAGGAATACCTAAAATCTAAGCCTTGTATTCATTATATTTATAGAGATATTATGGTTATTAGAAGCAACGTGTACAAAGTACACAGCACCGGGAACGGAGGATTAAGGTCCTAAATACGATAAAACGTAACTTAATTTTTTATAAACCCAGTTAACATTAGACGTAATTGATTTTTTTACTTAAAAAATTATAATGTACTGAAAAAAAATACTTTTCGATACGAATATGTAAAAACATGCACAAATATACATAGAATGAAACATTTGTTTCGAGATTGGGAGAGAGGATATTTTTTAATGAATCCTTTTCCTCTAAATTTTGTTACTCTAGTGAAATTCGAACAATTTTTCAGACACGTAAAATTTTAATTTTTATGTAATATACTTACAATCAATAAAATATTTATTTTATTATCATATTTCTTGATTTAATACAAATCAATATAATATTTATTAAAGCGTATTTACGATATTAACATACCTGTATATGAATAATTAAACAAATTTGATATAAATTTCCATTTTTTTACGTGAATTAACGCTTTTCACCCATTTATTATCGATAGAGACATCTTTAGATTACAGAGTAAAAAATGATATTCTTTTAATATATTATAAAAGCAAGTACCGGTTACTTAAAGATATAAATATCTACTTATGTAGGTACAGGTTGCGAAAAAACAGAATATACGGCTAAAATTATCCTATAAACATTTTTTTTAAATCTTGTGACACCTTACAACTACGTATCTTTATTTTAATTTTTAAAGTACCATATTTTAACCACAGAACGATTTTTTAAACATGTATTCGAATATAAGTTTGATTCCTTAATAATAATGATAATAAATACAAACAAATAAATAAAAATGAAAACGGTGGGTTTTAACACGTTTTTAGTGCGTTGATGAAATTTGAATCAAGATAATCTATTTTTTGTATTATTCGTTCTAATTTTATAAATATATCATTTGTAAGGTTGAAGTATACGGCAAATAATATATGTATGAAAATACTACTTTCATATGCCCTTTAAAATTCATATTTATGTAACTATTTAATTATTAATAATAATAAATAATAAAACCCTTATCCGAACCCCAATGGTGCATAGGGCACTGCATCATATAAACGCAGTGTTATCTTGATCGTTTCCACATGAAGGAAAGGTGATCAGCCCTCCGCTTCAGGTACCAGTCCAGGGTAATATTGAATAAATATGAAAGTGAAACAATCACTTATATTTATTTTACCCCCCTTGGGAATCGAACCCGGGACCTCCAGAACGGTAGCCGAGCGTGCTGACCATTACACTACGGAGGCGGACAATAAGGTTTAATTAATCAGCTTAAAAATATAATTTATGCATAACTTGATTTTAAAAACCTATATATATATATATATATATATATATATATATATATATATATATATATATATATATATATATATATATATATATATATATATATATATATATATATATATATATATATATATATATATATATATATATATATATATATATATATATATATATATATATATATATATATATATATATATATATATATATATATATATATATATATATATATATATATATATATATATATATATATATATATATATATATATATATATATATATATATATATATATATATTAATATATATATATATATATATATATATATATATATATATATATATATATATATATATATATATATATATATATATATATATATATATATATATATATATATATATATATATATATATATATATATATATATATATATATATATATATATATATATATATATATATATATATATATATATATATATATATATATATATATATATATATATATATATATATATATATATATATATATATATATATATATATATATATATATATATATATATATATATATATATATATATATATATATATAAATATTTAAATGCTGCGTTAAGAACGAAATATATTATGTAATTTTTTTTATCATTTCATTATTTTTAATGAAAGTATATTAACATTATCATTTGGTGGTAGATATTGTCTTTTATAAATCACCTGTAATAAAATTGCTGTAACAGGAATTCAGCAAAATAAATTATTCAATTCTTAAAAGCATTTCGGTGTTAAAAATATACCATTTGAAAAGTTTAGGCGGGGGAGAAATTATATTTTATATCTTAACAGTAATTAAAAGAGATAATTTAACTTGTTATCAATGGATATTTTTAGACGAATATTTGATAAATAATATGACCTTTTGATATATCGCTCACTCCTTTCAACAACGTCATATATCAAAAATCGTCAATTTTCGGTTGTCGGTTTTCGGAATGCCCAGAAAATGTTCTATATCCCAGCAAAAGCAGCATATTTTAAACTTATTGTTTACCCGCTACAGGGCAGAAAGTGTTGTTTTTATTTAATTATACTAAAGGTTTTACGTAAAAAGATCTGTTGCACAGTAAAAAGTTCAATAAGTGGCTTGATATTTATTAATTTTTAAAACATTTTATTTTATTATTAAACTTTAAAAACGATCTCGTGAAAAGTCAAGTTTTTATTTATTTATGACGTTGTTAAGTTTTTATTTATTTATGACGTTGTTGAAAAGAGTGAGCGATATGTAAAAGTATAAATTAAGGAAAAAGTTCAATTTACTTGTATTTAAAAGTGCCTACGCAAATTAGTTAAAGACTCACTATGATTTCGACGGAATAAAGTTTATATTTATGTATTGAAAGATATTTTAAATTGTTTTTGAATAAACATATTTAATGAATGAATTTGTATTTTGGCGTAAGTATAGGCGTATAAAATGTATAATATACTGTTTTATTACGTACTTTTTTGAGGTACCAGTAAAACGCGGACACTTCTCAATATTTGCACCAAACAAAAAAAAACAACTAAGCATATATGTTGGCACTGGGTATCTACTACCGATACCGTCTTTTGTTAGCGGTTATTTACTTTGCAAACAAATTTTCCTCACAACTACCGCAAGCGGTCAATGGAATCTCGTTTATTTTTATTATCGCAATACACATTTACGACGGCTCAGCCATGCTCTTACGATAACTGACTGAGGAAGGAAAAAACTACATTCAAAGACAAAGCGTCGGATTGGTTCGCTTTCGATATTTTTTTATGTAAATTTTGTTCGGACTCAATCGGCAACCAACAAAGAGAAAACTGCCTTTTAGCGCGTTTGAGCGGCCATACTTAAAAGTTTGAAATAGTATTAACAGATGTCTTGATGCATTATATCATTATACAACAAAATAAGTTGTCACATCTACAAAAATCAAGTACATATTGTACTATCGCGTTTGATATTTACTTATAAGTATTTTAATTTGACGATATGTTTTTTTTTCTGTTGTAAATAAAAGCTTATGAAATGCATTTTATCACCGTCATACCCCATGTAATTAAAAATAAACTTTATTACGTCGAATTCGTCTAGTTTTAAACTATTTTGACGACTTTTACCACTCCATATTTGATTAACAATTTGTTTTTTTTCTTCTTTTTATTTTGTCTCTCCTTTGATTTTGGGAATGTGATTTTTTTGTTTTTTGTTTTAAAATCCGAAAAGTAAATTTTAACATTGATCCCTACCCTCACCTACGTAGTGCATAGGGCACCTAATCAGATTGATGCGGTACTCGACCATTGATTAATTATGCATTGGTGAAATCCTGCGCGACAGATTTTTGGATGTAGAGTGGAAGGTATTTGATGGGGTACAGCTGAAAAGAATGAAAAAATTTCGAGGTTACTTTTAATTTAAATGCAATATTTTTTTATTTATTTAAGTGCATAAAAAATTATACAATTTCGCTTTGATATCTAAAAATATATCCTCATGTAAATATTATAAAACGATATACCATAATTAACAATTAGTAAATTGACAGAAGCTGCATATTTTCATAGATTAAGTATATTTCAATTGTTTAAAACAGGTTTTTCGGAAAAACTCGGAAAATATATATTTTTGACAAGATATCCACAAAGGTTTCATCGCGCTGACACAGATGGCAGTAGTAGTATCATATCTCGTCGCTGGTGGCTCAGCTTAGCTTTGTATCTCTGTGTGCCACGCGGTTGGGGTATCCAATCTGTGGGTCGCACCGCGCCACACGCATACTGGCAACTCTCCTATAAATTACAGCCAAAAGGCAAATACACTTACAAGGCAATACACAAATAAAAGTTAAATACACAACGACGTTTTTCCGCAAGTCTGTTATTCCAGTCTATATATGGACCACACAAAGATTAAACCACTAATATCATTATATCACCCACAAACATAAACAATAAAAAAATAAGCGTAAATCCCACTTCAAGCACAAGAGCTTAGTCTTTTTATCGCAGAAAACTGCATTATAAATTCAAATGTTGTAATGTAGAAATGTCTAGAAATGTTTTTTTTAAGTTTTAAAACTATTTAAAATAAAACAATAATTTTACATATAGCCAAAACTATTACGAATTAGTTTTTTGTACGTTTTTATACGGCGAAACACGCGTAACAATGGGTTTTAATAAATAGTGGTATGTTTCATTCATTTATTCAAACCCTTATACGCACCCCAATGGTGCATAGGACACTGCATCATATAAACGCAGTGTTATCTTGATCTTTAACACATGACGGAAAGGTGATCAGCCCTTCACCTCAGGCACTAGTCCAGGGTAATATTGAATAAATATTACAGTGAAAAAATCACTTATATATTTTTTTTACCCTCCCTGGGAATAGAACCAAGTAACAGTTAATGTCTGCATCAAGTAACATTTAATAGAGTAACAAATTTTGAAGATTATATATTAAGAAATATTAAACAATAGCTTTTCCGAGAAGGAAAAAAATGTAACATTGTTATTTTAGCCGAAATATAAAATATTAAGGGTGGGTCTAATTCGGTGAGTAGATACTGTACATCAAGGGTGGCCAACCCGCATGCGGCCCGCCGGGTGTCTACTTGTGGCCTTGGGAGCATATCACAATTTTTTTATTATTATTTTTCGTATCGCCTAACTTTAATCTAATAAATATGTTTGATCCGCATTTTTGTTATATCTTAAAAAACTATATATTCCTTGTTTGCTTTGTATAAAAAATAAATGAACCCGGGACCTCCAGGTCAGTAGCCGAGCGTGCTGACCATTACACTACGGAGGCGGATAAAAGTGGTATTTACCAAGTAAAATTTTAATTAAAAAAATATATTTTCATTCAGTACAGAGGTGCGAAGTGGACAAATTCACTATTCAAATCAGAAATCAGTATTTAGCATGCCAATAACATAAATCGAAGGAAACATATTTTATATGAAAATGCTACCAGGGGTTGTATAGTCCCCCATTTAGCATATTTTGGGTTAAACAATTTTCTTTATACGCCAATAATAGAAAACGAAAGTAATTTAAATCAACTTTATTTCGAATTTTGCCATGATTCCAAAAAAATCTGAGCTCTCGTAATTTTTCATGCAAAACATTCGATAATTAGATATAAAATTATGGGAAAAAATTAAAATTAAAATATTTATTATTTTTAAATTATTTATTTTATTTAAATTTCCGATAACATCGACAGTTTTTGCTATATTGCGAATAAATAAATACAAATTATTTTAGAATCATGCCCACACATCAGTTTACATAAATAAAAATATCAACAACAAAAAAAAATAGTGAATCGCTGAAATCAGTTGTAGGAAATTAAAACCTAACAGCTAAACTGGTGGTACACAATAAAGTCCTGGTTTCCAACCTTAATGTATGGAAGTGAAGCATGGAGTTGACAAAAGTAGGATGAAAGTAAACTGAATGCAGTCAAAATGGGATCCCTCAGACGAATGTGTATGATAGACGTTTGAATGGTGAAATAAGGATAAATTATAAGGCTGAGATAAGCATTATCAATAAAATGAAGAAAGGTATTTAAATAAAATAAATTAAGATTAAAATAAATAAATTTGATTGGACATGTGGAACGAATGAGTAAAGAAAGAACGATAAAATTTTTTTTGGGTAGAATGTAGTTGGAAAAAGGAGCAGAGAAAGACCGAGGAATATTTGGCTTGATTAGGTTTGTCAAATACTTCAAAAGCAGTCAGGTCGGGAGTCAAAATAATCAGCAGGTATGTATGAGGAGATTCATTTCATGTGGAAGAGACGAAGAATGTTTGTAAAGACAGAGTGGTGTGGAGTTCTATTCTCTGTGCTTACCCTTGTGGTGAAGCAGCGTGATGGTCAATTAGTTAGTCAGTTAAAAAAAAATCCAGTTTGTAATACTTTTGACATTTCGCACACTCCTTTCAACAACGTCATATATTAAAAATCGTCAATTTTCAGTTGTGCATATTTTCGGAATGCCCAGAAAATGTACTATATCCCAGCAAAAGCGGTATATTTTTAACATAATATTTACCCGCAACAGGGCAGAAAGTGTTGGTTTTCGCATTTTGAAGAAAAGGTATTGTTTAATTAGTTTTTTAAATATACTAAATATTTTTCAAATGGAGAAAAAACCTTCAGGTTTTACCTAAAAAGATCTGTTGCCCAGTAAAAAGTTCAATAAGTGGCTTGATATTTATTTTTAATACATTTTATTATATTCTTAAACTTTAAAAATGATCTCCTGAAAAATCAAGGTTGAATCATGACGTTGTTGAAAGGAGTGACCGATTTGGTACCTTAAATTGAAAATTGAGGAGCTTTTACTGTAAATGGTTTATTGAAATATTATTTTCTATTTTAAAACCTGCAGAAATACATGAATTTAATCACTCGGTACATTAATTTCTTCACCTAAAACCTCACCACTATTAGTGCCACTAGCAACTCTCCTCAAGTACTCGAGCTCACGATGCGTTATGCCTCCGCTAATATCCTCCGAGTAGTCACTCACAACCACAGAGGGAGTGCGTACCATCCTCACCTTGGGCGCCGACTCACCATCAGAACTAGTAGACAGCTCTGCGTAATGAGCTTCCAGAATCATCTTACTACGAGCGGGACAATTCGTACTATCGGAATCCATATCATGGTCATGCTTTTCGCTACCGTTCAAAATGTTACTCTGATCTGTTGCGTCATCAATAGATTCCTCTGTAAGTTTGACGGACTCTACTGATTCCTGTTTTTCTCTTCGCCAAATGTTTATGGGATCGCTACTCCCTCGGGTATCCTTAGTCAAAGTGCGACGTAAATCAATTTCATTATATTTGTAATCTGAATCAGACCTCAGTTTTCTGTAGAATGCTCTATGCGCGGCGGCTTTTTCTTGTAGAACCTCCCTCAGATCAACATCTACATGTTTTTGACCCCACATTCTAAAAAAAACATTAATTTATATTTATTATTAAAAGTTTTTATTATTATATCTCTTCATATTATACTCAAGTTTTATTTATTGATTTAGCATTAACTTTGTGGAATAATGTGACAATTTAAATATAAAAATTAAACACCATTATGTAAGACCACTTTTCAGCCTTTTAATGTAGTTTTAAGAACTACAGATTTTCTCATCAACATGTGAAAATACGAAACTGCAGTTTCTATTTTCACTGTTGATGAGAACATCTAAAGCTCACGAAACTAGTAGCTTTTACATTAATTACTCAACAGTGTTTTATTGTTATATTTAAATCTCAATAGTTTTTATTTTTCACTGCTTCTCCATGTCATTTAAAGCTAGATCTTACCACAAAATCTTCTCACCAAAGCTCACCAAAGCTACCACAAAGAAGTTTAAAGTATTTGAAATATGGTGCTATAGAAGAATTATCACTGTCGAGAGAATTCAAAATGATGATATTTTAAGGAATATTAATGTAATAAAATAATAAATTATTTGCTTTACTTCAAGCACAATACATTAGTTTATTTTGCAATACTAATGATTACTTGTTAATGCCAGTAATCAGTCTCATGAACCAACCTTATCAAGAGCAATAAGATATTATTTGCTTTCTTAATAGCACAGAACTGATCACCTTGCCCTCATGGGGCTTCTATGGTATATGATGCGGTGTCCTATGTACCATTGGGTTCAAATAAGGGTTAAAAGAACTTATGTACAAGAAATATAACAGTATGAATGTTTGAGTAAAACTACATTTTAACAAAGAAAATTAATATGGGACATTAACAGTAATAATTAAATTCAATACTAAACTTGCTGTCACTTTCACGGTAATTTAAATAGAGCAATCCGACTACAAACAGACTTACCTGTATTATTTTGCAGAAATCCTGATCATCAGCACATCAAAATATTGAATATCTCAAAGGTTTATAAAGTTCTTCATTAGATTTTAACGCATTTACAGCCATATATGGGCTACTAGCTCTTTTGATATTCAGTCAAAACTGTTTGATGGGTAGTTTATGCGCCACAACACACGATACAAGCGGAATTGTCATATCATAATGTAAACTGGCATGTGACTATCCGGTACAGCATCACTAGAGATAAAGGTTCCCGGCTTCAGATAAGGAGTGAGAGATGAAAAAAGAACTCACACCATGATAACGTGATGTTAGTAAACATTGCATACCACACATACCTTTTATTGTAAGTCTAACATTTTTTATTTACTTTTTTGTTTATTGTTATTTACCGTCTTAGTATTTTTTCCATCAAAGCTATTTTTAAATCTTGTCAATTTGTTAATAATTAAAGGATAATTATACAAAGAGCAAAATAAAGTCACTGCAAAAATAGTAAATTTTCGCAAAATTGATTAATTTCTTTGATTAAAAAAAATTATTTTAATGCAATTAATTGCATTTTTTAAATTATTAATTGAATCAGCAGTCACTTTGTTGTAATATACATCTATATAATTTAATTCTTTGATAATTATTTGCTAAAAGTTGTTTTGAAGTATACATTCCTCTTGTCAGAACACATGTTTTTGTTTTTTTTTTTAAATAAAACTGAATGAGGATTTATATTTTTTTTAATCAATTTGATTTACACTTATAGGGCCACCATTATTCATATGGATCAAGACGTATAAATATAAAATTTTTGATTTTGGACAATATATAGCCCTATTTTTTTAAAATACCACCGCAAGGACGCTTCAATGTGATTAAATAAGGGAAAAGAAAATTATGAAAATACGTTTTTAGTTTTTTACTTGAGATCATCTCAATCTTACTGTTTTTAACTGCTGGTGGTTTTTAAGAGTATTCCATGCTATCGGTCCTAAACAGCAAAGGCACGCTCACCAAATTTAGTGCGCTGATTGCGAGCTGGTAAAATCACTTTATCCATGGTAGCGGTTGAAGCCGATCGAAGCGTGAGATGTCTATCGACCAATTTGTCTGGAATGCACACCTCTTTGGAGCCGTGTTATAAATTAATTTTTACAAAAGCAGACAGCATTTACACTCTACCCTTTCGGGAAATCATTATCGGTTTGTGAAGTAGTGAAATGATGTGATTTAAAAGTTACAAAAATAGTCACTGCAGTGACCTGCACCTTCCCTTCCCGGTGATATGTATTTACTACAACTCGACTTTTCAAATGAGAATATCAATACAGTATAAAATATAATATATACGGGCCCAGAATTTTTGTATTCCTCCGTAATGTAATCACGTATTACATGAAAGTATTATAATATAAATTTATTAATTTTCAGCGACAGAATAAATAATTTGTGAATAAAATCGGGAATAAAATCAGTTGTGTGACGTGCTTTGTAAGTACATATATGTACACGCATATCATAACGTGTTTACCACGCCAGTAGCACGCAGATACCATACCAAATTCTGAAGACAGCATTCCTTCTGCCTTAACATCTCTGGGTGTCGCAATAATTGAAAAGCTTGAAAAATTTTCAGCAGGAACTAAATAATCTGATATTTATTTCCTGCTGTAACTAATTATCAGATTATTTAGTTGCAATGTACATAAAACTACGAGTTCAGTATGTATAAATACTTCAAAATAAAAACACTTTAATTTTTTTACAAAATATTTTTATTTCATAAATTTTATAATTTTACTTCTCTAAAAATATTTTCACAACATATCGTTACCTTTAAAAGCTGATACAGCTTTTTTTTAAAACACAAAATTTAAAAAAATAAATGGAAATATTAAATAAACCTGTATATGAATCAGTTACGGGCTACTGTTCAAGCAACAAGATGCATAATTTACGCATAACTTATACACAATTTGCTGCAATTATATACATATAACTACAGAGCAAGAAAAAAACTTTAAATATTCGTGACAGGGGAATTTGAGATACTGTACATCCCTCTGATTTAATGTTTTGGTTATTACATTCGTAAACACTTAATGTATCATTAATTTCGAGATGGGACTTACATCTCTATGCTATTAACACATTGTTTACAGGAAACGCTTAAAAACGTCTTTTACATACTTGTGGTAGAGAGCTTATAAGCGTTCTATTTTCTTACTTTTGTTAGAGCGCGAGACGCCAAGAAATATTATACAGATCAGAATTAGGTTTGCGGTTACTTGTGATTAGTTTACTGAGGGTCGGGCGGTAGAATGAGTATAATTAGAGTCAGGGTTGATAAAAAAAAAAAACCGCCCGACAACAATGTGTTAATAACCCTCTTTTAAAATTAATTACTTTCTTCACACTTTATACTCGCATCGGTTTAAATTCTTAAGTTTAGACTGTGTCTTCAATAAATAAAACTAAATATTTCATGATTTCAATTATTAAGGTAGTTTTCTTACTAGAGAGAGAAATAATAAAAACTATCCTTAGTTCTTAACTGAAAATTACAATACACGATGTACAAATACGGTTTAATTCTCAATACATATTTGTTTCAGGGCAGATCAATAACATATATATTGTTATCCTACTCTACTAAAGTAACATATCCATTTGACAAAAAATTTCAGGACTTCTAATTGGATAATTAAATGTTTTTTTAAACACATGAAAATCATAGAAAATATACTTTGCGAGTTAATCCATGTAGTGTGTTTTTCTGACATTTCAATTACCATTTTGTTACCATAGAGCATAGAAGATGGCCCGTGAAAATTTATGTTATATCGACTCCTCTTACAATACCTCAAATATTAAGGCACAAATCGATAAATGTTTTATTTTTTAAATTTTATTATTATGTATTCTATAATATCTTTAGATCCAACAAAGATTGATAATATGTAATTTTAAATACAATAGTGATATATTAAAAAACAGCAAACGTCTTGAAAATTTTTATCAAACGGAGATGTCATGATTGTTTACCATATGTTACAATGAAGAGTATATTTTAATGTTATAATTACTGTTATATACATATATAAAAATATAATTTTGTTACATATAAAACGCAATTACAGAATGTTTTGGAATTTTCACTGCAGTAAATAAAAAAAAAAAAAACAAAAATAATAAATCATCATGGCACGTATTTTACTAATTCCTTTACTAGTTGAAATTGTTATATTTGATATTTAAATAAACACAACATTAATATATTATTTTTTGACATCTCAACAAAGATGAAGAAGAATAGAGAAGTCTGGGCATTTATTTACGAGGCTTACGACCGTGATAGGGTGGTTTAAGTGTTTTCACATGTGTAGCATTCACCAAATCTACCCATGATTGACAACCACACTACTCAAATTCTTGGAATTTCTATATACATATATAGTTCAATTTCGAAACATAGTGCTTGAATACTTGAATTTCACTAGAGACATCTATTGAATTTCACTAGACTCAAAATGTTGTTAAGAACTTTAATAGATTATAGTAAAATGATACAAGATATATATTACAGCTTAAATTCCAACATAGGTATGAAAGGTTACTTATAATATTATAACATATCGCTCACTCCTTTCAAAAACGTCATAAATCAAAAATCAAAAATTGTCAATTTTGAGTTGTGCATGTTTTCGGAATGCCCAAAAAATGTACTATATCCCAGCAAAAGAGGCATATTTTTAACTTAATATTTACCCGCTACAGGGCAGAAAGTGTTGTTTTTGCATTTCGAAGAAAAGGTATTGTTTAGTATTTTTTTTTTAAATACTAAATATTTTTCAAATGGAGAAAAAACCTTCAGGTTTTTCCTAAAAAAACTTTTGCACAGTAAAAAGATCAATAAGTGGCTTGATATTTATTTTTAATACATTGTGTTATATTATTAAACTTTGAAAACGTTCTGCTGAAAAATCAAGTTTTTTGATTTATGATGTTCTTGAAAGGAGTGAGCGATATATGTAGTACACTGTAAGTAATAAATTTAAACTCTATGCTAGGTTTCGATAGATATTATTCAATCTTTTTTTAATAATCACATTTTTTTTAATTCAACAGTAAACAGAAATAGACATGGTATTTTTTAAAGAGAAATATTTGTATTATTTTTATACACACAAATATTTCAATTTACTGCATTTTGATATATTTCAGCTATCTGTTATTATAAATAGGAATTAAGTTTGGACAGAGTTGGCTCGAACCTGGAGACACACTGACCGAGAGTCCGCGATGCAAACCATTGGACCGCAACTCGACTTAATACAAGTATTTTTGTTTAGTTACATCGAGGTATTATAATAAAAATTGACACAGCAAAAATCAAAGAAAACAATGAACAATATTTACATAAAAGGATATTTAATTTTTCTGTCAGATGACAAATTTTGGTTGCAATACTAAGCAGAATTTTGTATATTTTTCCAAATTGGTTTGAATTGGTACACAAGCATTATCCACTTTCACTTGGGAAAGTCTGATACACCCAGTGATGTGTCGCTAAAATAATTTGGGCTCGAAGAGGTGATTGTTAAAATACAATTTTTTTACTACATATCCAACTTCCGAGATGGAATTTTTACACGGCTACAATAATTACTTGATTTGATATGGATAAAGTACAAACCATGCAGCCATTCAGTGTACTATTTTGTTTGTATATAGTAATTGAGTAACATGTGATCCCATTCGCTGGGCTAGTGTGTGTCCACCATAAGTAATCATAGTTTAATATACGGTATTTCAACCAAATATCATGCCGAATACCAAACAAAACTACACCGTATATTCGGTGCATGTCCAGTGTTCACCAAAGTGCGAACCAGTTGCTAACATTTTAGCAGCACATCACTGGATATACCTATTGTTTAAAAAACAAGGAGAAAAAAAAAACACTTTAATATTCTAACTGCTACAAGTGCATTTCATGTTTCCATTCAAAATATGTGGTTTACACGTGCTACTTTGTACTCGTTTTATAAGACAAAGTGTTTTTCACAGTGTCAATATTGGGACATGCAGAGATGCATTTCGCAATATTTACGTCATACTATGTAAGACGTGAATATTTTTGCTAAAATTTACAACAGTCTGGGTACGGCTATATTAGTGCCTAACAGCAGATAATCTAGAAAATAGAAAATGTTCAAAATAAATTTACAAACTACCTCTCTTACCTCTCTTATACACATAAACAAATCTGTTTACTTTTTAAGGATTTGTAAGTGATTTTTAACGAGTATAGAAACAAAATACAAACTATACAGTATGACCCTAATGCTTAGTTTATAAAGGTAGATAAAAATAATGACTTTAAGCTAATATTTACAATTTAACATTATTAAACACTTCTTCCCGGATAATCACAATTTGATTAACTTTTCAGGAAAGCTTCCGGGGGGATCTTCCCTTCTTTGTTGAGATTGTCGAACACCAGAGCCGCTCGCTGGAAATCCCAAACTGTTTGCTCCAGACAACTGAAAGAGATTAAGAATTAATCAGTATCTATACGCCTTTTAAAGTTTTGAGGAAATTTTTTGATATCTCTCAAATATTGAAAATGTGTTTTGACTTGCATTAACCCAAACAAACAGCCGTAACTGGTGGTTATCAAATAACCGCGTCACAAATTATCTCAAATCTCGTCAGATAAACTTCAGGTACAAACAAGTTCAGTTCAGTTCCCTTGGCAAGTGTGAGATTAGTTTAAAAGGGTGACAAAATAAAAGTAAAATGCATATCGCTCAAGAACGTCATACATATATCAAAAATCGTCAATTTTCAGTTGTGCATGTTTTCGGAATGCCCAGAAAATGTACTATATTCCAGCAAAAGCGGCATATGTTTAACTTAATATTTACCCGCTACAGGGCAGAAAGTTATGTTTTTGCGTTTTGAAGAAAATGTATTGTTGAATTATTTTTTTTAAATATACTAAATATTTTTAAATGGAGAAAAATCTTCAAATTTTACCTAAAAAGATCTGTTGCCCAGTAAAAAGTTCAATAAGTGGCTTGATATTTATATTTAATACATTTTATTATATTCTTAAACTTTAAAAACGATCTCCTGAAAAATCAAGTTTTTTGATTTATGACGTTCTTGAAAGGAGTGAGCGATATGTAAAAAGGTACTATTTTTACATGAAGTCTGGATTTGCTATAAATAAGGTAAAAAGGCTAGTCATTGCCCGTTAAACAGATTGGTTAAGTCAATATTGATTTACGACTAACCCATTCCTTATATCAACGTATTTAGCAACCCTGAGGTAGAAATTTACGAAAATGGCATCACCCAATTTATCCTAAATTATTATTATATATTTTTTAATTGTTAAATTAATGTGTTCAGTTCATTTTGAACTATTTAAAAGATTTCTTCAATTACTTTTTTTTTAATCAGAAAAAAATACTATTTATATGTCAAGACCAAGTATCTGGGACCAAGTAACTGGGAACAGAGTGAATGGTGCACTAAAATCAGTTTTAGCAAATAAAAATCTATCAGCGGAAGCTAAACTAGCAGTACACAATGGAGTTCTGGTTCCAACACTTATGTATGGAAGCGAAGCATGGAGTTGGCAAAAGAAGGATGAAAGCAGACTGAATGCAGTCGAAATGCGATCCCTCGGACGAATGTGTTGCAAAACGATGTTTGATAGATGTTCGAATGATGAAATAAGGAAAGAATGTAAAGCTGAGATAAGCATTATCGATAAAATTAAGAAAGGTGTGTTGAGATGGTTTGGACATGTGGAGCGTATGAGTGAAGAAAGAACGGTTAAACAAATTTATGGAGCGAATGTAGTTGGAAAAAGAAGCAGAGGACGACCGAGGAAAACTTGGCACAATCAGGTATGTCAAATACTTGAAAGCGGCCGGGTCAGGAGTCGTAATAATCGTCGGGTATGTATGAGGAGATGCATGAACGTAGAAGAGGCAAAGAATGTTTGCAAAGACAGAGTGGTGTGGCGTTCGATTCTCTCTGCCTACCCCTGCGGGGAAGCGGCGTGATGGTTAGTTAGTTAGTTAGACCAAGTATCTAAAAGAATAATTAAAACTTGTTTGTACTTCAAAAATTTACAAATTGTAATTTTTTTGTTGTCGAATGGTTGAATTTGAATTGAAAAATTATAAGCGTCATATTTTCACATATTATTAATACCCTAAACACCTACCAAAAAAACTTATTCAAAATGTAATCTTCTTCAAAGGAGCTAGATTTTTACATTTATAAAAAAGTCTACGAGTATATAAATGTAACATATATACATGTACCTTGTGCTCCAGGCAATGTTCATATTGGTGTGTAAAGAAAAGGCTTGAATCATTTGTTGGTGATTGTCCATTACCGGCTGCACGGGAGCTACCGGGACGTGGGGAACCTCTGGAGCGGCCATCGCAACGGGAGCTTTGAAGCAATTCTCCTCCTGTTATCAAATTAAGCGACACATTAAATTAACCAAATGCGTATTTAATAATGATATTTTTTATTGATGCCTGATATGATTAAATTAAGTTGGATAGATGATCAACTGTAAAACTGATGTAGCGGGTTCAACCTACGCCAATTGCAAAATGAATTTTAAAATATTCATTTTTAATTGGTCCGGATGTTTGTGATGTATTTTTCACATTTACGTTCCCTGTTCTTCATACAGACAAACCTCTAAAAATAGAGGAGGCTTTACGGGTTACTTCTAAAATATATATATATATATATAGATTCTAAACAAAAAGATTAACAAATAAATAATGACAATAATAAAAAAACATCAAATAATATTAAAATCAACATATAAATTATTATTTTTTGACATCTCATCAAAGATGAAGAAGAATATGGAGGTCTGGGCATTTACGGGGCTGACGACCGTCATAGGCTGGTTTAATGAGATGTCAAAAAATAATATGAAATAACTCCTGTAATTGGAGATAATCCAGATTTTGTGAACAAGTATTTGGACACACTCAAAATGTTGTAAATAAATTATTAATTTTGGCATTTTAATATTGTATGCTAACTATGTAGATATGTAGAATGTATTCACTCCAATATGTATTTCCTGTACCTGAAGCTCAGGTCTAATCACCTTGACTTTGTGTGATAAACATCAAGTTAGCACTACATCAATCCGATGAAATGCCCTTTACACCACCAGGTCCGCGTAATGGTTACACATATAAATAATTTATTTTACTCGGACTTACTTGTTCTATTGTAGCATTTGTAATGTGAAGCATATCATTTCTGATACAGAATCCACTTCCGTGTGGAACTATTGTCATCGCCTTGTGGAATGCTCTCATTGGTGGGGTGGGGGGTGCCTTATTAGATCCCGCTACGGATAATTCTTTGAAGACCCCACTCACCGTCAGCAATATTATAGTAGGCTGGAACATACATATTCACATGGGTGGTAAGTAAATGTAGCATGGATGATAAAGCCATAAAAATATAGTGTTTATTCAGCATTGAAAGCTCTCGCATACGCATTCCCAGATCTGATGCAGAAACATCTCAGCTGTCCAAACTCAAAACACAGTAAGGAACATTATTTTTTTGTAGTACACTTTTTTTGCATTTTTGGACAAGTAGATTCTACTTAGTCAAAAAATGCAAAAAAAAACGTACTGCAAAAAAAATGTTCCTTACTGTGTTTTAAGTTTGGACAGACGATCTAGTCTTCATGACAGACCTCTCTTGCAAAGCAAATTTATTTTATGAACTAAGTTGCAAAAATTATAGAAAATGTGAAACAAATTGTATTTATTTATTGATTTGGCATTTAATTTGTAGAACTCCACTTTAATTTATATGTTAGTTTTAAATCAAACACAGATTTTGTGAGTCTACTAAGTTGTATTTTATTAACAAAAACACATAAAAAATTAATATTGTGACAATTGTTTCGGCTTGTTAGGGCATTATCAAACAACATTTATTAGATAATGCCCTAACAAGGCGAAACAATTGTCACAATATTATTTTTATGTGTTGTTGTTAGTAAAATACAACTTAGTAGACTCAAAAAACCTGTGATTTTGATTTAAAATTAATACATAAAAAAAAAAAAAAAATTGTACCCCGATTTACTGTGAATTTAGATTAAATGGCTTTCAATGTCCCTGTCACTGCCAATCTAAATAAATACAAATTTTTAAACAACCAACAAGTTTCTAGAAGTGAAAATAAATAAAATAAAAACATAATAAGAATCGAAAAAAATTCCAAAACATTAATATACTGTCCAAAATGTATTTGATGTTTTTTTAATCATGACGTTAGATTCGAAGGATCCAGTATTTCTCGCTACACTACCGAAAGCTGATAAATTGGATTTTGGTTACCAAAGAGTTACCAAAGAAATTCATACGCAATGAATGTGTTAACACGTTTACAGAAACTAGTATTTCTATGGACGTGATCACGTACAAGATTTTTTGCATTTGGATTCACTAATGTAAGGAATACTGCAATATTTTACGGAAGGAATTGAGATAAAATATACTTACAGTAAATAAAGTAAGATCAACACAAAAGCTGAGAGGATCATGTTGCGTTTTGGGCAGGTCGTTTAAGTATGAAACCACTTGAAGGCGCCCATTCTTGAGATTTCTTCTTCGTATATCTCTCTCTGTTAAACGCATGAGATTACGACTAATTTGCATGTAGGAATTCAATCTGAAAAACAAACATAATAATACCGGATTAAAGAAACAGCTTTTCAAACATGGATAGGGCAAGATATACTGAAAATTTCTCATCTTCTTCATATAGATGGGTTGACACTTAACAAATTGACTACGGTGAAGTTTGTTAAAGAAATGTATTTTGATGCAGGCAGATATTAGATCGAAAGAATGATGACAGAAAAGAATCGATAATATTTATGTATTATAGAGTCACCTATCCGCTAACCAGCAAAGCAGACCTTTTTTTACATCTCAACATACCCAAATCAGGGTTTCTGGACTTATTGCACTGGGGAGTTATTTTTACTGACATCTCAACACATGTGAAAAAGAATTTGGACACACTCAAAATGTTATGTTATTTGTTTATGGAATTGAAGGTAATCAAAATAGCCGCAACATAAGGTCTCTGAAACGCACAAATATGTGCACGCCATGAACAATGTTTGCGGGAAACGCTTAAAAGCATCTTTTCACGAAAGGGTTGAGTATAAACTCTGCCTACTCATGTATAAATCAATACACAATATGGCTCCAGAGTATCTTAAGGAGCTGTGTATTCCAGATGAATTGGTTGATAGACGTCTCACGCTTCGATCGGCTACAACATCTGCAATGGGCAAAGTTATCTTACCAGCTCGCAACCAACGCACTAAATTTGGCAAGCGTGCCTTTGCTGTTGCAGGACCGACGGCGTGGAATGCTCTTCCACCAATGGTTAGAAATAGTGAGAGTGAGATGATCTTTAGAAAAAGACTAAAAACACATTTGTTTGCTAAATCATTTCCACCATAATATTTTCCCCAATTCATTCACCGTGAAGCGCCCTTGAGGTATTTTTTTACGAAAATGGCGCTATATAAGTTATCCAAATTAATTATTATTATTATTATTCACATACTGTTGGTAAAGAGCGAGAGACGTTTATAAGCGTACTTTGTAAGCGTTTATAAGTTTTTGGGTTAAGAGCGAGAGACGCTAAAAAACATTGTACATATCGGAATTGGATTTGCAGCTACTCGTGATTAGTATACTGAGGGTCGCGCGGCAGACTGTAAGTATAATTAGGGTCAGGGTTGGTGAAAAAACTATCCAACAACAATGTATCAAGAATTATCACCTATTGTGGGAGGAGCTCTGTGACTGTCCGCTTCCGTAAGAAGCTGTCATAGAGAACAAGGCGTTTTCATGATACGCATCCAGCAGTGGCTGCCTGGACTCGGAATCATATATGGCGAAGTACTGCTCCAGGAACTGTCGCACTATCATCTGCCCTTCCACGTTGCACAGGAAGGAAGCTCGTGACGGGGGCAAACTGACTTCATCGTTGATGTCAAATCCAATGACGGGGGGCAGGTCGTTTCCATCCTAAATTGAGATTCAAAAATATTAATATTCAAATCATATTTAATATTTTACAAATGTAGGACGTATACACAGAGGAGTGCATTCTATATATAGAATATATTTCTATATATATTCTATATACATATTCTATATATACATTCTATATATATTGCATATATGCAGAAATGCAGTCTCTACCCTGGATTACTCGCATTCCATATAGAAACACGACCAGTGCCTACTATGCTATATCTTTACCCAACCCTCCGGCCTACTCTGCACACGCCACTGGGTACACAAGCAAAAAGGGTATTTTTTAAATAAATTTTCAGAAGCAATTCAGTTTTTTTTCTACCCCTTATCCACACTCAATGGTGCATAGGGAAGCATATGATATAGAAGCGGTGTTATCTTGATTACTAATACATTAACCAGTTCCTAGTTTAGCCCGAGTCTGCCTCAGGCAAGGGGTTTGCATTGTATGATGAGCCCGAGTTCTCAGTATTGATTTGCCTGAGCCAAATATATTTATGCATCTGTTTTTATTGACTAACCCAAGCGGTGTTCGGGCAGTCTTCTTGGTGATAGTTTCTTGCACCGGCAAATTGTCTTGCCTGTTAAGTGGTCAATTATCAAAAGCCGACTAGTCGGCTTTTTATTCTTTTTCATATTACAAAGGATTATTTTTTTTTACTTCAATTAACAAATTATACAAAGTTGGTATATGAACAATAACAAATCCAAATAGCTAGTTGCAAATTTGCACCTTAGTTCATAAAAAAAAGTAAAAACCATCTCAAAACTAGTGTTTTATTCTGTAAAGAGGTATCATGTTCAATCACAAGCTGAGTAAACAATGGGAGTGAAAATTATCAATGATCAAGGTCAAAACTGAACTTACCAATCGCACGACCTTTGGAAACCTTTTCCGGATCTCTCTGAAGATAAATCAAACATTTGGACCGAGAAAAAAATTTAAAGATTGTCATTGAAATTTTCAATGACGTTAGTTTTTACATACATACATAGCAATACAATAGAAAACTAATATTTTCAGACATTTTAATGATGTGATAAGAACTTAATGAGTCGATATAACAACACTGCATACAAGTGCCTTATAAATATCAGGTATCATTATTTTTACTGCACAGAAAATATCAGTTTTTTTGTAATTGAAAAAAAAATTTTAATCATACGCATAATCGTGTTTGTACCCCTTTGTTCTGCCCAAATCATTAAAAAATATATAATATCAATGGTTCAAAGATAAAATTTAATACTTGCATAAATGTATGTGATGTAAAATCACGAATTACTATGAATTGTAAAAAATAATGTACAAAAACTTCACGGCTAACCAAAGTATATGAATTCAAAATAAATTTTACCTTTAACCTGACAAATTAACAAACTAAAAAATCTTGAATCATTTTTACTACAATTATTCAAGAACTTTTTCTCTGAGAATAAAAATAATGAAGAGTGATATATATACAAGTAACTGAATATTTTTAGTAACTCATAAAATTATTTTGTTAATACACTGAACTCTCTTTTTACACAATTTCAAAATAACACGGTACAAAAAAAGATGATAAAATTAGCAACTATGTCAAGGGCTACCTTTGATTTTTTTTTTAATAAAATTTAGATAAATACGCAATAGTAAATTTTATTTTTTTGATGTCATAGACTGATTTTTAATCAAGGAAACCTATCCAATTTTATTTTTTTATTTTAATAATTCATACAATTTTTTTTCTTCATTGTATGGTGTGAAACATATCTAATGTGTAAATAGGGAGTTCAGTGTGATAGCTAATAAAAAGTTAATAGGAGCGTAAATTTTTAACTATTTCTGCCAATTTATTAATTTTCTCATCTCATCATCTCATCTTCATTTATAAACAATATGATTTGGGCTTAGCAAAGAAAGTAATTTTCCAAAAAAAAGGAGAAATCTCTTTATTAAAACTTCGGCTAACTCAAGACTATAAGATTTCAAAAAATATTTGTAGCCATCAAATTAATTTGATATAGAAATCAAAATATACTAAAACATGATTATGCGTAACAAATAATGAAGAAATATTGGAATACCATTAAAAGATGGACATTGTTAAAGAATTTTGTTGTATCTAGAACTAATAAACAGTAATTTTGTCCATTTTTAAAATGTGACACATTTTTTCAATTTCATATACACAAGACTAAAACCTTATGAACTTTTAATGTTTTCAACATAATCAGAGCATGAAATATGCGTTATTACACAATAACCATTTTCCGGTTAAGGGTAATCTTTTTTAGGTACGCAATGCGTTAGGGGTTTTAATGTTAACAAAAGATATTATTTGAAAAATCTCATAGGATCCTGAATTAGTGACATCACGAAATCTTCAATATTTATAGTAAACGATTAGTTGTTACAATTCGTTGGGAAATATTTTAATAAGGAGAAAAACCTCAATCGGTTGATAAGTCACTAAATTTCACATTGACAAGCGTAAAAATGCAACACAATCACTACAAATGCCAAAATGTTGTGTTTAACATCAATAACAGCTAAATAGTAAATTCCTGTTTTCACGTAATCTGTAAATATTTTCTAGTGTAAGATTTTGTTATTGATTATTATTTTAATTTTTTTTTTTGTATCCATTTTCTTTTTTTTGGATTGCTTTTTTAGTGTTCGATTCCAGCATGAATGATGAATTTTTCATACGTTTGTAGAGTTGAATTATAATTGTGACACTGGCCACGAGTGCAAACATGTTCGACGCATTCAGTTACCCGATCGTTCGGAGGTTCACAAATCTCATTCAAAAATGGGACAATTGGCGCGCTGTAATCTGCATTGCCCGAGATCCTTGAGGGTGGATTGGAACCTCGGTACAGACGCATATCAAATGGCCGATAGCAACAGCAGCCCAATATCACCTTTGCAGCGTTAGGTATGCAAGTATGCCTTCACGCAACCCAAATGACGAGTGCTCTCGTAGTGAATAAATAATAATCACACGAAATCGTCACCAACAACATATTGAGGTGGTCATCCCATTATAAGTTCATTCGTTTCGCTTCTACCGCTAAAGTGGCGAGCGAAATCACAACAAACACTCTGTAACTGATTATAGCCGGCGATGAATACACTTATGCCATAACATTAAATATTAACATTTTTTACATCTATTTAAAAATATCATTCACATTTATGTGGAACCATGGCACTATACAAAAGCTGGTGATACATTTTTTTTCACCTAAAGCACTAAATGTTTTGTGCTTGATATTTTTCTTGTAGCTGTCCTTTTTTGCTACTAACATTTTTTAAAAATCTTAACAAGAAAACATTAAAAGAGCACCGAAAACAGGTACAATTCATTCAGAGCGTTTGATTCTTGGATTACAAAATAATGAGAAAGACATCTGTAGATTATGGTAGCATTAAATTAAATATGATTATTCCGGGCTGATTACGACCGCTTGAGGGTTTTCTCCAGTCTGACACCAGCATGTGGAAGTTCCTCTTCCAGTACGTCGCACATTCAATGTTCCAATTTTTCGGCTATTATCTCTACATTACCTCACATAAACATCTTTTTCTTTGAAGCGATCTACCAGCGGGTTACCTTCGAGATACAATTCTACTAGCGGAAGACCCATCAGCGGCTCCAAGGAATTAATATGTGGAATCTAAAAGCAAAGATGACGAGTCACTCAAATGCCTGTAAAGTTCATATTCATAATCGAGATTAATAAGTTCAGTCACCGAACTTACCCTGTTTTTGGCGAGATATAGTATTTTTAAGTGAGGCAGCTTCTTCAGTAAACTCTTGAAGTGATCGAGGACGTGCATTTTGTTTTCGTTTAAGTTTAAGGCCTGTATTTCAGGAATATTTTCAGAGATGATATTCACGGCGGCCAGCATAATGGACGGTCTAAACAATGCGCAGAAGACATCGACCAGACCTGAAATTGGCGCACATATATAAATTTATAAACTTTATGTAAAAAGATTTAAGAACAAAATTAATAATATGATGTCCAAGTCGCTATGCGCTAGTTATTTCAATCGAATAGTGACTTGGTACCCAACTTATCATGATTTGCAAACAGTTATACAGTTCTGCGCGTTGCTGTTTGCAAACAAGGTTCACTTGAAAGTAGAATCCGTATCTATCCATGTCTATGATCCATGTCTATCATCGTAGCAGTCTTTTTTCTTGGAGAATAAATTCTACACTATTAACTAATATGTAGATAGTAATAAAAAAATTTACCAGGATCAGCATGGAACTTGGTAAGATCCAACGCCTTAGTTGCGGGATTATACCGCCCGGCCATCGCCACTTTCATCTTCGCCAGCATATCTTCATCCACAGTAACACTCGGAGTTCCGCTTTTGACCTTTACAGCGAGCTTGAACCCATTAGGCATCGTGATGGTCCTGTCTAAATTATTCAGCTTCTCCGCCATGGCGAAATCGTCCACGTAGAAAATGGCCGCGTTGCCCAGAATCGAGTAGAAATAGGGAACAAATACGTCGGGAGACAAAGCAGTCAGCAGGGCGTTGAGCAGGAAATTCTTTTCGTGCTGTTGGCCAAAGGGAATGGTTATCTGGTACCAGGGAGAAATTCCGGGAAGCAGCTTTCGAGGAACGTGGTTGGATCTAGGAGCCGGGGAGTTGACTCTTCCGTCCCTCCTGCCTCTCCTCTGGAAGCGCTGGTTTCCCCGGAAGCCGTAGTGCGTCCTCGCTCCTGCGTTGGTGCTTTGTCCGCTCATATCGATATCGTCATCGTTCAAGTGCTTAAACGCAGCGTCAAAGTTGGCGTGCTTGTTCTTATGTATTTTGTTGGCATTTGGCTTGAAGCTTACCCTACGAACATTCTCATGCCCCCTGTTATCGTGTTCTGAAAATGAAAAATACAGATTCATTCACTGTCGTATAGTACGCGAGTCGAGTGAACTGTACTGAACAGAAAAAAGACATTGAGATAAAAATGCAATGCACGAGGAAGCATCCTTCACTCAAATGAAACTTTGGGAGACAATAAAATGGATATAAGTGTCCATTTACTTAAACATATTTTTTTTTACAAAATTGACGGAAATTTGTATTATCGGACAATTCTAATAAAATACATTTCATATAACATACATTTGTACACTTTTCTTTAAATCTACATGATTCACATTAAGAATCACAAATCCTTAAAGACAAGCTCTATTGTTAACTAAGATAAGGACTGAAGAAAAAATAACACATCCTTTGAAAGAAAATATTTTTAGATTCCGCATGAACAGTAAGGAACTCATAATTTATATGACATGTAATTTGCGTATTGGATTAACAACAGAAGACCTTAAAAATGATCTAGTGTAAAAACATTTACAAAAATAAGTGTGACTCATCACTATCACTTTTAATCAAATAACAATTCCGTAGAGTAATGACTGCATATTTTGTAGGGAGTAAGAAAACAAACAAAAACAATGGTGATTAAACAGAAAACAAATTGTAAAATGCAGCCAATAAAGCATGTTTTAAATGGGATGTTTTTTTTTCAAAAACCTCGGTTTCCAAGAACTTAATGAATATCATTAATAATACTATCACAAACCATTATATGAATATCCCCTGGAGTCTCTTGATCCATCGCCTCCGTTATTCCAATTACCGCGACCCCTACCACCACCACGTTTAGGCATTTTTCACTAAAAGGAAACTTTCCCTTCAAGACTGTTCAAGACTTTGACACAAGTTTTCACAAAAATAGAAACTGTAACCTCATAAACCATACAATGCTACTTGTTTTTTCTACTTATATCAGAGTTTGATGTACATCTCTGGCGTGGCAATTCTAATTCGACGGTCAGGGTTAACTTGAGTTGATTGACAAGGCAAAACCGAAACAAAATGTCGTATAATTCGTAGAATTGCATAGATAAATAGTGGATCGGGTATATTTATGGTAAGAATCATAGACGATAAAAGTCGTAGAGATGTCCCATGGGACATCTCAACTGATGGGACCTAAGTAGATACTTAGGAAATTTTCAATTATGGATTAAAGTCGCATGTGAAGTAAATTGCTTTTTTTTTAATAATAGATACCAAAAAAACACTAGCTCCCATTTTTATAACTCAATAAAATTGCTACATACTGATAAATAAAAAGAATCCAAGAGAGATATTTTTAATTTATTTGGATAAAATACACTAGGTAAACACACATATTCAGATTCGGGATTAATGTTGCACCTGACATAAATCAAACTAACTTGACTGTTCCTAATCTATTGGTATATTTTTGGGCTCTACAAAACGTGCTAACCATTTCAATGTAAAATTTACGTCGTTTAGAAAGTTCACGCTAGAATTTGTTTCTTGTTTAGTTTATTATTCAATAGTTTATAACGTGTTTAACCTTATTTTAAGGTAGAATATCTATTGCTCAAAAAACAGAAAAAAACTCTCATTTTTGTGAAAATATGCCGGACATATAGATAACCCAAAGAAAAATTAAATTTTCCCAATTTAATTATTCAATGAATGTTTATATCGTTTTTATGACGAGATCAAAATTTTCTGCCGTGGACTGAAACAAGAATAACTGAAATGTAAGTATTTGTCTAGTAATTATGAATTGAATTACTGACCATGTAAAAAAATTTAAATCATCTCGCATACTAAAAATACGCATATGCTATATATGATTCAAATATTGATATATTTTTTCAAATTCTTTTTGGAGTAATCGATGTATCTACGTATGTGTCCAGAGCAAAATGACGAGGCGAAAGAGCATTAAACCGTGCGTGATTTTTGTATATTTTTAAATGTGGATTGTGATTTATTTGTTAAATGGTGTTTCTTAGTTATTAAATATTTACGGAAAATATCGTTTTTTATTTGTGACAATTTTTAGTGAAAAATATTTTTTTTAATTATGACCACAAAAAGAAGGCTAATCAAAATGAAAATATGTGTGTCGATGACTTATGGATGGTAGGTAGAAAACAACAGTGACCGATGATAATAATATTTTTAACAGTGTTACGTTTTATTTTTCTAAATAAATAATTTTAATTTGGTGTGATAATTTTTATTTTTATCCCAACCCGTAGTTTATGACGTGAACAATGATTAAACTGGATGCGAATGACATAAACAAATTACATTTTACAAAATCAATACTATGCACACTTCCCGGGCAGATAATTCAGACGCAAATAAAATTTGCACTTCTAATCCCACCCTAGCACTCCGGTAGGTACCTTCTCCAGCTCCTGCTTACGAAAGTTAATATTTCAGTCTATGGATTTAATGGCTTGCTTATGGTTCGTGGTTCGTCGTTTGTCTGCCATGTTTTATCCTCGCGCTGGTGTTCTTGTGTCCGGCTAGATTCCGAGGCGCGTTGTTTTGCTAATTCGTTTAGAACTCGTTGTTCGTGTTGTGCGTGCGTTCGATTTGTGACAAAACATAATTTTTTGTGGTATTTGTGTCATTCATCTACGCTAGAATATAAGAAAGGTGAATTCGTTAAGTGAGACCATAAAATCGTCAAACTTTACAGGTGAATGCTCTCGAGATAAGAAAAGTGTTTTATTACTGGAAATTGCGGTTAAACAAAGTGAAATTTGTGTAAATACGCGTTTTTACATATTCTGTAGACGAACGTCCGAATTCTCAGCGTGCGAGGCCACGGGGCCTCCCATGCACATTTGTTATTATTTTGCTTGTATGCTTTTGAACCCGTCACAGTAGGTAGCAAATATGGACGAGTCCATTTTGGACATTTGGGGGATGTTATCTAGTATTTCCCGCTTATAACGGTTTTACGGCGATTTTAATGTTATTATCGGGTTCTATTGTATTATATATCGGGTAAAATATTTTTTTCTTCGTTCGAAACGAGTCAGTTTCGTTGTATTCGCGATTTGCACAAATTTCGTTCTCCGTACCTACTGTAAGGATTCCTATTTGATAAAAGCAAAATATAGTTTGTATATTTCTGATCGTATTCGGGGTGTTCGTCTCGATAAAAATATGTTTATTTTCGGTGTTTAGGTCTCCGGCACGTTACTTTGTTGTCTGCAAATAAGATTCGAGTGCATGTTTTTAGTATTGTCAGAGGTTAGTCACCCCTCACGCCGCTGTGTTTACAGAGGAGGGATTTCGTCAGAAGTTGTGGCGTAGTGGTTATCTATCTAGCCGAGGTGCATCTCGCGAAGATAGCGATAAGTAGTGTCGGTAACAGGTGTTTGGTTCTGCCGAAGGTGGTCGGAGGCCGAGTGGTGTCGCGAGGTAGCGGAGCACGCTGCGCGCAGTGAAGATGCGTTGTGACGGGGCCGGGTTAGTCGTGGGGTAGATATACTGGAGCCCCTTAGCTGGGTCGGGCGCGCTGGGGCGGCCCTTGTGCTTCTAGGGGCTCCTCCAGAAGGCGACATGGCGGCCTGGCACAAGCATGATCAGATCGGCATCAACAACCTGCTCATGGATAAGAATTCCAAGAACAAATGTAAGCATCAACATCTTTTTTACTCAACTAGTATCTCCAACAATTAGAACATGGCTTAGGGTTGATCCCGTACTTCTAAAATAAGGTTCGCTTCACCTTAGAATCGACCGACTGTCATATTCAAAATACATGAAAATAGTACAATATAACACAATTATATTTTTCTCATACTTAAATGATAAAAAAATGTATTTTTTATTAGAAGAAAAAACCGGAGAAGGTATTATATTCTAATTTTTAATAGATTGGTTCAGTAATCACTATACCAATTATCAAACCAATGTATTTTAAGTTTTGTTGCATAAAACTATATTAAGTTCATATTAAAGTTTGATTTTTTCTATAAAATTTTAAAGTGATGTAAAAAAAAACTTAATTTATGGATATAAAATTTAACATACTAGAATTTAAACATTTTCATTTTTGCAAATGATAACAAATTTTCAATGCTATGGTGAGTATAAATCTAAAAAAATGTGTTTAAAATAATGAGAAAAAAAATCTCCAGTAGAAACGTCTATTTAAAAATTATAGTTACTATATATATGACATACGCAGTAAATGTAATTGCAAATCACAATTAATCGCATGTGGAATCAGAAGTGTCAGCAATGGTGAGAGGGGAGGTCAACGACACCCCATTTCTACCCTACTTATAAAATCACCAATCAGTGCATAACTGCATGATTTTATATTCAAAATTGTAAAATTTAAACTTTATTTTTTGTCCGTGTAAAGATAATACGATAATGAGTATGTATATGTGAAGTTATCCGATAAATATATTTAATATAAATTAGATTTTTGTTATTGTTTTTGTTTATATGAACTATGTTGTCATCTCCATATCCTTAATATTTTTAAATTTATATCTATTCCCATTTACGGCAGTAATCTAGACTATAAACGTGACCCCAATTCAAAATTATCTGAAAAATAACTTGAATGGAATGTTATTAAATATTACATATTTATTTATTTAATACAAGTCACAGACAATTTACCCAAATTCTATGTGTTTATAATCCTTTGAGATTTTCAGTCGGAAAGAAACGAGACAGGACTAAAAGTAACAATTTATTCAATGTTTTTATAAATCGAAATACGATTTGTATATTAATAGTGCGAAGCTATGGAAGTTTTTAAAAAAGTTCACTCTAATTCTATAAATAAAAAAATATATATTTGTAGATACATAAAAGAATCATAAAAAAACAAAACTATTTATTCAAGAAAGATTTATTTTCAATTGGTCTGGGTGATTGTGATGTATTTTCCACATTAACCTTCCCTATCCTCACTATCCTACCTGCAGACAAGCCTCTTAAAAATAGAGGCTTTACGGGTTATTCCTTTTGTAAGAAAATAATTAATTAAGATATGTATTTTTTATTCTGAAATCTAGCTGTATCAATGCAATAAGTAATCGTAATACTGAATAGCATAACATATTATGAAGTCTTCATTCAATCTTAAAATTTAGTGATTACATACATAATAAAAAAAATACTTTTCAACTAACTAACTAACCATAACGCCGCTTTCCGCAGGGTTAGGCAGAGAGAATAGAACGCCACACCACTCTTGTCTTTGCAAACATTCTTCCCCTCTTCCACATTCATGCATCTCCTCATACATACCCGACGATTATTACGACTCCTGACCCGGCCGCTTTCAAGTATTTGACATACCTGATTGTTTTCCTCGGTCTTCCTCTGCTTCTTTTGCCAACTACATTCGCCTCATAAATTTGTTTAAGCGTTCTTTCCTCACTCATACGTTCCTCACTCATACTCCATTCGTTTAAAAAAAACTTTTAATTTTTATCAATTCGTTTTGTTAAAAAGTAGTCATTATTTTTTCCCCCTTGTATTCTTCAGTATAATAAAAATCTGTAATGTATTTCTGCTTGTTCGATATAAATGATCTTCAGATTGACTGGAATATTGAATCGCATCGCTTCAAATAGTTGACACCGAAAAAACCGTTGAAAAACGTTGAAAACCGGAAATGCATGTCGTGTCTAAAAGATTCCTTCTTCTAAAATGTGATTGCTTAGTAATATATCGCTCACTCCTTTCAAGAACGTCATAAATCAAAAATCGTCAATTTTCAGTTGTACATGTTTTCGGAATGCTCAGAAAATGTACTCTATCCTAGCAAAAGAGACATATTTTTAACTTAATATTTACCCGCTACAGGGCAGAAAGTGTTGTTTTTGCATTTTGAAGAAAGCGTATTGTTTAATTATTTTTTTAAATATACTAAATATTTTAAAATGGAGAAAAAACCTTCAGGTTTTACCTAAAAAGTTCTGTTGCACAGTAAAAAGTTCAATAAGTGGCTTGATATTTATTTTTAATACATTGTATTATATTTTTAACTTTAAAAACGTTCTCCTGAAAAATCAAGTATTTTGATTTATGACGTTCTTGAAAGGAGTGAGCGATATGTCCTTTCTTCTTTTATGTTAACTTTTTAACTCTTTCGCAATGGTCAAATGATAATTCGGGGAGATCTCTTCCAAGCTTTTCAAGAATATTGCACTAAATCTTAACTAAAACAGTATCGACTTTCTTCGTCTTTAGACAGACTTTTCCGACTTATACAAATAATTGACCGATTATATTACAAATTGTCGTAAATATTTTAAGTAGTTGATGTTGAAATTATTTTGATTTCAGCAGATCATCCACATTTCTTAGTATTTCACTTTGAGGACTAATTTTCAGATGAAATTTGACTGTAATAATTTTTTCATCTGTGGAATTTAAAATATCGCCCAATTTATCAAAAAAAATCTTTGCGATAGTTACGATAATCTGATGAAAATAAAAATATGTTTTGACAAATTTTGATTGCTATGTTTTGACTGTAAGATGTTTTAACAACGATAAAACACATAACACGTGGAAAATGATCACACAGCAAAACTGAAATTAAAAATGTTATATTATTTCTAGAAATAAAAATACTCTGTGTTTTGATCCACTCACATCGATGTGAGTGGATCAAAACACAAAGTATTTTTACTTCTCGAAATAATATATCAATATGAGCCACAAAGTTGATGCTTTCAATATTCAAAACATAAAAATGTTATGCTTACTTCCTAAAAGCTGGTAGCTCAATTTTTTTTAATGTCATTGTTTGTCTCTGCTGGAACATTTGACTTTTAACCAGTCCGGGAGTATGGACGTAAATGAACGTCGGTGCGAATTTTCCTTAAAAGAGTATGGACGTTAATGAACGTTGAAGTCTGTCTGTCAGTTAGTATTCTTCTTTTTAATGGCTTTTCACCCATCTTGGGTGTTATAGCCAGTGTCGAGTTATTTTTTTATTTACACTTTTTACATTTGACTTTCAAGTGTTAGAATTCCTGTTAGTGGGGTTAGTTTTATTAGTAATGTTAGTTTGTTTAATGAGTTATTTTAGTGAGTTATCAGTATGATGTAATTTGTATAGCAATGACATCTGTGGATATTTATGTGTAATTTTGTCATAATTGAAAAATATTTCGAATAGGTGTTTTTGAAAAAAATATTTTAAAATAATTTCCATTTTCATCTTACATCAATTTAATGAAAAAAACATTTTTTTCATGTAAAAAGAACCCACTCCCCAGAGACATCAATTTTTGTACCCCCGGAAAGGTTAAATTTACGATTGTTTACCTCGTATCTACAAATATATCTATCAACAGTCATCTCTCGTGCGACACTCTGAGCATTCATTGTCCCGATGCACCAAAATAGAGAGTGAAGTGAAGTGAGTGACGTATATATAGTAAGCTATGCATCGGGGTACGAGGATTTGTACATTGCGACTTGTTCGGATAAGGATGCAAAGCAGCAATCATCGTCATTATAAGTTGTAGGGATGCGCATGCCCGTAATCGAGCCGTGTCAATCATGGCCGGTCAATCTGCCATGCTAATGGCGTAAGTGTAGAGTAATTGGGTTATGGTATGATCGACCACATACAATACAAATGCTGGAATAAAAAATAAAAATATGAAATTACATTAATGCGAGGCATATAGATCGACAAACGAGTCAGGTAGAGTAATGTGTCCCCTGGTAGTGTTGTGGGACTTTTATATCTAAATAAGATACAGGGTTTGATTCCATGCTCAATTATTACTTTACATGTTCAATGCGTTGAATTATTAGTTTTTGTTGTAATCAATATATTTTGCTATACATTGGGAATTTTGCGTTATGCACTAAGTGAAAATGGCTCGAAAATAAATATTTCCGTTTAGAAAAAGTACGAAAATGTACCTACGTAAACAAAAAGAGATACAAATTTGCTATATAACCATATCAAGTCATTTCCAGTGCGTGGAGTGTTGTGTATGGATATAAAATAGTTGAGCAACAAACTCGTAAAAAGTATAAAAATCTTCTGGTGCACGACTTCACCTGCAACGAAGGGTTAATGGTTCCAAAAGTGAACAGTAAATTTTGGTAGTCAAGTATCCTCACTAAGTATAGTAAATACCTGTTCTAAAGTAGGCAGGATTTATTTATTTAACAGCGTTTTTAGTCTTAGAAATGTCCAGAGATAATTTAAATGGAAAACCTATTAAAAAATAAAATATTTTCAAAGAAAAATCTATTAAAATGTATCTGGCGAAGTACATGATACAACTGATTATATTAATCCCCGCCGAGTCAAGAAATATGTATTTTTTTAAAATTTGTTGTTGTTTCGGCATTCACTTTGTTGTAAGACATGATGAAATTGTAAAAGAAAAACACTTGTTTTTTTTTTACCACTTGAGTTTATTTTAAAGTTCAGTTTACATTTAGACCTGAAGATGGAAACATAGCTTCCGTAACTAGTCGTCATAAAATAAACTCGAGTGGTAAAAAAACGAGTTTTTCTTTTCCAATTATTATTTATTTTTTAATTTGCTTCTCTTACCGGGATAGTATTGCATAAGGAACTTTTAAAAAATGGAAGAAAAAAAAAATTAAAATAACAAACATTTAACCTTAACCACGAACTTGTATCAGTAAACTGTCGGATAGAGCTTAAAGCACATTAAAAGCATGTAATATGTATTTGGGAGAGAAACGAGATGAACTCTACAAACAAATAGCAATGATAATGCCATAAATTTTACGATTTTTGCATTCTAATAGTCGCTTCACAATCATCCTGTTTTACCCTATTGATATTTTATCTCAGTTGCAGATATGGACTGCGTTATGGAAAAAGGCAATTGCCAATATTTTGGAATATTTATACTAAAAAAATTATTATAATAATAATGCGTCCGCCTCCGTAGTGTAATGGTCAGCACGTTCGGCTACCGTTCTGGAGGTCCCGGGTTCGATTCCCAAGGGGGGTAAAATAAATATAAGTGATTTTTTCACTGTAATATTTATTCAATATTACCATGGAATGGTACCTGAAGCGGAGGGCTGATCACCTTTCCTTCATGTGTAAACGATCAAGATAACACTGCGTTTATATGACACAGTGCCCTATGCACCATTGGGGTGCGGATAAGGGTTTTATATTATTATTATTATATAATAATGTATTTAATATTTTGGAATTGTCCTCAATTCCTAGAGCATTCCCACAAAAAGATATACGCTGCAAACGACGATTTATACATGAAAAACATTCTTACATTAAATCATCGACCGGGTCGACAGGTTTAAATCGCGCAAAACACATTTCCTCTTTAAATGATTTTACAAAGTCTCACCTCTGTAAATATGTGCCATAAAAATAAATTTCGTACCAAGTAACAAGAATAACCCTTTTTATCTCCCAGCAGTGTTTGGCCTTTGACCAAAAAGAAATCGCAGTCGATAGATTTATGTTACATCTGAACCCTTTCATAATATTCAATAAAATAAAATGGTGTATTTTGGGCGACGGTACGCGTAAAAGGTTAAAAGCCAAAGGTAGTCGGTGCCTTGAATTAATTTATTTTAACATATATTATGCCTAATGTTTACTAGCGGATCCCTTTCATTATTTTCACACGTTATAAATACGATGTTTGCGGTAATTTGATTTTTGTACCTACGTGATTTACGAGTCCTAACACCTTAATGGATTTTCGAATATGTTTACACCGTTGATCCTGGCGTAAACCCTGTCTATTGAAATTTACAGCATTGTGAAAGTCTTGGAACAAAATGTGGGAGTCATTCGCGGATCTTATCGCCGACTAGAAATATGCACATCTATTCTCCATATTTTCAATTTTGCCTAGAATTTTCAATCGTGAATTAAATGAAATTAAAGTAACTTTAAACATAAAGTCCGCCTCCGTAGTGTAATGGTCAGTACGCTCGGCTACCGTTCTGGAGGTCCCGGGTTCGATCCCAAGGGGGGTAAAATAAATATAAGTGATTTTTTCACTGTAATATTTATTCAATATAACCATGGACTGGTACCTGAAGTGGAGGGCTGATCATCTTTCCTTCATGTGTAAAACGAACACTGCGTTTATATGACACAGTGCCCTATGCACCATTCGGGTGCGGATAAGGGTTTTATTATTATTATTAAACATAAAGAGTAAATCCACTCGCGAGTAGGTATAGGCTATAAAACTCAAAAAGACGAAGCCCAATTAGGGCCACGATAAGCGATGTTGCATTAGCCGTAGCAAGATTTCAGTCATTTGAACGGTAGGTAATTAAATTTTTGAGTGTGTCCAAATTTTTGTTCACAAATGTTGGATTTCGTCCCCTGAAGAGTTATTCATTAAATGTATTATTATTATTGATAACTTTTAAATGCTCAGATTTCTATATCACCATATTTTCGAATACATTACATAACATCTACAGTATCTACTCACCGAATTAGACCCACCCTTGATATTTTATATTTCGGTAAAATTAACAATGCTACAATTTTTTCCTTCTCGGAATAGCTATTGTTTAATATTTCTTAATATATAATCTTCAAAATTTGTTACTCGATTAAATGTTACTTGATGTAAACCGTTCTGGAGGTCCCGGGTTCGATTCCCAGGGGGGTCAAATAAATATAAGCGATTCTTTCACTCTAATATTGATTCAATATTAACCTGGACTGGTACCTGAAGCGGAGGGCTGATCACCTTTCCTTCATGTGTTAGCGATCAAATTAACACTGCGTTTATATAATGCAGTGCCTTATGCACCATTGTGGTGCGGATAAGGGTTTGAATAAATGAACGATGTAAAACTACTCGATTGTTACCTTTAACCCCGAAGGTTTCCAGGCCTCTTTTCTAGAAATTATGGAGCATTTCAAAAAATATATTTTCAAAAAAAAAAATTATTGTATAAAAATAAAAATTGTCTTTAAAAAAATGTTTTTTTAAAGAACTTTTATCCATTCAGATGAAATTTTCCCAAGTCTCAAACGTTGCCGACCACTGGTCTTTACGATGCAGTGCGGATTTCCAAACTCAAAACACAGTATGGGACATTTTTTGTGGTACGTTTTTTTTTTGCATTTTTGGACTAAGTAGATTCTATTTAGTTCAAAAATGCAAAAAAACGTAGTACAAAAAAATGTCCCTTACTGTGTTTTAAGTTTGGACAGCCGAGTGCCTAGTGCGGCGGCAATTGGGTGTGAAAAAGGATTGAAAGAAAGTGATAAGAATAACAATGATGTTGTTAACTTGGACTGGGATTTAAAGCTAACAACTGATAGCTTTAAATCCCAGTTGAACAACTGATTACGTATTTACCAATTTTATGATGGGATAACTATGCATACAGATTAAATGCAGTGAGTGTCCTTTACACAATTAGTTGCCGATTACGAAGGGTTGAATGATGCGAATGGATAACGCAGTTAGTATCCATTCAACTAGATAATCGCAAATAATATTGTCTTAGTAACTAATATCGTAAAATGTTTAATATTTATTTCCGTCATATCTAGCTTATTAGTTATCAGAAAAAAATGGACATGATAACCGTATTTCGTATCAATTTATTATTATTATTAATAAATGTAAGCCTTCGGAGATATAATTCGGTGCACATTGCCAGCAGCATGTCCAAGTTACACAAGCTTGTTGCGAGCACGGGTATGTAACCCCGTGTGCCCTAACTACAGACTATGACAGCGCGCTGCGCAGGCTTGTCAACTTGACGACTAATGCACTTGCTAGTCTTAATAAAATATGTGGGCAGGTATTAACACTGACGGTATATGTAGTACTTTTTACTATCATTAAAACCCTTATCTGTACCCGATGGTACATAGGGCACTGCATCATATAAACGCAGTGTTATTTTGATCGTTAACATATGAAGGAAAGGCGGTCTGCCCTCCGCTTAGGCAACAGGGTAATATTCAATAAATAAATAATAAATATGAGTGAAACATCTCTTATATTTATTTGACCCCCCCCCTTGGGAATCGATCCCGGGACCTCCAGCACAGTAGCCGAGCATACTGACCATTACACTACGGAGGCGGACAGTATGTAGTACTAATTAATATATTTTCTTTCAACCCATATCCGCACCCAATGGTGCATAGGGCACTGCATCATAGCGACGCAGTGTTATCTTGATCGTTAATTGCATGAAGGCAAGGTGATCACCCCTGTGCTTCTCGTACCAGTCCAGGGTAATATTAAATAAATATGACAGTGAAAATCACCCATATTTATTTTAACCCCCCCCCCCCCGGGAATCAAACCCGGGACCTCCAGCATGGTAGCCAACAACGAGGTAGACAGATTAATATACCCTTTTTAAATTCTACCTTTTTTTTATAATATACAACATAACGTCCAATTTGGTTGTAAACGTCCTATTCGATTTGTAACGCGCCAATTTGGTTTGTGAAATGTCCAATGTGAGGTGGAAAACCTGCACGACAACGCTCATTATGTGATACAGTGGCTGCAAAGTAAAAGTGATTTCCAAACCCCATTATAATCGTAATCTATTCTCGTTGCCCTGCATTCCTGTACGGACGGTGTAAAGCCCTTCGCCGCCGGCGTTCGGCAGTCGGCTGAGAATAGCCGCCGTTCCTCCCGATGCCGAGATCCCGCTAATTCCGTCACACGGTGTATTGATTTCAATCCGAACCGGACTGCCGCGGAGTACGTCCGCGGGAACTGATCTCACTTGAAATAGATCCAGACCGGATACTGGATCACTTACTAGAGACGGTGTACCGTCTCGGCTGTCCAAACTCAAAACACAGTAAGGGACATTTTTTTAGTCACTTAGTCCAAAAATGCAAAAAAAAACGTACTACAAAAAAATGTCCCTTACTGTGTTTTGAGTTTGGACAGCCGGTCTGCTATAGGCAGGCATCGCGACTCGATTCTGCATAGGTGCAAATGGAGATTTTTCATTTAAGTTTTTATTTATTTGTTTATTTATTTATTTATTGAACGGCTGAAGCCTTTAAGATAATACATATATACAGTATCTAATATAAAAATACACTAATAGAGAAACAAAAAGTCTTATAACATAAAATCATAATAAAATAACAAATAGTAAGCACTGGTAAATACAGTAAACCCCCCTACAACGTTGACATAGGTAACCCTTTATCTAAGGGAATATTTATAAGGGGTTAATGTTAAAAAACTAACTAACTAACCATCACGCCGCTTCCCCGCAGGGGTAGGCAGATAGAAAAGAACGCCACACCACTCTGTCTTTGCAAACATTCTTCGCCTCTTCCACGTTCATGGATCTCATACAAATCCGCGCGATTATTTGGACTCCTAACCTCACCACTTTCAAGTACCTGATCGTGCCATGTTTTTTTCGGTCTTCCTCTGCTCCTTTTCCCAATTACATTCGCATCATAAATTTATTTTACCGTTCTTTCCTCACTCATTCGTTCTACATATCCAAACCATCTCAACACACCTTTCTGTTAATGTTTTAAATTGAAATACAATTTTTAAAACATTTTTTTCCTATAACGTTCCCTCTGATAATGCAGTACCTATTTCAACGTATAGGGGGGTTTCCAGTACCACTATTTTTTAAAATCCAGTGTGACGATGTATTCCGCATCATTTTCAAACACCGCATTTGAAACTAAGCGCTAAGCTAAATGATGCTGAATGCATCGAAACCTGTCACAATAAATTTTAAGAAATAATGATATTTACCGAGTAAAACTTGAATTAAAAATGTGACTGCCGAAACAATTAATATAAAAACAAATTTCGTTTCTATCTTTCAAAATTTAAATTTTTATTCAAATGTCAAATCGTAATAATTTTATTTTATGACCTGATGATGGAATAATTTTCCGAAACAGGTCGTCACAAATAAGTGTTTATAAAAGTGGTATTACACATGTAACTGAATGATAAGGAGAGTGTTTTATTACCATACCACAAAGTTATCAATGCTTTTAAAATACAGAATAAAAAAATTGTGTTTATTTTACTGTGTAAAATGCAGTTCCACCAAGAAATGTCGGTACAAAACTTCAATTTTAAGTTCGTTTTGATATGAAAGGTATATAAAAAAGTATCTGTTCTGTCGTGTTGTATCATACGTTTCAGTCCCTTAAGTTGCGTAGGATCAGGAAAGGAATTGTAAGGAGAGGAACACGATCGTCGGAATTAGGAATAAGGATGTTTTTATGGACGGCTAGAGATTTAACGATTGATTGTAGTGTTTTTAAAACCTTTCTTGGAATTTTATCTTTTTAGATTATTTATCAGATTAGATTTCAATAGAAATAGGTATTCTTTCAAAATAACCGTTTTGACAATAAAGTTTAGTCCAAAGAGCTTTTTGCTGGCAGACATTAAATTTGTACGTAAATGCAATGAATATATTTTATAATTAAAAAAAAACTTAATAACTAATCATCACGCAGCTTCCCCTAGGCAAAGATAATAGAATGCCACACCAAACTGTCCTATGAAACAATCTTCGCCTCTTCCACATTCATACATCTCCTCATACATACTCGCCGATTATTACGACTCCTGACCACTTTCAAACATTTTAAATACTTGATCATGCCAAGTTCTCCTCGGTCATCATTTGCTTCTATTACCAAACACTCATTCATTCAAACCCTCATCCGCACCCCAATGATGCATAGGGCACTGCGTCATAAAAACGCAGTGTTATCTTGATCGTTTACACATGAAGGAAAGGTGATCAGCCCACCGCTTCAGGTACCAGTCCAGGGTAATAATATTGAATAAATATTACAGTGAAAAAATCACTTATATTTATTTTACCCCCCTTGGGAATCGAACCCGGGACCTCCAGAACGGTAGCCGAGCGTGCTGACCATTATACTACGGAGGCGGATTACCAAACACATTCGCCCCATATATTTGTTAACGACATATAACTAACCATCACACCGCTTTCCCTCATAATTATTCCAATTTATACATATTTAATCATAATTATGTCTGTGCATTTCAATTAAAATTCGTACTTCATATTAAAAATATCCTGTTTTATCTTTATCTTTTATCACTAATTGATTACTCGAAAGTCCATTACATACTATCTAGGGTGAGTGATTATCGCATTGAATTTCCTAGAAATGTCGTCTATTCAATACTTGTTTTTAGGTAACCAATATCGGACAATAATATGTATGTATATTTATTTGTGTAGCTACTTGCAACGCTTATCGCTTAATCTCTTTCCATAGATGGTAGTAAAACTAAACTCGGAATATAATATATATTCATACATATATAACCCATATTATAGTTCATTACAGTGTTTAATCTCCATCGAGTGCATCCACAGTTAGTCCATACTGTACACGTGCATATTGAATTCTGTCCAGTAATGTTTGTTAAATACTCAAATCATCCTGTGACATGTAAGTCTTAATTTTTTTTGCTAGATTGATTAGTTCGTCAATTCTGTGATGAATTATATGCTGGTCAGCAGCTAAATCCTTTTGCATTCCAAAGATGTTTGTACGTATTTTGGTGTGCTAAAATAACGTTATTTTTGTAAATTAATTTTTAAAACTTTATTATTTTATTTTACACCATATTCCATTCGGCGAGATCAACCACATACTCTTAATTACTTAAAAAAATGATGTGATTACTAATGAAATATTTATTTTATTATTTATTATTTCCATATATTTTTTTGGTCTCTTTACCTTTGTAAATAAATAAATAAAAAGTTACTTTAAAAGTGACTCTTTAAAGATTTTTTATTTACCATTTATAAGGTTTACGCGACCACGCGATACTTTAGCTCAGTCTGAATTAACGGATAAGAAAGAAAATAGAAAGCACACATTTCTAATAATATCACAATTTTGTTAAGCTATGTAAGTATTAAAAATGTATTAATCAGCAATATTCTGTTATCAAGATGCATTCTATCCGCCATGGACAATGTTAAATATTGCGTGTGTTGCTGTTACCTCAACAGATGACGCTGCCATTTCAATGAAAAAATAATGTTTTATTATCATTTAATAAACGTGTTTTTACCCATCACAGGTAAAAACCCCTCTGGAACGAAACGTTGTGTAGGAGCTTTATTTTTTTTACAAACAATAATTTACATTTATTTATATATACTCATAATTTATGAAAGGAATCACATTGTAGTTTTTTTTATAAATTTATTCATTACTGTCTACCGGTTTCAATGTTTAAATATTTGAGTAAGTGTTGGGTAAAGGACTATGATTTAAAACCGGTAGACGGTTGCGAGTATTACGATAATTCATTGTTAAACGCGTGTAATTAAAAAAATAAAACTTTTATATAAGTTGTACGATAGCAAATATTCGCTGTTGTCTCAGGTATACCAATTCATCAGAAATGTTTGTAAAGTATACAGATTCCCCAGGTAAAAATAGTATATTTATTATTTTTACGGGGGCGGAACATCAATTCAGTCTCCTTCTACCTCTACATCCATTTTACGAATGTTAAATGTGGTTATTATTATTATTGCGCGTTGGAAAAATGTTTATTCCAGAAGAAATTTTCATTCATATCTTATGCGAGTATACGCATAAATATATAATGTAATTTAGTACCATTCACAAAATTACAGTTTCATATTTCAACTATGATTGCTAAGAAATGTAATTTCTTTAAATAAAATGTAAAATGGTTACCGACATTATTAAAACTTTAAGCTCAATATAAATATCTTAAAATAGCTTCCAAAAATTTCTTCTTTTAAAAAGGGCCACTCTAGTAAAATGGAAAATGATGGTTGATGAAAATGGTTAAATGTCATGTTAATTTAAAAAGCAACCGTTCATACATATACAGTATTTTTTTTGTATTCATAACTGAACCACCGATTCGACGTTAAAATATTTACTGATAATATCTCTACTAATAATATCTCTACTAATAATACTGACTGATATTACTCAAATACTTACTGACATTAATTTTTATCGTATTAAATTTTAATATAACTGATAATAAATTTTAAAATAACTTGACATGGTGTCGACATTAGCTTTGTAACACTTCATAATTACTACTACTACTAATCCATTACGTCGTTTCTATGCAGGGGTAAGTAGAGAGGATGGAACGCCACACTCTTCTGTACACTCCTTGCTTCCTTCACATCCATACATCTAGTCATACATGCCCTTCGATGTATGAATCTGAATAACGATTCAATCAACTTATATTAATTTTGGGAGGCCTGCCATCCTGAAACTAGTAGTGTTAATTTAAACCCCTTTTTTACCAGTGTTTATCAGTTTTATCATATTATATTTCATTATGAATTAAAGTTGCACAAAAAGTAAAACACAATGTTAATATGTGGAATCGAATTTAGAAACTTGCAGATATTGTAATAAATTCCTCTAACATTAGTCACACAGGTTATGAAATTGCTTTTATTATTTCCTCCTAGGTATTTATTCTATACCCACTTTTCTCTTTTTTTTCTGACCACTCTAAATTCAGGCCATTCATGACCACGAACTTGAGCAAGGCGGAATCTTTTGCTGAACTTTGATTCACTTTGCTATATTTTTTGTATAATTTTATAAATAAATCATTCCTACGTAAAGAGATATTAAGAAATGCTACGTTTCGTTCCCTCCTTTAAATATATCTAGACGAGTCGTGTGTTATCCTTTGCCGGATGTCCAACTTCTTAAAATAGGAAGAAAAAACAACAAAATCTTGTCAGTAGAACATTTTGATCAGAAGACATACGTATGCTCGTATTTGAAAAAATATAATAACTAAAAATAAAAAAAAATATTTTCTTTTTCTTATTATGTATATTTACCTCCAAGTAGGTCAGTAACATAGAATATGTATACATTTGATGTATCTTTTTGTTATTATTTTTTTATTATTTTTTTTTATTATTATTTGTTTGGGAATTTTACAGCTTTACGTTTCAAAAAGTATAAAATAAAAATAGTAAAAATTACATTACATTAACAAAAATAGTTGCATTAATAAAAATAAAGCCAATTAAACAATTCCACAATAATTTATACGTTAATGTCTCAAAATCTTCGCCTTCTTAATCTTTCTATAGATCTGTCTGTGCCGCCTCTGTTCATCTTAACATATCGACTGCTACCTATCTCTCCACTTTTTTGGGGGTTTGCCTGGGGATCTACTATCTTCGGGGTTTCCTTGAAGGACATTTGTCTCAAAATCCTCTGTTGGAAAATTCTAATTTTGCTACTACGATACCCACATATTATTATTATTTTCAAACAATTGAAATATAATATTTCAAACTTCTTAATTTGTTTTCTACGTATTTTCTTTATGAACCTTACATTTAATTTGACATAGTTCCGTTTTATTTTTTTGTTGTTTATTTTTAAAGAGAAATATTTGTGTTTTTATTATTTACACAAATATTTCAATTTCATACTATTTCTGTGAGACTAAGCGGCTCATTATTAGAAATAGGTATCAAGTTGTGGTAGAATGGGTTCGAACCGAGAAACTCTGACTTAAGAGTCCGCGACATTGACCACGAGACTACAACCCGACACACCCGCTTTTGTCGCATGGGTCTAAAACGCCAGTAATTAACTAGAGAATATGACAATTTTTAACTGGAAGAGGGTAGGATACAGGGGGTGTCCACCGGTCAAATATCTTTGTATGGCGTTTCCGTTACTAGGTCTATATGCAGTCGAGAGTGTACCATATGGGTTGTCTTTAAGTTTAGCTTTCTTGGACTGTGTGTAACGTTGAGTTTTTGTTCCAGTGTCCACTGCGGTGGGCAGTGATGGAGGAAGGCAGCAGAGGCATGTCCCGCTGTACGGGAGGCTGGTGGCCGAGGAGCACCTGCTGCAGCTCACCGCCCCCTCGGACATACAGGTAATGTTGCTACCCGCCCCCTCCAACATGCGGGTAATGTTGCTACCTGCCCCCTACAACTGTCAAAGGGAGACCAATCTAGAAATGAAAAAAATCATTTTTCAATACAAATACACGGTGATTCATTGTGACCTTTTTTCAATAGACTTCATTGACAGATCACGTTTGAGTCGTGTTGAACTGTCTTAGTAATTTTGTACAGCATCGTTTGACATTTCATTGTGAAAAGATTCACACCGCAACGTTTATAAATTGTTCAGTTTCAAGATCCATTTTCGACCAAAGATTTGTCCAGCGACGAGGCCCATTTCTGGCTTCATGGGTACATCAATGGGAGAAATTGACGCATTTGGGATGATGAGCAACCTGGAGAGAATCAAGATCTTCCATTATATCCACACGAAAAATGCGGTTTAGTCTGGGATATGGGCCGGTGGAATCATCAGTCCTTTTTTTCACGTTACTGTGAATGATGCCCGCTAACGGGTCATGAAAACATACAACTCGCTGCTTGAAATTGAAACCTAAGATCTCGACATTTGGTTCCAACAGGATGGCGCTACTTGCCACACAACGCTTGAAACAATGGCTCTATTGAGAGATCGATTCGGTGAGATGTTAATTTGATGTTTTGGACCGTTGAATTGGCCACCTATATCGTGTGAGCACCTACACCTCTAAGCTTTATTTATTGAAGATAAGCTTGCTTCGATTGAGGTATTGGAAGCCAACATTGCCAGCGTCATTCGCGCCATACCAATCGAAATGCTTGAACGCGTCATCGAAAATTAGGTCTTCAAAATGGACGTTCTAAAATTTAGAAAATACTATCTTTAAAAAATAAACTTCTCTTTGAAATAATAATAAATTGACGATTCATTTTATTTTTTTGGTCTTTTATTTAGAATAAAAAAGGTCATAATGAATCATAATTAGTTTTTTGTTTTATTTAAAAAAAAATGTTTTCTGATAGTCAAGTATTTTTTGTATTTCATATTAACACTATTATTCTAGTTCTACTTATAATACCTATACCCTTATACCCTTTACTATGACCTAAATTATATTGTATACCCACACACAGGCCATGCCTTTGCGGGATCTTTTTTTGTATTTATATTTATATTTTATTCATATATTTTTTTGTATTTGAATTTATGTCATGTAATGCAAAAGAATTTAAAATAAAGAAAAAAAATCACCCTATATTTGAATTCTTAAGATTTACGCAAATATTTCAAGTGTAAAAAGCCGCAACCCAGTTTTAAAGAACCTATCACTTCAAACCCTTATCCGCACCCAATGGTGCATAGGGCACTGCATCATATTAACGCGGTGTTATCTTGATCGTTAACACATAAAGGCAAGGTGATCAGCTTTCCGCTTTAGATACCAGTCCAGGGTAATATTGAATAATTATTAGAGTGAAAAAATCACTTATATTTATTTGACCCCCCCTGGGAATCGAACCCGGGACCTTCAGAACGGTAGCCGAGCGTGCTGACCATTACACTACGGAGGCGGACAAATGGAGATTATATCAACAATAATATAATAAAGATTATATTATTGTTGATTACGCTGGCAAAAATGACGTTCATGTGGATAATTCCCCTCACGGTGCATGGTGCTGGTTCCGATACCACTTTAATTGATGCGAACTTTTGTTGCAGGCCATGCAGGCGCGGATACCACACCACTTCCGGGACCCGTCCACGGCGCCGCTCCGTAAGTTGAGCGTGGACCTGATCAAGACCTACAAACACATCAACGAGGTGAGTCATTGTTTTTGTTTCCGTTTCATTACGACGCATTTAAACGGTTTACTCATCTAACGGAGTTCGCATTTGTGTCTTTGTCCGATTAGAATAATTATTTTTCTACATCGTCGTCATCATCCTCGTGGCTTTGGGTCATGATCATACCAGATCTCGCCGGGTCATGTGCGTTTTCTATCTGTTGCTGTTGTCGCAAGGCTGATAAACTGCCCTTAGTCTCTCGAATCTGGTCACATCGCTTCATAGGCGCGCGTCGTCTTTTTCATTTACCATATCTTGATTTGCTTTTAAAGGCTAGTTGATCCTCGTGTGACGCGTTTCAGGCAAATAGCGGATAGTCTCCCAAACAACAACACAAAACATTTATTTTTAAATTCTTTCAGACTCTTTTCATTCTTCATACATTTTCAAACCCTTAAATTTACATTACATTAAACAATTGTGCGACTCGGTTGTTTTCAACAATGGCAGTCTTATTTTATCCTCATTTCTAGTAATATTTTCATGAATTATTTAAAAAAAAAATTATATATAAAGATCAGCATATTAAATTTAATGTCTTTTTTTTATAGATAACCAATTGAATTCTTCTCTCATTTTTTCTATATTATTATATCTATTTTTTTAAGTACTATTCAATAATAATATGTGTATCGCAATATGCAAAGAACTCGATTACGGAGGCAGCATATCTCGTATCTATTTAAGGCTCATCAATGGATCAATGTCATCTAAATTATTTATTTCATCCAAATTCATAATCGAATACGGAGAGCCCGAGCATTACATTACCTATAAGAAAATAGTAAAATGAAGGCACGGTATATTTGATTCCACTTTACATATTCATGTAATTGATGGCTATTTCGCTTCATATGACTCGAATACGCGAATCCAGATTTTTTTTTTAAATTTTACAAAAATGTTTTTGAATTTTACTTATAATTTTCAAAAAAAAATGTTTTCTTTGATTGTATCATTGCAGAGTAGATATATATTTTTTCATTATCTTTTCCTTTCAATTATGCTCGGTCAATCTGAGGGAGGAAAGACGCATTTAATAATTCTCACTTTTCTACGAATCGAGACTCGTTAGTCCTTCGAGCGCCAGACACAAAGGAAACGAATCAAATCCGCGTTTCCGAGAAACGGGTTTGCCGACCGCTCTCGCGCTGCAACTAGCTCCACGCGGCGCGAGATGCTGTCGCGATTTAAATAGAGGTCTCTCTGAAGTCTCGCGAACGTGCGCGCCGAGCCAGGGCAGCGCCAGCGGCTCGGCCGAGCAGGACGACCCGAGGTCCCCCGCGGGTACCTGCCTCCCGAGTGCCGGCCTGCCGGCGCGACGCGCGTATAAATAAACCGGCGAGTGACGTCATCCCCCCGCCCCCGCCCGCCGCGCGTACCACGGGCCGGAGGAATTTCCGCTGGAAGTGATGCTTCCGGATACCGTAGGCCGCCGCCGCTACCTCGGCCATCGTCACAATGGTAGCTTCGGCTCTCTTACCGGTTGCGTTTCCATTAGGAGTGCAGTATTATCGTTTGATGATTGGTTGAATTAGGTATTTGGGAAAATTGAGAAAGCAAGAATGAATTAATTTTAAATCAAACACAGATTTTTTGAGTCTACTAAGTTGTATTTTATTAACAAAAAACACAAAAAATTATATTGTGACAATTGTTTCGCCTTGTTAGGGCATTATCAAACGAATGTCATGAAACATTCGTTCGATAATGCCCTAACAAGGCGAAACAATTGTCACAATATAATTTTTTATGTGTTTTTTGTTAATAAAATACAACTTAGTAGACTCAAAAAATCTGTGTTTGATTTAAAATTAATACATAAATTAAAATGGAGTTCTACAAATTAAACGCCAAGTCAATAAATAAGCAAGAATGTGACTTCACATGCGTCACAAATTCCTGAAGCGGAGGGCTGATCACATTTCCTTCGTATGTTAACGATCAAGATAACACTGCGTTTTTATGATGCAGTGCCCTATGCACCATTAGGTTGCGGATAAGGGATTGATGATATTCTGCGAAATGGCAAGATGTCCGGTCAGACGAGCGCGCGTCCACCGCACAGCTTCTAAAAATATCGGTGTTCCGAGACGTCTTGTGTAACAGTTTCACTTAGCGTCATAATCCGGCCCGTGCATCTGTCCCACTTTTATGGGGAACGATAACAATGCAAAATAATAATGCCGATAACTGATGAGCGACGCCTCTAGCCGGATGTGGGGCGGCCTGTAGCCGCCACACCGCTATGTGAAAGAATATGCGTGTAAAAGAACTCCACCGACAAGACACAATGGGTGGCTTGGTGGGTCTCTGCAAAAATAATTTTTTAAATATGTTTAAAATATTGATTTAAATAAATGTATACAATTTATGTTATGTTATGTTAATGTCTTTGCAAACAATCTTCGCCTCTTCCACGTTCGTGCATCTCCTCATACACACCATTGGATATTCCGCTTCTTGGCCTGGCCACTTTCAAATATATATATATAAATATATTTTTTTTGGATTTTGGGCAATATATTCAAAATAAAACAAGGTTATTGGATTGAATGATACTTTTATTTACATATAAATGATAATATGTGACGCGTTTCGTCTTAGTGAGACATTATCAATCACGAGTAATAAGACGAAACGCGTCACATATTATCGTATTCTTATATCGTAGTCGTACAGGAGAAAGTGACCAACTACTAATAAAACGTAAAATGTTCAGGAGGGCCATTTAAGTCACTTTTGCTTGGCAAGAAAATAAAAATCAATGCAGCTAGTCATTTTTAACAAGTAAATATATTATACTTTCAAGTCTAAAATGGCTTTGGGATTTTTTCATGTCAATATTAAGCTAGTAAGATATCAAATAGTCAATAATCACGTTTTCGTAAAAAATGCACCTGGTCACTTTCTCCTGTATGACTGCGATATGTATATAAAAGTAGAATTCAATCCAATAACCATGTTTAATTTTGGATATAAATTACCCAAAAATTTAAATTCTACCTGCAGTTACAATAGTTATATATATTTAATAGAATATATTTTACACTAAATACATTTTTTTTGACATTTCAACATAGATGAAGAATATGGAAGTCTGGGCATTTATAGGACTTAAGATCGTCATAGGCTTATCCAGATTTGTGAACAAGTATTTGGACACACTCTTTCAATTATTTTAAATACTAAATCAGGTTTTTTATACAGCAGACGTTAAAAACTGAATATTTATATGGTATTTGCTAGTGTATTAGCGCCGCGTTAGTTTACATATCTGAGTTTAGATATACAGGATTTAAAAAAAAATATACAGTCCGTGTATAATCAGAAAAGGGGTGTATAAAAATTAATCGAAATCTCAATGAACTTTGAAAATATACTGTATATTTTTTTTTGAGCGAAAGTCTTCAACTAACAATTTTTTTTTAAAGAATCAGATTCCAGTTCGTGTGTGATGAGTTTATATACTTACGTTACCAGACATGTTTCAGCGATTTCTTCAAGGAATTTATGTATATTTTTCAGTCATGATTTCCTAACGTTAATCTACTCCTAGTCTCCGTAAGCCGATACTTGGGGCCATCAGGAACACTCGAGTCTTGCACCCATTCGATGCGTGACGTCAGATAACATGATTGTGCGGAATATCTAACGTGCATGCGTTATTTATGTATGACGTGATAATCAGCTCGCGTCGTACAATGTTCCCTGGTATTATTTCTTGCGTCATGATAATACACACTCATGTTGCACCCACATATTGTGCCATTATACCATCGGGCTGCCGGTGGTGGATCTTAAATGGCGTTGCACTGTTCAAACAAAGAGCGTTGTCTATTAATTATCTACGAATCGGCGTTGAATGTGTTTTTAAATATTTTTTTTAGAAAGCGATTCCACTCCGCCGCGTTTTAAGGCGGGATAATTTGGCTGTCCAAATTTAAAACACAGTAAGGGACATTTTTTTTGTAGTACGTTTTTTTTGCATTTATGGACTAAGTAGACTCTACTTAGTCCGAAAATGCAAAAAAAACGTACTACAAAAAAATGTCCCTTACTGTGTTTTAAATTTGGACAGCCGAATTGATATCCCACAATTTAATTTTCTTCAAACCCGGGTAACATTTAATGCAATTGAATTTTTGGATGTTGCTTAAAACACAGTTTTTGTATTGAAAAAAAAGTTTTTATTCTAAATAAGTAAATGGTTTTGAAAAGAAAAAAGTTACTGAAAGGTAAAAATAAATTATAAAAATATTGTTTCAATATGTATTCTGAAAAAAAGTTAAAATACCAATACATATATTTTTTTTAAATCGTGCGCGAAGATAAGCCCGATTTCTCGAGCAAGCCGATCGCATACTGAATCATCCTGATTGCCAGTTACCCCTCATGACTATTATTATATTCGTTTAAAAATGGTATTTTATTATGATGTTGATCAACCGTTGTGACTTACACCTAAATGGTAGTCAGATAGGGTAGGAAGTTAAAAACGAGCAACTTTATTCGGCATTTTACCTTCATTTGCGTTTCATCAATCGAATCAGATTGTAAACCATAATAATATTGTCATACGATGAATTTTATGACTGGCGGATACAAATAAATGGGTCGAGTACTTAAGAAAAATGTTTAACGTGACCATTACTCGTATTCACAAAACATGTTAAAAAATTGACTTTGTAACGAAAAGTTCATACCAATAAGAGCGACGGAGAAACTAAGCGGATCCTCATTCTCCATATAAGCTTACTCTAACATCATTTCAATATATTTTATTGGTAAATTACTATCACCCATGTGCTTTTAATTTATATAAATGCATTTCTTGAATGTTTTTCGCAGGATCTTTGTGGCACATTTTAGTAAGGGAATGTAATTAATTATGAGTATTTTAATGTTTTAGAATTTAATAAACCCCGATGACAATGTTCTTGTCGAAACCGGTAGGTTAAAGTGTACTAATAATAAAAAAGTGGTTAAAACAAAGTTGTTTAATTTTATAAAGTATATAAATGCAACCTGATCCGTTATGTGTAACGAAATATCCATCGACAATAAATAAAAAAACAAATACTCTCATATCTGCGCTTTTTCTATGTTTTCGTTCGTTCAATGAACGTCAGTTTGACAGTTGGTTTTTGATAAATTGCTATTATTTACTTTTGTGATTCCGTTCACCGTTAGCTGAAAAATATAATTTTACTTACAATTCTGAAAATCGAGGGCACAGTAACAATTCGGCTGTCCAAATTTAAAACACAGTAAGGGACATTTTTTGTAGTACGTTTTTTTGCATTTATGGACTAAGTAGAGTCTACTTAGTCCAAAAATGCAAAAAAAACATACTACAAAAATGTCCCTTACTGTATTTTAAATTTGGACAGCCGAATTGACCTAATTGTTTTTTTTTCGTTATGTTAAAATTGTCGATAATCACTTTTGTAGTAAAGACCCAATCGATAAGAAATTCTGATATGATTTCTTACGATACTAAATATTTGTAGTAAAGAGAATATATGAAAATATATGCCATTTTGCTTCATATAATTTTTTTAAAAGTTTTGATATTATTTTTCCCTTTTAATGTTTGATATGTAGGTTATTTTAAGATCCAACTGGGAATTTCAGTCTTCGTTGCTTATAAAACGCAATATTTCTGTTTGATTTTGATATAAATGTATTTTCGATTTACCGCGCAGAATAACATAAATTTTAGAACAAAAAAATGTACCGAAAAAAATTAAATAATAATGACGAAGCTTCAAACCAACTTTCCTTGATGTTATTTACGATCAAAATAACGCTGCATCAATTTGATGCAGTGTCGTCAGGTGCGAACACACCGAAGTGTTTATGACACGAGTAATATAAATTTTTATATGAATTGGAATACACTCACGAGGGATTATGTAATCGCGCTGACGTCATCTACTTTTATAATAATCCTTGGTCGGAAATAGATAGAGCACTGACACGTCAGTTATCTCGGGCGCCTAGTTACATTCTAAGTACCTCTATAATGGCTCATGTTACGAGCCAAGCGGACTATTTGCCGCACGAAACTCGCACGTGTGTGGCGACTTTTATCTTTAAAAAAAACATATTGGGATATAACTTTTTTTATCGATAAGTTTTGTTTGCTGGATTTTAAATATGAAGAGTTTCGACCATTATACATGTTTCTTTTTCTCAAAACTTTGTATCTTTATGTAGTGTGGTTGTCAATAATGGGTAGAATTGGTGAATGTTACACGTGTGTAAAGTGATCACTCAAACCAGCCTATGACGGTCGTAAGCCCCGTAAATGCCCAGACTTCCATATTCTTCTTCATCTTTGATGAGATGTCAAAAAATAATAAGAATATGGAAGTTTACTTGCACGTCCACTAACAATTACTGTACTTTACGGGATCATTTCTGTAGTACTTCCTCCCTCGTAACACAGAGGCATAATAACCCACAACAAAAGCAATCGCGACAGACATTGGCCGCGATAATCGAAGAAATCTTATCTTCATTTTGTAGAGCACGTCTTCAGCGCAATCCGGTTCGTAGAAAATAAAAAATATTATTTTCATATAGAAAATTGTTAGTGGAAACGTTGAAGAGGAACGTTTCCACCATTAATTTCCCGCGCTTGTCCAATTTTCAGGTTAACAAGACGCCCGCACTTTAGAGCGTAGGAGCGCGGCGTCGGGGGGTGTATAATCTTGCGTAACCGCGATACAAGTCTCGGAAAAATGGACGCCTCGGGTCGGCGGGGGGTGGGTGTGTGGGGGTGGGGGTGTGGGGGCAGGGTCGGCGGCATAGTAACTCGACAGACGTCTGGCCCCCCCTGCCGCCGCGCCTCCGCCCCTAACGACCTACCCCCGACGTGCCCGATACCGGCGAGCTATATGTACCAGTTGTTGCCCGTGGTATTAACTGCATAGACGAAACTTTGCTTTTTTTTTGTTTCAACGATGCGTCTGAAATTATTAAGTGTTTTACAGGTTTTATACCTTTGCATTTTAGACATCTCAACATAAATTAATATGAATATAGAAGTCTGGGCAATTAAAGGGCTTGCGACCTGTCATAGCCTGGTTTAGTGATCATTTTACACATGTTTAACATTCACCATTCTACCCATGATTGACAACCAAACCTCTCAATTTTTCCTCTTCCAACCCCTAGATATATTGATCAATCTCTTGACTCAGTACCTACATGTAAGTTCACAACAACCATCTATGTTGGAATAAGGAATGCTTTTATTAAGCAGAGTCTTTTTATTTGTATGCGAGGTCCGAATACTGGATTATATTCCCATACTTGAGACCCGCCTGAAAACATGGTTTTTATTATTTTTATGTAGCTTATAATTTGCCAGTTATTTTGTTTACAATATTTTGAATGTGTCCAAATACTTGTTCACAAATCTGGATTATCTCCACTTGGGAGAGAGTACAATTTTTCGAAATTTGATCATATACATATATAAAACTTCCAAGAATTTCAGTAGTGACATGTCAAAAAAATAAAAATGTAAAAATTTATATTTATTTTGAATTGGTCCGGATACTTTGCTTCATATAACAAAAAAAGTTAAATGTTGTTACAAAAATACATCGGCTAACAAATATTACATGTTTTTGTCCCAGCCCACAAATCTCACGCTAAAGTGCGTGATTTTATTCTGCCCTATTTTGGTATTCGACCTAATTCGGTATTCAATTTTTGGCATAAGTGTTTCTTAGGAACTTAGAGTATCTCCTTCCCTGGGATGTTCCCTTACTCCGCCTTACAAGTGTCTATAATCGTGGTTTTATTTGATTTAATTTATTTTCCACAAAAACAATTAGAGCTAGAGGAAAACTATTAATGGAAAACATTATATATTATACCATATCCGCTCCCTTGGTGGAGCATACGGAGTCCACAAACTGTCTCCAGGCTTTTCTGTCGGCTGCCAGCTCCCTTGCATCCTCCCAAGTCAGATCCGCGTCCCGAAGTTCTGACGAGAACTGCCGACGAATTGTCAGCAGTGGTCGTCTCGGGCGGCGCGAACCTGATGCCTTGTAAAAGAGGCAAGATTGATTAAGGCTCTTAAGAGGCATGCGGAGTACATTGCCAAGCCAACTGAGTAGCCTTTTCTTGACGACAGTTATGACCAAGATTTGCTGCGTCCTATGCCTTATCTCTTCATTCCTCACAAAGTCAAACCACCGCACGCCTAAAATTCTCCGCAGACACCTATTCTCAAAGCTCAGTACACGGCTGCTCTGGGCCCGCCATGTTTCACAGCCGTATAAGAGAACAGGAGCAATGCAGGCATTGTATATTGAAAACAAGTGGCTAAATTATCTACGCTATGGTATTAAGTTAATTTTTATAGTACTTACTTACTGATTCTGTTTGAAGTATGATATGTGTTCTTAAATCGATTGGAAAAATCCTTTACGCTAGTATAAAGAAAAACTAATAAAGACAAAATGACTTCGGAACCTATAAATCTTGATACGTTTACATATAAAATAAGAATTCATTCAGTGACGTAGGAGCAATTTATTCCTGATTTACAGTATTCACAAGGCACGTAATATTTTTACCACGGGATATACATTTATTTATTTTGACTTATTACATACTTAAGTCACGTTTATAATTTTCCCGATTAGTAATTTTTACTACTCATTTTGGGCCATGGGATTAAGGTTAACAAGACTGAAAAACGCAGGGAAAAATGTAAAATATAAAGCAATAAAAGGTACAGCAAATAGGCATATAAAAACATTAGGTAAGAAGCATGTTTAAAAGGGGAAAAAATACTAGTGTCGTAATATGACTTTCGAAAACTTTTGATATGACGCTCGCAGGGTAGATTTTCAGGGTAGCCGTGAAATCCCAATGAAAGCGGGGTCGTTTCGTTGACACGACCGAGTGTCATGCGGGGTGAAAACAATCACGTTGAAATGTTAATTTATACGAAGATAAAAAACTAACATTTCAGAACATTAGGTGTCGGCGAGTTCGTGCAGTCAACTCCGGGCCGACCTTAGCACCGACACGTCTTGAACCCGGTCCGCCACCCCCCGGCTCCCGCGGAATGCGCCGCCGTTTTGACAGTTATTATCGCGGGCGTCCAATGCCCGACCGACCCCTTCCACCGACCCCGACCGGGTGGCAGTCGGCAATATCGCCCCCCCCCCGAAGAAAGAATTTACGATTCGCAAAAATGCGCCCCAAGTCTCTTTATTTGAATAATGGTGGCTACGTACGCTGTCACTGATATTTTCTCACCCGTTCTTTGGCTCCTTGTTTTATCCTCGCCGCTCCGAATTCATCTTCGATTTTATTATTCAATAGATGTACCCGTGCGTACGATGCTGTGGCTCATTCTGATCAAATGGAATATAAAGAAAATATAATGCACTCATGTCTAACATGTTGAATTTCATGTTTAATTTCACAATACTTGTGAAGCAATGAAAAAAAAAAAGAAACAACAATGCAATCAAAAACATTGAAAATGCTATTTATTGATTTGGCGTTTAATTTGTAGAACTCCATTTTAATTTATGTATTAATTTTAAATCAAACACAGATTTTTTGAGTCTACTAAGTTGTATTTTATTTACAAAAACACAAAAAAAAATTATATTGTGACAATTGTTTCGCCTTGTTAGGGCATTATCAAACGAATGTCTTGAATGACATTCGTTTGATAATGCCCTAACAAAGCGTAACAATTGTCACAATATAATTTTTTGTGTTTTTGTTAGTAAAATACAACTTAATAATAATAACCATATCCGCTCCCTAGGTGGAGCATATGGAGTCCACAAACTGTCTCCAGGCTTTTCTGTCGGCTGCCAGCTCCCTTGCATCCTCCCAAGTCAGATCCGCGTCGCGAAGTTCTGACGAGAACTGCCGACGAATTGTCAGCAATGGTCGTCCTGGGCGGCGCGAACCTGATGCCTTGTAAAAGAGGCAAGCTTGATTAAGGCTCTCAGGAGGCATGCGGAGTACGTGGCCAAGCCAACTGAATCGCCTTTTTTTGACGACAGTTGTGACCAAGATTTGCTGCGTCCTACGCCTTATCTCTTCATTCCTCACAAAGTCAAACCACCGCACGCCTAAGATTCTCCGCAAACACCTGTTCTCAAAGCTTAGTACACGGCTGCTTTGGGCCCTTGTAAGGTGCCATGTTTCACAGCCGTATAAGAGAACAGGAGCAATGCAGGCATTGTATAGGCGGCATTTGGTTTTCACCGAGTATAAATCCGATCTCCAGACAGCCTTCATACTGTTGAATGCGGACCCAGCGAGTCCTAATCGCACTCCCAGTTCCTTTTGAAGGCTGCCATTTTCAGTCGCGTACACTCCCAAGTACTTGAAACTCTCGACCCTTTCGATGCGCTGGTTACTCAACGTCAAGGGTTGTTGGGCATCTAGGCATGAGCTGTTGCACAACACATGGGTTTTTGCAACATTTATTGTAAGCCCCATGTGCGTAGAGTACCTATTTACCCTGTCGACGATCAATTGAAGACCCTCGACGGAGTCATCAATTAAAACAGCATCATCTGCGTACTCTAGGTCGCAGAGTTTCCGGGAGGGGGAGATGGATATACCTCGGTCAGATGGTAATGACTTTCGAAGAATGAAATCCATGAGGATGATGAAGAGAAACGGTGCAAGGACGCAGCCTTGTCTGACTCCGGTAGAGACCCCAAACCAATCCGTGACAACATCGTCAACTCTCATTCGGCATTCACTATTGAGGTGAAGGGACTTAATTAGCTCCACTAATTTCGCAGGCACCCCATAAGCTTCCAGTACTTTCCAGAGTGTGGGCCTGTGCGGACTATCAAACGCTTTCTCATAGTCTACAAAACACATCGCCAGAGAACTGTTAAATTCCTGGCTCTGCTGTAGAATGTGGCGAATATTATGGATTTGATCCGCACAGGACCTGCCAGGCAGAAACCCTGCCTGGTTTTCTCTGAGCACCTGCATAATGGGGGCTCGGATTCTCTGCAAGATTACGTGGGCAAGCACCTTCCCAATCAAACACAGATTTTTTGAGTATACTAAAATACAACTTAGTATACTCAAAAAATCTGTGTTTGATTTAAAATTAATACATAAATTGAAAATGCTGACTGCTAGTAGCATTTTTCATTATTTACACAATGTTGTGTCAAAATTTTATGGCTATCCGTGAATTATTTTAGGAGATTTATGATTTTGAACAATCGATTTTACTTACAACATTTTGAGTGTGTCCAAATACTTGTTCACAAAATCTGGATTATCTCCAATTACAGGAGTTATTTTCATATTATTTTTTGACATCTCATCAAAGATGAAGAAGAATATGGAAGTCTGGGCATTTACGGGGCTTAAGCCCCGTAAATACCCAGACTTCCATATTCTTCTTCATCTTTGATGAGATGTCAAAAAATAATAATCGATTTTACATTTTTATTTACATAGAACTCACACTTGTAGGATACAGTTAAATATTTAGTTCTAGCATGTTGAAAACGTAAGAAAGGAAATGCATTTTCCGCTATATCTTATTATTGTCGATGTCGGCTCTCAGTGCTTTAAAGTAAACGTTTGTTTTCTCTCTCTATATCCCTTTCCTTTCTTCTTTTGGCCCTTACCCGCACCCAATAGCGCATAAGACAAAAGTATGGAGTACAGTTTAATATTGACTAACTAACTAACTATCTAACCATCACCCCGCTTTCGCGCAGGGGTAGGCAGAGAGAATAGAACGCCGTACCAATCTGTCTTTGCACACAATTTTCCCCTCTTCCACATTCGCGCATCTTCTCATACATACCCGCCGATTATTCCGACTCCTGACCTGACCACCTTCAAGTATTTGAAATACTTGATCATAAAATAACAATAATATTTTAAAAGAAAAAAATACTTACTTTAAATAACGTATTTTATATTTACTATCAATATATTTGGAATTGAATGTAAATAAGTAAATATAAATTATGTGAAGAAAAAAACAAACGAATCACGATATGTACTAAAATTGAAGTTACTTGGAGCATGGCGGTCAGAAACACGCACGCTCGAGCTACCAATTTTCGTGAATTGTATTCTCATATTTATTTACCGAAATGGTGAAAATGTTGCGACTGTTAACTTGAAACATGTTACGGAAAATGTAATAGGTAAAAATGACAACTTTTCTAAGGATTTTTTTCTCAATATGTGAACGCAGTCTTTTCTGGGTTTTCCCCTTAGTTAATTTTTCGATATCTCAACATAGGAAAGACACACTCAAAATGTTGTGAATAAAAATAACTGGCCAAATTCATCGTTTCCAGTCAAAATCATGTTTTCAGGCGTTCCCCAGTATGTAAAAATAATCCGGGGTTCGGATCCTGCGTACATCCAAATAAAGGGTCTCTGCTAAATAAAGAGCTTTCTCAATCCAACATAGATGGCTGTTGTGAAATCAAATGTACTGTGTCATGAGAATGTTCATCTATCGAAGAGTTCCAAAAATTTTGAGTCTTGTGATTGTCCATCATACGTAGAACGGTGAATGTTTCATGTATGTAAAGTGATCATTTAACCAGCCTTTGACAGATTATAAGCCCTAAATATCCAGATTCCCATATTCTTCTTCTATATTAAGATGTCAAAAAATGTAGTTTTTCGTTTTATAGACCATGGCACCGAAGAGGTTATATGGTGGGAACGCGATAAGAACTCTGCGCTTTGATATTGTATGCGATGTATCGGTTTGTCCGGCTCCGTGGTGCAGTGGTTAGTCGCTGTCCTGGGTTCAATTCTAGATACTGTATGGCAGCCCTAGCTCCCATAGTAATATATATTTATGATTCGACTTTTGCAACATTGAATTGTTGTATGGTGATGATATTAACTTGTAATTGTGACGCAAAAAATTAAAACATACACTCTTTGCTTCCTTCACATCCATACATCTAGGTATGACTAGATTTATGGACGTGAAGGAAGCTAGGAGTGTATTTCAGGACAGAAGAGGGTGGCGTTCCGTCTTCTCTGCCTATTCCTGCCTTAAACGACGTGATGATAGTAGTGTAGTAAAATAAAAACTACTCGGTGACCAATAAGTGTTTTCTTACACCCATTTTCTGGCATCTTTTCTTTTTATAATAGTTACAGGTATCCCTAATCACTTCGTCTATGAATCAAAAATATAACTTATTAATTTACTCGTTACTTATAAGTGCACTTTTCCACATGTATCGATACTCTCCAGATATTGTAAATGATATTTCGATGTATTTTTTTAAAAACCTTTTTCGTTTGCTGACTTCTCTGTTTATTAAAATGCGTAAAAATCTGCTCACGTTTTCAAAATCTGTGTCATTTCATAAACTTTTTCAAAGTCCTGCGAATCAGAGCTTGAGGTGTGTTTATTTACTTCAGAAAACGAAGTTAAAAGATTTGTTATTTTATTAAAATACTTGTTTTCTTTGAACAGTTAGTAAACTCCCAGATTAAATTCGAAACCGAGGTTTATTCATGGGATGCATGTGGGCGGGTGTGTACCAATCCAATCGTTGCCATGGCTCCAGCCCACATACATATCAGCCTTTATTTATATATTTTTTGGAATTTCCCGACAGAGGCGCTCGACTGCAAAGACGTCTAAAAATATTTATTTTTAATTAATGTGTTTACTATTAAATTTCCACTTGGAAAGGTATTAATATAAAATGGAAAGGTCAAAATATAAAAATAGAACTGTTTTATTTATATATGTTATTTTCGGAATCACGCATTTATATTTTACAATTCAATTAAAGCATTCATTACGCAGTATTTTTAGAAAACGGTGCTCTGTAATTTATTTACTATTATTATTTTTATGTTTATATACCTTCTTTGCGCACTTTACATCAACACAATAGAATACGTAGGGTTCTTTTGGAAAACACACCGCATTTAATTTTCATTTAAAGCTATATATATGGGTTTACTGAATCGCGATACAAAGTTAAAGTATTATTTTTAAATTAAATTATTATCTTAAAAAAAAAAGTTTTTGCTGACATTTCTTTGTGGAACTGCATTTAAAGACATAGAAATGAGAGTGAATGCTGGGAACAGAGTGAATGGTGCACTAAAATCAGTTTTAGCAAATAAAAATCTATCAGCGGAAGCTAAACTGGCAGTACACAATGGAGTTCTGGTTCCAACCCTTATGTATGGAAGCGAAGCATGGAGTTGGCAAAAGAAGGATGAAAGCAGACTGAATGCAGTCGAAATGCGATCCCTCAGACGAATGTGTGGCAAAACGATGTTTGATAGATGTTCGAATGATGAAATAAGGAAAGAATGTAAGGCTGAGATAAGCATTATCGATAAAATTAAGAAAGGTGTGTTGAGATGGTTTGGACATGTGGAGCGTATGAGTGAAGAAAGAACGGTTAAACAAATTTATGGAGCGAATGTAGTTGGAAAAAGAAGCAGAGGACGACCGAGGAAAACTTGGCACAATCAGGTATGTCAAATACTCGAAAGCGGCCGGGTCAGGAGTCGTAATAATCGTCGGGTATGTATGAGGAGATGCATGAATGTAGAAGAGGCAAAGAATGTTTGCAGAGTGGTGTGGCGTTCGATTCTCTCTGCCTACCCCTGCGGGGAAGCGGCGTGATGGTTAGTTAGTTAGTTAGTTAAATAACAACTATGTCGATGATGTCGGTTACGACGAAACCGGGTTGCTGGTCAAATAAAATTAATGTAGAAAAAGTTACATGGTGCTTAATTATGTTATATTTTAATTGTTTATCTTTTTTAGTGTTATTTTGACTGTGATTATTAGAATGCAAGACTTTTGTGCAATTGAATATTGAGTAATTTCAGACAAAAAATGTTCATTTTCAATTAAAGCTTTACTTGGTAAATGCCACTATTTCTTATAATCTATTGTGTGACACGTGTTTCGATGCACACGTGTCACAATAGATTTTAAGAAATAGTGATATTTACTAAGTAAAACTTTGATTAAAAATGGATAGATATTATCACAAAGTGACTGCCGAATCAATTAATAAAAAAAAGTTTAACATGAAAAGTTGGACGAAAGTTTCCAAATTCCAATTATCATCATCTTCGTCATTATTGCTTTTCACCACGAGGATCGCCTCGTATCTTGCGACGCGTGTTATTATATCGCTTTTTTCCATGTGTACTTTTCCCATAAAAATCGGTCATCATAACTAATTATCATTATATTTAAAGCCATTACTCTTTAACGACACCATTAATTCTCCCATCGCGGGGTACTTGTCCCGTTTCACTTATGCACGTATTTTTCATTCGCCGTTCGCTCCCCGCCTCCTAAATAATCAATCGCTCCATTGAACAGTGAGAAGTGAAAGAGAGTGGAGATGCAGGCTCGCGTGCGCGGCGCGCAGCAGCGGGTAGCGGGTAGCTAGTTGGCCTCCTCCTCCCGCCAGCGCCGAGAGACAAATGCACCGTGCTACGTCGGATTAATGGCTCTGTAATCGGCCGATATGTGCTTTGGCGGTCTATCCTCTTTCCGATGTTATCCCCGATGGCGTATAGGGCGCTTCATGTGCGTTCCGGGGTTGCCAGGTCACATATTACTGTGATAAAACATGTAATATAAATTGCTACTCAAACTTGCTCAACCCCACAGTATAGTGGCAAACAGGTTGAAGTACTATACGTAAATAAAATTACAATAACACATACTAAAGTATTTAAGTTTTGTATTGATATTTCTTGGTTTAGTTTTTTTCCATATTTTTTTATGGGCCAGTGACCGGATTTCACCGTTACCGACATCATCAGACTGGTGAGAGGTTCATATAAGTACACAACAAGCGGGGGTTGAAAACCATGATTTTATTTTCAGAAAATATCAGAAAAAATATGTAAAATCAACTCTAACCGGGTTGTGTTTATAACTTTTTATAAATTTTCTCTAGCCTTCCACCAGTCTGTTGTCGGTAACAACGAAACCAGGTCACTGCTCAAATAAAATATAAGTAAGTGAAAAAAACTACATACTTAGTTGTTTTATTATATAAAATACTAAAAGTACTAGTTAAGTTTGTTAATATTGGAAATTTAATTTAATTTTTACTATTCGTGTTGGACGTTGCTAACCGCCTTCATAGTATAGTGGTTTTGGACACATTTACTCTAATATTTATTTAATAATACTCTGTACTGGTACCTGGTCACCTTGCCTTCATATATATCCGATCAAATGAACACTGCATAGATTTGGCGCGGTGCCCTATGCACTTTTGGGTGTGGATAAGAGTCTGCAGTAGTATTTGTGCTAACCTATACAAATATACATTGCATTATTTTTATTGCACACAAAAATTTTCTGCACTTGTCAGGAAACGGAAAAAACGCAGCTCACAAGAGATTCAGCGGGTATACTTTAAATCATGGGTGGCCAACATTTTCAGTAGCCGGGCCAGATTTCAGATTCAAATTCTATTAGATATTCAAAGCAAACAAGATATTTATATATATATATATGTATATATATATATATATATATATATATATATATATATATATATATATATATATATATATATATATATATATATATATATATATATATATATATATATATATATATATATATATATATATATATATATATATATATATATATATATATATATATATATATATATATATATATATATATATATATATATATATATATATATATATATATATATATATTTCATGTTTATATATACTCATCTCTTCTTTAGTCCAACGTCTTTACTACTTGACGCCATTATGGGTCTTGAAATTGCCAGGATAGTGAAATACTACCATATATGAGATATTATACGAACTACGCACGATGGAATGTTTTTTTTTGTGGTTTTGTGTACACTAAAGGAAAAAATATGTGATTTGCTCCGCGGGTCCTAAGTGGACACCCGGCGGGCCGCGGGTTGGCCACCCTTGCTTTATATTGTACGTCTTCAGCCACCGTTTATCCTGTGCTGCCGCTGACGGCCCAACCGTCGCTACTGAGACGTGAAATGTCTCTTATTACTATCCAGTCGCGAGGTAGTCTGCCCACCCCGCGATCCTATATTCTATAATAACCCTGGTTAAACTCTTAGGGTGCTGTTAAAAGTTGAACTGCCGCCAGGCCGAAATTAGATAGAATTTTTGATCGCCAGAATTGTGGAGGTCCTCACCAAAAAGTTACATTTTCAATATTGCACAAAAAATCATTTAAATGCAAATCTGTTCTGTTTACTGTATTCTATCGAAATCTCAATTAAAGTCTCGACATAACATGACCAATCCTGTGTTTAACCGATATGAAATCATTAAATCGCACCAAAACGTAACAATTTTACAAGCTAGCAAACCTGATTACTTAAAATCATTTAAGTATAATGGTAATGTAACGTTTGAGGACCTCCACAGTTTACAACATTTTTAGTGTATCCAAATACTTGTTCACAAATCTGGATTATCTCCAGTGATCTATATTTATTTTAGTTTTATAAATTAACTGGTCAAATTATAAGCTAAAATAAATTGAAAATCATGTTTTCAAGCGTTTCTCAAGTATGTGAATATAATCTAGGATTCGGACCTCACATACAAATGAAAAGAGTCTCTGCTTAATAAAAGTTTTCCTCATCCCATCATAGATGGCTGTTGTGATCTCGCGCATACTGTGTTAGGAGTTTGATAAATATATCTAGAAATTAAAAAAAAAAAAATAATGTGCTTGTCAATTATGGTTAGAATTGGTGACTGTTACAAGTGTGTAGAGTGACCACTTAACCAAGCTTATGACGGTCGTAAGCCCTCTCTTCTTCTTTCTGTGCCACTTCTTACGAAGTTCGGCGATCATCATGGCTATCTTCACTTTAGATGCTGCAGCTCAGAACAGAGATTTGGTGCTTCTGCCAAACCATTATCGTAGGTTTTTCAGCCATGATGTAAGCCCTGTAAATGTTCAGAATTCCATATTCTTTTTCATCTATGTCCAATTTTTTAAAAAGTGTTTGAAATTTTATCCAACAGCCTGATGCTTTGTCCAATACGAATGTAACCCACTCAGTGAACGATGTCGGCATCTAATGCGAATGTTGTAAAAGCAACGATGGTCACTATAATATATTACCTTCTTTCCTCGTGCAACTTAAAATTTAGACAACCGTATACCAAGTGTCCTAATTATACCTATTTACGTTTAAGGACTGAGAATAATCTAATTAATGTAAACAAACTCTGCTGCCCGCCTAATTTACGTCGTAAAAGTAAACTCGGAAATGCGTCATCGCGTAGTGGAGCGGGATGTGACGTTTGTTTACAAAGTAAAGGGTATCTTTCGTCGTCTTGCTCAATACTGGGCGTCGTGATCATCTGATATGTCACCGAGGTTCGCAATTCGCCACCATTTCACTCCGTCTTGTTTAAGGCAGCATTTAAAATAGTTAACCCCGTTAACTCATTTATTTGGAGATTATAATATTATGTTTGAAATAAATAATGTGCTTCAATCAAATTTATGTTTTTTGTTGTTTTTGCAGTGTTTATATATTTTAATTTACTCGCAATAATAGAATTTAGTTATCTTCCGGTAACACTTAGAGCCGGGCGTCAGTTCAGGCCTATTTAAAAAAAAAATATATTAAAATGGATTTTTTGTTTGTTTTTAGAATACAATTAAATAATATATATATATTTTTTTAACTCCTTACCTTTCAATAACTCTTATCTTTCCAAAGCCTTAAAAAGCTTATTTTTTAAATACAAAAAGGGTGTTTTTTAAATACAAAAGAAAAAAAAACACTCGTCAAATGTTACCTGGGTTAAGAGAAAATTAAGTTGCGATTTATCGAATACTGAACCTTTCTGCTGTTTTATCTGTTGGTCAAAAAATCACCCTGGCTGTTTCAACGATTTCTTGAATGTGTGCAGAATAGATTCATCAGCCCGATGAGCTCTTTAAACCGATTATCCTGCCAATCCTGTTCCGTCCCCGCTATTCCTGTCTCCCCGATACCTCCCACTTCTCGGTAAAGGAATGCTATCGACAGTTGGATACAAATATGTTTATCTTTTAATTTCCTGGAATTGTGTGCACGCAGATTATAACTGCCAGCTTGCACGATATATCCATAAACCCTGATCAAACACTACCAAGCTCTGTAATGGTATGGGGATTCATCGAGATTTTTATTATACAAATACATAGCCTCAAAATGAGTTGCAAAAATCTAGTGATTTCAAACGGTCGTTTATTGTACCTACTGTTTGTTATACTGGTATCGCGGGTATAATTCCTATTAGTATAAAAACAATTTTAAATGATTTATTTTTAATTTATCTGGGGTTAATATATTCTTTCCACCTTTCCTATTTTCTTTTTCCTACACTCAACATGATTGTAAAAAAGGTTTTGGAGGTTATAAAAAGTTTCCTGTACAGTATGCTGACATACTAAATTTTCTTTACCAATTGCATTTTATATTTACCTTGCTTATTATGTACAAGGTTTATAGATAGTGGATTTTTGTTTCTTCTAACTAAATAAAGATATTTTATTTAAATCTGTGTTGGTAACAGGAGAGATAATCTGGTGTGGGCCAATCAGGAACTTCTCAGCATTTGCTCATTGCTGGGAGGAAACCACTTAAAACTCCTCAGGAGAAGGCGAACTGTTGACTAACAGACCTTCCGAACCACTAGAAGAGGGTTCGGCATGGACTCGTTGGCGCGTCTAGCTGTCCATGGGATTCGGAGCATGTGTCTTCAACACCACATTTCAAATGCGCCATGAAGTTTTACAATAAAACGTGCGACGCGCAACATGCCCAAAAGAATGAATAATCCATCGTGTACAGACACTGGCCAGAATCCATGTATTAAAAATATCAGAAATAAGCGAATAGGGGTAGATGGATACAATGAGAGGTGGAGTTATCGCAACCTATACGTGACTTGTCATTTGTATTTCGTAGTCATACAAGAGAAAGTGACCAAGTGCATTTTTTTTACAAAACCGTGATCATTGAGTATTTGATACCTTAATATTGCCCCGAAAACATCCCAAAGGATTTTAAACTTGTAAGTATAATATATTGACTTGTTAAAAATGACTAACTGCATTGGTGTTTATTTTCTTGCCAAGCAAAAGTGACTTAAATGGCCCTCCTGAACATTTTACGTTTTGGTAGTTGGTCACTTTCTCCTGTACGACTACGATTTACTTTGGCTTTTCTAATCCCGACTGTTTACCGAGTGTCATGCGATATATAGGTACTCAGTGAGTAGTGTACCCACCGCCCACCCGACACCACCCGCTATCCACTACCTACTATCCACTGGCCAGTCCGCCTACGCATCCCTCGCGCGTTTAGGAACTCATTTTCTTCGTGCTTACACCTATCCAATAATCCGTAACAGATTTTACAAACAAAAAATACTGTCACGCCAGAATGAAGATGGAAAATAACGATTAGTATTGACGCACATGCTCGTACAGTACTTCTGCATTGAAGAATTACTATTTACAACATTTTGAGTGTGTCCAAATACATGTTCACAAAATCTGGATTATCTCCAATTGCAGGAGTTATTTTCATATTATTTTTTGACATCTCATCAAAGATGAAGAAGAATATGGAAGTCTTTGCATTTACGGGGCTGACGACCGTCATAGGCTGGTTTAAATAATTAATAAAATTAATAAAAAGCTTCTTTAAACCAGCCTTTGACGGTTGTCAGCCCCGTAAATGCCCAGACTTCCATATTCTTTTTCATCTTTGATGAGATGTCAAAAAATAATATAAATTACTATTTATTTTATCTCTTAGTTTCATATATTTATCTCTTCATTCTAGTCATCTAATGCACGTATTTATTTTTTGCCATATCAGGCTCAGCTTTAGTATATTTAAAAATCCTTTACCGCACTTAATTGTGCATAGCACTTAAAATATTTGTGCATGTAAATAGGCGCGTTTTGATGCACTCATTTCAATGTGTTTTGCATCATCGTATAAAGAAGAAAAGTATTTTGATTGTACTGAGAGTATTGTTTTTAAAAATCCACCCTATAGAGAAATAATGAGAGAAGAAAGGATAGTGAAATAAATTTCTGAGGCGAATGTGGTTGGTAATAGAAGCAGAGGAAGATCGAGAAAAAAATGGCGTGATCAAGTATTTTAATACTCGAATGTGATCAGGTCAGGAGGAGAATAATCAGCGTATACGTATGAGATGTATGAATGTGAAAGAGCGAACCTACCCCTGGGGTAAAGCGGCATGATAGTATGTTAGTTCGTCTAACCCTTATTCGCACCCAATTGTCCATAGGGTATTACATCGTATTGACGCAGTGTTATTATTGTTTTTTTTGTTCGGAAATTTGACAGAACAGTTACATAAATTCATTTACATTAACGAGTAACATAAAACAGTTATTTGTACCATTCCAGTTACCAAATTTCACATTTATAATTTAATAAAAATACCTGGAAGAGGGACGGGAGGTAGGAAAAGGGGAAAAGGGAAGATCAAAACTCGAGACACAGACAAATTATGTGACAATAGGGACACACCACGATATAAATATCGACTTACTATGTAAGCGATTAGTTTTCGAAACTAGTCGTGTGTAATGAAATATAACTCATTAAAGGTATTATACAAGTGTAAAAAAAATATTGTTCATCAGCTGCGTGTATTTTTGATCGGCTCGTCCCAAGCTATCGGAATCACTTTCGCGACCGTGACGTCAGCAACAGTGAAACGGATCGATCTGGGACGTCGTCTTGTCCTTTTGGCGTTAATGAGGACGGCAGGGTTTATGTCCGAGCGTGTTTACCCTCCTGTATCGGGGCCGCCCTGTCCTGCCCTCGCACAGTGCGTTATTTTAGCAATCTAGGGGTACTTTGAAGTTGGATTTACACACGACGAAGGTTTGATAGTCCCAAGAATTAACAATAAATATGGGAGTCGAACACTGCAATATATCGTTCCGAACATTTTTAATTTGTTGCCGACGGGTGTAAGAGGTCAAAATAAAATATGGAACAAAGGCAAAATAAAGAAATGGGTAAATGATCAAGAGTTAATTTTATGAAAATTGTAAAATGTTTACATTCTAAATTTGTTTATATTTTTTGTGTCTATATTAGGTTAAAATCGTTAAAAACAATAAAAAATGTATTAAAAAAGAACTCCACCGACAAGACACACAAGGTGGCTTGGTGGGTCTCTGCAAAAAAAAGTTCTAAATATGGATAAATTGTGATTTAAATAAATGTATACAAATAACTTTATTATTACGCTTAAAATATACCAGGTTTTGGATAATATCACTAATAAAATACATGATTGAGTGAACATTTTTTATTTATCTTAAAGTATTTGTAGAAAAAATATAATACAATGGGTATTGAAACATATAACATGCTCCATGAAAACAGGTCACAGTTAAATGTGTTTGTATTTACACTTATATGTTGTTTCGGCAGATATTAATTCTATTTTAATATTTGTTGGAGATGCATACATGCATAAAACATCATGTTTGTAAAAAAAAGGTATATATTCGTATATGAGGCTAGGAATTATTTAAAATTAAAGAATTCTCAACATTTTGAGTGTGACCAAATACTTGTTCACAAATCTGGATTATCTGCAATAATAAAAGAAGTAATACTAATAAAAGAGTTTCTGCTCAATATAAAAACTTATTTTCATCTCACCAATAGATATCTCTAGTGAAGTTCAAGTGATTAAGAACAATGTTTCGAAATTGGATTATATATAAGTATATAAAACTTCCAATAATTTGAGTAGTGTCGTTGTCTATAATGGGTAGAATTGGTAAATGTTACACGTGCGTAAAGTGATCACTTAAACCAGCCTATGACGGTCGTCAGCCCCGTAAATTTCTAGACTTCAATATTTTTTTTTTTTGGAATCTGAGCCCACCATCCACCCGCAGCAGTTATAGAGTCCTGAGGGACTCTCTGTCAGCTGCACATAGAGGAAAATCTTCAAAATATTTCTGAAGAAATAAATATTGCTCTATTCAATTAATGAGGGGGGAGGAGGATGTACGGACAGAGGCCGACACTTCGTCCCCACCCCTCGGGATCCCCTCATTACCTCTTTTAATTTTAATAAAATAAAAACAATAAGAACACAACAAAAAAAAAATAACAATGTTTCCAAAAATAAAATTTTATTCAGAATCACTAACTAACCATCACGCCGCTTCCCCGCAGGGGTAGGCAGAGAGAATCGAACGCCACACCACTCTGTCATTGCAAACATTCTTCGCCTCTTCCACGTTCATGCATCTCCTCATACATACCCGACGATTATTACGATATTATTTAAATATTTGTTGTAGATGCATATATGCATAAAACGTCATCACCAATGTTTGTAAAAGAAAGGTATATATTCGTATATGAGGCCAGGAATTATTTGAAAATGGAGAATATTCAAGTTATGTTTTATTCAGAATCACTATTATTTAAATATTCTTCTGATTCATTAAACTCATATTCAAGTTCTGTTTGAGTAGATTACTATGATGACATGGCATTGCATACTTGACCGTCTATCATACAAAAAAATAACGCACTGTGCCTCGGCGGGCGCGACACCTCATTGTGCATTCCGGTGGCGCGCCGCCCTCCCCCTCCCCCGTTCCCGCCCCCGCCCCGTGTCAATTAGCCAACCGCCAGCGGCACTCGCCAATGGTGGGAATAATGAAAATACTTGACAAATAACCCACCCCCCCCCCCTGTACATGAAAAATAAAAACATCCCTTTATCAACTACTCTCTATTTGCCTTTGTCGGCATGTAGCCTTAATACGAACATTACGTTTTTTTAAAAAATACGGACTTGTTTATCTCCTGCTTTATGTATGAATCGCCGTTTCTTTCCCTTGTATATAGAATGTTGTATGATGACCCATTAATCCGCCATTTCACTCATCCCCGATCGTCAACGTTGGAGATATGGACCCGCTATTACTATATTTTATTATCTTCACATTTGAAAAAAAAAATGTCAGCCTTTGTAGTGCTTTGTAGACTACCATGCTGAAGTTCATGGGATCGATTTCCAAGGGAGTCAAAATAAATATAAATGATTTTGAAATCACTTCGTTGTAATATCTATCCATTTTTTATTTGAATTTCACGTGTTAAATACCACTATTTATTTAAATCTATTGTGACACGTGTTTCGATGCATCCCGCTTGAAAACAATACGGAATGCATCGAAGCACGAAAATCATTTTTCACGCTAATATTTATTATTACTCTGGTTTTCAATATGCCTTCACGTGATTAACGATCAAGGGTGCTGTTAGTGCGATAAGTGCCCTACGGACCAATATTGGCTACGAATGAGGGTTAGAGGATATAATGTCATGGTTATAAAAAATATTATGAATATAATTTGATTTATAATAATACAGTGGAACCTCTCATAACGAGCATAATCCGTCCCAAAATCTTACTCGTTAAGCGAAACATTTATTGTTTTGACCAGCGCGAAAGCCCCGACTCAATAACCAGTGAATGTCGTGAAAAAGGGTCTTGCCCTTTCTCTGTAACTCGTTATGCGAAATGTCGCTCGTTAAGGGTGCAACTTTTTCCCATATGTTTTTGCTCGTTATGCGAATTACTCGTTATGAGAGGTGCTCGTTATAAGAGATTCCACTGTATATCAATTATTTTTACACGTTAGATATTTGATTGGTGTTCTCATCGCCAATGTGGAGAAGTTTCTCAATAGCTGGAGATTTTTCCTTAGTAAACCAAACTATTCACCGAAAAGTTACCAAGACTTAGCGGGTCATATCGTAACATAATGGGCTTATGTATATAATGAATTAACGGCGTTCAGTAGCGCTGTAACTGAACCTTTTACTAGTAATACTAATGTGTTGAGGCAACTAGCCGTAACTCAAGTTGCGGCTGTTTGGCGTAATACATCTCAAAGCATTCTTATAACTAGTCTCCATCATATACAATTGATTGATTGACTGATTTTGCTCTATCTCTTTCCTTTACAGAGATATTCATTATCTAAATAGCCACAAAATTGTACTAATTTGATACGTGTGTTGGCAAAAACCATAATTTTATGTTCACTATAAACTCTTATGTCTCAAAACTACTATTTTTTAACTTGCGGCTATTTGCCTTCGCACATGAAAATAGTTCTATCGTATATTCGAGTGATGAAATGAAATGCGTGAAATGTTTCTTATTTGGCCGACGGCTGTACGCATCAATCTAGATAAGTCCGCTGCTTTCTTCCTCACCTCGGAATCAAATAACGCAACGTGATTCATCAATCCCGAAAGTCGGCCGAGAGACGGATGCCAGTTCGCCGGGGGTGTCCCGTTCCGAATCCGTTCGGAACTACATTTCAGTTTCAATCTTGGGTGCCAACAAACCTTCGTCCGCGGTTACTCAACTATTACGCTCTAAGCCACCTACAAATTGCGCAATTTCGCTTTTATTACTATCGTCGTTTTTACGATTCTAAACGTCCGCAGAGTAATTTTTGTACTGTCGAAAGGTCTCCCGTGGGAAATCGCCTTACGCTAATCCACGAATACCCTAACTTTTAGCATCTTAGGATGAGTTCAAACCGTATAATTCTTTCTCTCACAGAGAGAATCAATACGCTAGAAACGGCAGTGTCAACTAAGTAGGATAAAATTTCGAAGTGGACCTATTCGAATCCTGATATGAAATTCCCACCGACTGCTACTGAAATCTGCAGTTCATCCAACTATGGCTGAAAATTTTCGTGATTTTTTTCACCAGAAATTACAAAATTTAATAAAAACAAAAAACATGTTCACTCAGTAAGCCACAGTACCTAACAACGCACTTTTAGCATCATTCAAGGTGGCATACAGGGTGGCATACAGGGTGGCAAAATGCAAAAAACCTCATACTATTGCAAAAGAGTAATCCTTCCCTTTAGCATCTTAGGATGAGTTCAATTATCCCATTTATATAAAATCTGTCAAAATTATGATTTTAAACATCGTTTAAGCATCTATTTTTTAAGAGACAGGTTTATTAAAATCAATCGAGATGATTCTTTCTTAATTACTAATTGGTTTCTTACGAATTCCATCCAGTATAGTGATATCTCATTAATTGATTCGGCAGCCACTTTTTGGTCTGGTGGAACGAAAGGTCTGCTGACAACAGTCAACAGTCCGACTTCTGAGGAGATTTATGTGGTTTCCTCCCAGCAATGAGCAAATGCTGAGAAGTTCCTGATTGGCCCACACTAGATTATTCCTTCTGTTCCCAACACAGATTTAAATGAAACATATTTATTTAGTTAGATGAAATAAAAATCCACTTAATAATCTTTAAACCTTGTACATAATAAGCAAGGTAAATAATAAATGCAATTTCCATCTAAAAGAAAATGACTTTGTGATAGCATCTATCTATTTTTATATTGGTTTTACTTGGTGAATATAACTATTTCTTTAAAAAACACGTATTACTATAGATTTTTAAGAAAATGTGGTATTTATCAAGTAAAACTTAAATTCAAAATATGTAGTAATATCTCTCTACCATTCCGAGTAACCGACACAATGGCTAGTTTGATTACGAGTTAATTATCCCTTACGTGAAGTTGAACGTTGCATAAAATGTGCCAACGATAAGAATAGACAGATAAGAATAATGCAGCTACCGATTGATCGGGAACGAGGTGCCAGTTTCACCACCCGCTGTTGCCGACCCGTTACCGACTCTTGTACCGTGCACTGAGCGATGTATTTCGAGCGTTCTTGTAGTGGTTGTAGCGGCTCTCGCAAATCTCTATTATTTACAGCTATAAAAATATCTGCACCAGAATGCTAACATTGTTCGGACGGTAAATATAGATTGATAAATTACTTATACATTTATTATCCATTTTTCCAGCGTTCTAATTTTAGATGCAGACAAAGCGGTACGTTCTAATAATAGCACTAAACTGGCGGCCACCAGAGCCAATCCAGACTCTCGGTGCTCATCCCAATCTAATCATTTTTATGTGGGGTGTATCGTTTCTAACACATTTTTAGATTTTTGGTTGTTGCTTTTCATAAACAACAAATATGTATACCGCGTGTTTCTACAGCCATTTAACAAATAATGGTATGCAAATGTGTACAAGTATTTTTAATTAAAATATCTGCTAATATGTTTTATTTGCACGCTATCAAATTGTTTACAATAATGTGCATTTATGTTAGCGATTTATAAGAAATACATTGATGACTTCGTGCAAAACTTCTAGAGATCCTAAGCTAGCAATTTATTACTTTGCTTTTCATCATCTCGTAAATAGAATGATCGATTAATTAAGGATAATATGTTACACGAACTATACAATTAAACCTTTGAGCGCTTCCTTAGCTCGTAGAACTAGTTTTCTCGAATGCCTAACTAGTGGTGTAATGTTATTAATTCGGAAATATGTGAAGTACCTACTATTGAAATCTCCCATTCAAATATAGCGGAGAAACAATGTACCGTACGTACCTAAATACTCGTACATTTTTGAACTGCTACGATTTTCGAACCGGTAATCTTAATTCCCGCAAAGCTTTTACGGTGAAAAGATTTGGAGTACCACGAACGAGAAATGTGTACGGTCGGCGGTTCGTTAACCACACTCTCGAGTCTTGGGAGGCGCGGCGCAAAAGAGCAAACCGTCTCCAACGTGTCGCCGCTCAATTAAGGCCCACGTATCCTGCCTTCCTACAAGTTCGCTAAATTTTTGGCGCGCGGATCAGGTCCGACCTACGACATGCACATAAAGTATACTGGCCGCCTTATGTAGTCTGGAAATACAGCAAAAGCGGGCCGGCCAGAAGCGTGCGAACCCCGTCCCGTAGAAACTGGAGAAAGCTCGGCGAGGGTAGTGCGAAGTATGGAGCTGATAAGACATTTTTGCTCTCTGCCGGCCGTTTTTGCCAGCGGTCGGAAACCAGCTTTCGGCGTGTTTCTCCTCATACGTATACGAACACACGCGGGTATGCGGCACGTACACGACGCGCGTTCCAGCCGGGGGTATCGATTTTTGTCATCCCGCCCCCGCCCCCGCTGTGCCACCCTCCGCCCCCCGCCCTCCGCCGTCCGCCATCCCGCCCGCCGGCCCTCGCGCCACCGCCGACCGACTGTGGTGTCAGGCCGGAACGTCTTTCATTTCTTTAAGGATCTATTATCAAATGACCGATGTCCTCATTATTTTTAACCGCTCTTTGTTTTGTTATTTAGAAATAATTTATTTTGTCCGGTACGCCCAATTAATTAGTACTGAGTACTTCACGGTTAGTCGTATATATTTGAACCTTTGGTAGTGCAGACCAGTAGCGAACGAGTAGGCCTATAGTCTTGGTACGGTTAGTCGTATAAATTTGATCCATTGGTAGTACAGAACAGAAGCGAGCGAATAAACCCAATATTTTAGCACGGTTAGTCGTATATATTTAAACCTTTGGTAGTGCAGACCAGAAGCGAGCTAGTAGGGTTAGTGTTTTGACGCGTTTAATCGTTTGTATTTGATCCATTGGTAGTGCAGACTAGAAGCGAGCGAGTAGGCCTAATATTTTAGCACGGTTAGTCGTACATATTTGAACCTTTGGTAGTGCAGATCAGAAGCGAGCGGGCAGGCCTAATGTTTTGAACAGTTGTTGGCAGACACTAATTCCGAGGCTTTCAGATGTTTCATAGTCTCCCATTGAGATACAATTGGTTTATTTTTTTCAAAGGTTTTATAATATTTTTGTAATGGATTTTTTTGCAAGTTTTCAATTGATCTAATAACTGAATTTGTGAAACACTAAACTGCAGGGATATCGATTGGCGCCCAGCGTGAGCTCGACTTGTGCAACTAATTGCTCTTGCAGAAACCGTAGTTCAAGGAGCATGACCTTTTCGTCATCTCAACTCCGCCATTCGTGGGCCTACTCTGCGCCTTGTTATGAGATATTCTTCCAATTGGAATATAATGCATCGATGTCCTTCATTCGTTACTTTTACCAAGCATTTCTAGAGTCGTTATTTAATTCTGTTCTCCGTCTCAAATGTATTTCTTTTTAAAGGCTTCGATGTTTGAATATTCAGTTTAATAGTTCTCTATTCCTTCGAAAATGCTTAATTAAGGGGTGTTCTCATTACGTCCAAATTGCTAGCTTGATTTTTTTTAAAATTTTGTTGCAAGAACTTGGCTTAGATTATATTTATCATACTCATGCAACAGTCCACTGATTCTTGAGTTTTATATGCCTTTGTATACCATGTCAGTTATCAGTAAAATTGAAGTATATATACCACTTTAGCTCCGATGCAACTTTTCTTTCGTTAATTTTTTCATACTTCAAAAGCTTAAACATTTTTTTCTTCTAAAAGCTGCTGGTTGCCTTTTAGGTCAGTAGTTCCGAGCTGGACTGCCTTATTTTTGTATATTTGTAAATCTATAATTTCCGGCGAATATCTACAAAACCGTGCAAATCAACTGTTGCTAATTAATTTGAAAATGAGTCGTGAAAAGGACTTGCATCCGTTTTAACCGTTTAACTGCTGAAATACTTTCTTTAAATCATGCTAAAAATTTTGAAAACTCTTGTAATAAAAGTTCATTTCAAATGAAATTAATTGAAAGGGGGACAAAAAAAGATTTTTACAAAATAAAAATGTCTTTATATTTCTTGTCGGTATTTCTACGCCGAAAAACGTCACTATATCGATGTTTTTCAAAGTATACAAGAGTCAATATATTGCTTCTCAGCAGTCAAACGGTTGATACGTAAACTCGGCCGTATGTTAATCGTCTGGTTGCATCACGAGCACCAGGGGCGCAGTCGGCAGTGGCGGGTAGTCCCGTGTCCCGTGTCCCGTCTAGCCCGTCGGGGAAGGGAAATAATAGGCACTCACCCTCACTAATGAGACTTGTTTGCGAACATTTAAGTCCGATATCCGCCCAGCCGGCACTCCGGCAAGACGGCCTCCCGTGACACTCGACTGTCCTCGTTAGTTACTCTAATTACTGACACTTGCCACGGCGCGAGTTGGCGTGCGACACCTGACGACCCGACTGCCATCGCGACTGGTCAGGGGTCAACTCGCTCCCCGCTAACTACGCTTTCCTAAGGATTATCGATCAATTTAATAATACAAAGATGTCGGTTAACCTCCATTTACTCGCACCGTTTCACAGATGTTTTCTGTAGATATATTCATGTGATTACGTGTCCTTATAATGGCGCAATGTTATTATTAAAAACATCGTATGTATGGTTGGCGAATTCGGGAAAATTGTAAAACCTGTTAATTGAAAAAAAATATCCGTTTATCGATAATTTAGAATGTGTTGAAGCAGGGGAAGACCGGGGAAAACCTGGCATAATTAGGTGTGTCAAATACTTGAAAGCGGCCGGGTCAGGAGTCGTAATAATCGTCGGGTATGTATGAGGAGATGCATGAATGTAGAAGAGGCGAAGAATGTTTGCAAAGACAGAGTGGTGTAGCGTTCGATTCTCTCTGCCTACCCCTGCGGGGAAGCGGCGTGATGGTTAGTTAGTTAGAATGTGTTAAAAGGTGAATATTGGGGCTTTACATAATGATATGATACTTTTAATAATAATATGTAGATATTCGGTTGAATATTCGGCGTCAGTTGAACTAAATTATATATTTCATAAGTGTCTCAACTTAAGATGAACCATCTGCTCAGACTTCCACCTTCTTTCGTGTAAAAACGATATATGCTTCGTCTCAAATTGAGAAACTTTCAATGTATATTTAATATATCATCCGTTGGGTTGAATAATCCAGCGTTAGATATAATAATTAATAACAAATATTCGAGAAGGCATCAGTTGAATTATAGAAATATTTTGTTATCACAAACGTCATAAAATCATAACCAAAGATAATCTGTGGTTCTGATTCTCAACACTTGTAAACCGTTGTATCCCAATAACTTTAAGTTTTGTCTTCGGCACCATATATTACCTTGAACTAAAATATCAAAGAAGAAAACATACAATGTTTGCTTTCCAATTTATCCCAACTTACAATATTCAAATCAATTTATAACGGAGGGAGGAATCGAACCGGGGACCTCGGAACAGAATTCCGATGGGCTAACATGGGACCGGAATGCAGCACACTAGCTATTGGAAAATAAATAATTACAGTATTCATCAGCCGCTTTCCGCCTTGCGAGGGCATTTTCAATTAGGCGATACACAAAAACGACCGTAATTATAAGTCACTTTAATTAAATTTTGTGTTTCGTTCTTCGTAAATCAAACGTTAACTATTCATTTTGTGAATTGAAATATGTTAATAGTGTTGTATGTAATTAATTACTATTAATTTATTGTTTTACTTACCCGCGTTGTTTGTTTTGGCACCAGCTAGGCGCTGCCACGTGTTCGGTGTTGTGATCGAGATAGTTCTACCGTTATCAATACACGTGCCGCCCTACGACGCAATACACTATGTAAAGTTATTATTGCGATACTATTTTCTGCGCTAGTTAGTCGATAAATGTATCTAGGACCGTGTCAAAGTCGAGATATCGAATAGGCATGCCATTTGGGCAGTAGGAGTTAGAGGTGCATATTCGATCATGTAACTGTAATATTATGTATAATAGGTGCTTGCAATAATAAGGCTATGAACCTAATGATTTAGTTATGGGGTTAATTTTATTAAAGTATTTACACATCTACTTTTCTATGTCACATCTTTCACATTTTAAATCAGTTTCAGCGTTCATTCATCGTTCATTCGTTCCTCGTGGTCATTTCACTTCTTAATTCAATTGATCTACCTTGGGTTAATTGATATTTATGATGCGGAATGCATCGGAACACGTGTCATAAAAAAAATAGTGGTATTTACCAAGTGAAACTTAAATTTAAAATGGATAAATATTACCACAAAATGACCACCGAATCAATCACTTGTTCATTATTCTGTCACGCATTTGTCTGCGAGATCGTATTATGACTACTAACAATCTGTTGTTATCCTTCTTTTGCCATGTTCTTAGCTCTTATGCATTAGGGTTTATACCAGGACTTTCGCGTAGCTGCTTTATCTTCTTCAATATGTTTTTGGTAACCACAACAAAATCCTGCGCACCGATAACTCTGTTCCCAGCATACAGCCTTCTTTCCATATCCTTCTCAATATTTTTATCCCTAGAAAACAGGACACAAAATACCGAACGTTTTAAGTGGTTTCCTCCCAGCAATGAGCAAATGCTGAGTAGTTCCTGATTGGCGCACACATATTTAAAAAAAAGATTCACTTAGTAAATGCCACTATTTTACCTAAAAGACTGCCGAATCAGTTAATGAAAATATTTTTTTAAGTTAGAATAAACAAAAATCCACTTAATGATCTACAAACCTTGTATGTAATAAATAAGCAAGCTAAATAATAAATTCAACTCCATCTAAACAAATAAAATCCCTAGAAAATATAAAAAATTTTGTTCGTTAGTTTTCATTTTTACCAGACGATGAAAACATCTGTAAGTTTTCGAAACTAGTCGTATATAAATAAAACTTATTAAGTGGTATATTCAAGTGTTTAATTTAAAAAAAAAACATCCCTCTATGGTATATCTTATTGACCTGTTGCTTGAGCTTTTGCCATGTAGTATGTTAAAATAATTAGAATAAGTGGTGAATTACTAATTAGTTTGTGTTATCATCCATCGCTAGTGCTGTCCGGTCTGCAGAGGTTGAGGACGGGGTCTGTTTGCGGCCCGAAAAGTTTACTGCACTGTTGTGCGGAGGGATGGGAAGGGGGTGCAGAAAATCAATGGCCGTAGTGTGTCGCCCGGAAGCGGCAACATGTTGGATGTTAAGCAGGACGAATTAATTACGTTTAATAATATCATTTGAAGCGCTCGTTGACACAAGTCGCGCTGTCGAACGTTATATTCCGAGACAAGTGGATACATATTTAGAGTACATAATCAAAGTTTATTATTGTTAAAGCCTTACTCGCAATAATAGAATTCATTGAGCGTCCGGCTGCGCTGAGAGCCGGTCGTCACTTCACGCCCGATGTTTAAAAAAAAATATATCGTACTCATACAGGAGAAAGTGACCAAGTGCATTTGTTTTCAAAACGTGATCATTGACTATTTGATATCTTATTAGTATATTGCCCTGAAAAAATCCCAAAGGATTTTAAACTTGAAGTATAATATATTGACTTATTAAAAATTACTAACTGCATTGATGTTTACTTTCTTGTCTAGCAAAATTGATTTGAATGGCCATTTCAACATTTTATTTGAACATTTTACGTTTTGTCAGTCGGTCACTTTCTCCTGTACGACTACGATATGTAATGTAGTTTTTTTCTTTTTTAGAATATATCGTAGTCGTACAGGAGAAAGTGACCAACTACCAAAACGTAAAATGTTCAGGAGGGCCATTTAAGTCACTATTGCTTGGCAAGAAAATAAACACCAATGCAGTTAGTCATTTTTAACTAGTCAATATATTATACTTCCAAGTTTAAAATCCTTTGGGATTTTTCAGGACAATATTAAGCTAGTAAGATATAAATAGTCAATCATCACGTTTTTGTAAAACAATGCACTTGGTCACTTTGTCCTGTATGACTACGAAATGTTGAATATATATTTTTAAAACTCCTTACCTTACAATAACTCATTTCTTTTCAAAACTATATATGTAATTCGAAGAATTACATATATGGTTTTGATACAAAAATGGTGTTTTAAGTCAAAATGAATGACGCAAATGTTACCTGGGTTTAATAAAAATTAGGTTGCTATTTAACGTATGTTGGGCCATAATATATTAGCCCGGCCACGCAATGCTGGGTGAATGTCAGACCGGTTAAATGGAAAAGAAAGAAATTAGAATGCGCAAATTTTAATATATTTAATTTCGTAATACTTTTGCAGTAATGGAAATATTATAAATCTATGAAACAACAATGCAATAAAAAACATTGAGAGTGCTAATTAACAGCATGTGTTAAGGAGTACGCGTGTGTTGTTGTGGCGTTCAACAAATGGCGCTGCCATTGCGATAAAAAAAAAGTTTTATCTGTCATAGCCAAAAACACCAGACTCGCGTATTGGAATGCAATGTTGTGTCAAAATTTCAAACCAATCCGTGAATTACTTTAGAAGATTTGAGATTTTAACAAACTATCGTTTATGTAAATTTTTTTCTTAATCTTCGCAGATTTCCAGTACCTACGTATATTTTTTACTTAATGCACACATATCCAGTGGATTGTATGTCCGATTTATACAAATTAGTGCGAGTACGGTTTTGGAACTCCGAATACCGTATCCGTTTCTGTTGTTCACCTTTTGTTTTTCTTCGTAATTTAAAGTAACCACCATTCGTCCTCCGTTTCCTTTTACATATAGCAGTTCGAGTCTTTTCATCCTGAGTTGCCTCACTTGGGTCATCTGTAAAAAAACTCCACTCTAGATTCAAGAATCTGAAGTCAAGGACTTTCAAGATTTTTATTTAAGAAAAAATATTTTAAAAATATATTTTCTTCAAAAAATATATCTTCTTTAAAAAGTAAAAAAAATAAATTTCAATGACGCTACGAAAACTGAAAGACTGAAATAATTTATACAACTGTAATCTAAATAAATAATACCACCCCTAAAACTTAAGTCACTAGACATTCTAAGAAAGACTGAAATAATTTGTACAACTGTAAACTAAATAAAAAATACCACCCCTCAAACTTAAGTTACTAGACATTCTAATTATCGGTATAACCTTATGTTCCCTCGCGTGACCCTGTCATGGGATTTCCCTCTGTCTAATAATATTTTCCGGGTTCTCCTGCCTTTTTCTGACTCACGAAATATGGCCACCTCGAACCATCCTGTTCGGGAATTACTCGTGTGTTACTCATGCATCTCGTAAAGCAGGAGGCTGTTCTCCGTGATATGACGCTTCATCGCATGTACTTTGTACTCCGTATTATTTTCATAATAAATTATTAGGATGCAGACTCTAATCCATTTTTTGACAGTCGCCGTGGCGAGTTAGGTAGATGCTCGACTGCGAAACTGGATACCGCGGGTTCGATTCCCACCCATTAAATTCAAGACAGATTTATTTTCAATTGGTCTGGGTGTTTGTGAGGTGATTTTCGCATTTACGTTCTGCAGACAAGTCTTATAGTTTTCGCTTTAGCTTTCGTTTTTCAATTCCACTGCATAATAGAAAATTATTTATATTTCTACGAAACGATATCTGTAGCGTCGTTTTGAATATTGAGAAGAAAATTAATATTCAAAATCACCGTTTACCATAAAATTTTTAATATAAACGAAAAATCGTGCTGTTATGTATTAATTTTAAATAAAACACAGATTTTTTGAGTCTACTAAGTTGTATTTTATTATCAAAAACACATAAAAAAAATATATTGAGACAATTGTTTCGCTTTGTTAGGGCATTATCAAACGAACATTAGTTTGATAATGCCCTAACAAGGCGAAACAATTGTCAGAATATAATTTTATTAATGTGTTTTTGTTAGTAAAATACAACTTAGTAGACTCAAAAAATCTGTGTTTGATTTAAAATTAATACATAAATTAAAAGAGAGTTCTACAAATTAAACGCCAAATCAATACATAAAGAAAAATCGTGCTTTAAAATTTTTGAATACATCCGGCGGAATGCAGTTTCCATGCAGTTTGCGAACGTGTTTTTGTGCATTATCATCTAGGTGTGAGAGTAAATGCACATTATTACGTAGGCGATTCAAGGATTTTCGGTATATTTTTTACGTGATGCAATAATTGTGTTGACTCAACAATGGTAACTCGCTTCATGAGTCTGGAAAAGGCCGTGACTCAGTTTTGCGAGACTCGTCTAGGCTCTAAAATGGAAAGCGAAATGTCGTCAATGTTGTCGGTGATCAATATTGTTCAGCCACATACACATGCCTGTATCCATTGAGTCACAGCCTCCATAGTAACAACGACGTAATGTCTTCTATGCGTTTCACTTTATTTCACTGTATTCACTCCCTATTCTTCTAATTTGTGATTTTTTTATATGCAGCCCAGGATATTCACGTGGCTAATTCTTTAAATAAGCGGGTTTGTCAACCGCCTCAGTTTGATCAACTTTGCCGATGTCAAACAGCATTGCGCGTGCGCGAATGTTACTACATAATTTATTTATTTTTACACCAGCGAGTGTTTTTGCCTAGAATTTTCACTCATGAATAACATGAAATTATGAAATTATAGTAACTTTAAACATAAAGAGTAAACCCACTCACGAGTAGGCTATGAAACTTTGCATAAGCCGTAGCTAGATTTCAGAGGACTTTTTTTTCACTTGGACGTTAGGTAATTCCATTTTTTTTATACTATTTATATTAATAGCCAATGCGTAGAACTGTTATTGGGATATGGAAATTATGCAGAAACACGTGTATGAAGGTTTACAAAGTATATTTTTCATTTACATCTCAATATAGATGAAGAAGAATATGGAAGTCTGGGCATTTATGGGGCTTACGACATTTGTAGGCTGGTTGACCCATGATTGACAACCACACTACTTAAATTCTTGGAAGTTCTCGAATTATCATTCTCGACATTCATAGAAAGGTCGCTCAGTCGGCGATCACTCCGTGTGGCCCCTATACCGCGGATGTCCAGGCGAACGGTCCACGGTGAGGTGTTGCAGATTGCAGCTACGGCCGGTAGTGTGGGAGTGCACGGATCCTAGTCTCGGCGAGTTGAGTTACACCGCTGCATCCGCATTCCCGCGGCGGTGTCGTGTGACAGGCGACCGTGCGACTGCGGCACTCTCGTATCGCCAGCCCGCCACTTTCTAAATGTCTCGCGTTTTTGTCTTCTATTGAAAATAAATAATAAAAAAAACACCTCCTTAGTGTAGTGGTCAGCTCGTTTGGCTCGTCCCGGATGGACGTCCAGGATGGGCAAAATAAATGTGGGTGATTTTCACTCTCATTTATTTAATATCATCCTGATACAAAAAGCGCAGGGATAATCACCTTGCCAAGATAACATTGCGTCGCAAGAGTGAAAAAATCACTTATATTTATTTGACCCCCCCCCCCCGGGAATCGAACCCGGGACCTGCAGTACGGTAGCCGGGCGTGCTAACCATTACACTACGGAGGCGGACAATTTTTTTTTCTACATACGAAATTGAATAAATCAATTGTCTTTAGTTGTTTTTTAAAGAATCAATCGTCGGATTTGATTCATGACGAGCACAAATTGCAGATCGGAACAGGGTCACATAAATGCGCCGCGGCGGTAGTACGGAGTATAGGCGGCGCGGCAGGGCGGTAGGTAAAAGTTTCTCTCAGGGCGGGCTTCCTGCCTCCCCCTCCCCCTCCCCTCCGCCCGCACCCCCGGCTAGCTGCTCCTCATTATGCGCGCCGTAATGAGAGGCTCCCCCCCATCCCCCCACCCGGATCGTCAACCCCTCGAGACCCGATTTTAAACTACGCACCAATGTCCTTATTTGCTGAAAGAAAATATAAGAATATAAAAACGAAAGGCCATGGTTGGCATAGAGAATCTCTTCAACACGCCTTAGTGTGACTTATTTTATTTTTTATTTTATTTGGAAATTTTACAGATCAGTTACATAAATACATTTACATTAATGAGTAACAAAAAACAGGTGTTCCATTTACAAAAGTTCACATTTGTAATTTAATATAAATACCTGAAAGGGGAACGGGAGGGAAGAAAAGGGGAAAAGGGAAAGATCAAAGCTCAAGTCCAAGACAAATTATGGGAAATTTGGGACACACCACGATATGAATATTGGCTTACTATATAAGCGATCTCAGTCCTGACAATGCCAAGTAGAACATATCAGAATTCACATATTCATCGTTGACCAATTTTGATGAACGATAAATATAGGAACCTTGTCTATATTATACCGCGCTTTTCCAGCGTCATTAATATCGCGTAAAATAGTTGAAGCGTAACACATGCAATAATTGCTAAAACAATATGAAATATGAATTTTCATGTTTTACAGTAAACTAGCGTAAATCGAACTGCAAGTCAGAATCGAATTGTTCTACATTAAACTAACGTAAATCGAACTGCAATCGGAAATCGAATTGTTCTACAGTAAAATAACGTAAATCGAACTGCAATCGGAAATCGAATTGTTCTACAGTAAAATAACGTAAATCGAACTGCAAACGGAAATCAAATTGTTCTACAGTAAAATAACGTAAATCGAACTGCAATCGGAAATCGAATTTTTCTACAGTAAAATAACGTAAATCGAACTGCAAGTCGGGAATCGTAATGCAGTTCGATTTACGTTCCAACCTATTGTGAAGACTCCGATTGTGCGATTTATTATGTTGCTCGCTATATGGATTTTTTTTAATATGTCCGCCACATTCGTATTTCCTTAGGTTAAAATAACTTCATTATTGATTCGGCTTAACTTTGTGGTAAAATCTATCAATTTTTAATTCAAGTTTTACTTAGTAAATACTACTATTTAATTTAATAGTAGTATTTCATAATCAAAACTTAAATTAAAATAAAAAAATTACGTCACTGCTGACGTCTTGTTCCATTTCATATAGTTATTTACCGGTTGAGTTTATCGCCACGTATATTGGTCCTTCGTAATGGGATTCTTGTTTAACGATTTTTTTATTTTTTTATTCTTAATCCTTTTCAGTATATGCAAAGCGTTCTCCAAGTTTTCAGAATGCAATAGGTTAAATACTAGCCGCCCAAGGCGCTGCAGAGCTGTGGAGATCGCATTAGAAATTCGGAGAGAAATAAATCGGGAGATATTGCCCGAAGGGGAGTGGGCGGATCGGGGGTCGAGTGTGAAATAGTGGTACTTCATCACAATCACGAGATTATGAGCTGAAATCCGTCCAAAGTCCGGGATTCTTCTCCATTTTATACACTCAATTAATATAATTGCACGTCATAACGTAAACTTAGTCATTTAAAAATAATAGTTTTGACATTTTTTTTTCTCGAAAAATAATGAAGTTAAAATGGGCAAATGAGGCGTATAGTGCAAATGCAGGTTTTCATCGCAGTTAGTTGTAGAAAATCGATAAGAACAGATAAAATGTATTAAGGCCCAATATACGTTAAATTGGAACTTAATTTTCTCTAAACCCAAGTAATATTTGACGTAATTCTATAGTAATAATAAAGAGAAATATTTGTGTTTTTATTATTCACACAAATATTTCAATTTCATACTATTTCTGTGAGTCTATGCGTCTCATTATTAGAAATAGGTATCAAATTGTGGTAGAGTGGGTTTGAACCGAGAAACTCTGATTTAAGAGTCCGCGACACTAACCACGGGACCACAACCCGACACTGATTTTTTTCTTCTTAATATACCGTTTTTGTATTGACAAAATGAGTTTTTCTTCGAAATAAATATATGGTTTTGAAAAGAAAAGATTTATGGAAGGGCAGGGAGTTGAAAAAATATAAAAATATATATTTTCAATACATAAAAAAGTTAAATTAATTAAACAACTAACGCAAGGCATACGCCAATCAAATTAAACAACGTTTAGATAGCGTCTTCATTTTATAATATTTAAAAGATAGTTCGTATTCGTTATGTAATATTTTAGCGATATAGGTTCTCGCTAGAGATGGCTGGTAAGTACGCCGAATACTTAGAAGTTGAAATAATTAGCTTGTACGTAGAAGATGTTCGGATAAGGGATGAAGCAAGTAAAGTTGCGAGTATACGGCGTAATAACGTTCTTATCGCTACGCAGACAGTAGCGTAAAATATTCATAACGGTATCCTAGCCTAATAAAAGAAACAAAAAAATACCATTGCTCGTTTATTACTTTGACCATGAAACAAAAAGTCTATCTAAAAAAATATATATATATATAATAGGCCGGCCTTCTCCCCTGTATACAATTAAAATCATCATATTATCTAGTAAATTACCGACATCGATCACAAAATATCGATAACGCACGCAGTTGTCATTTATTATGTTAAATTGGAGTTCCAATGACAATTTTATCCGTTCCTACTTGTGCAAAATTTCATGAATTGCCTCTCAAGAATTGGCCGATTAAAGATTTACGCCAATTCATGCCAACTGTCAAAAGGTGCTAAATTGTTTAAAAAACCTTATGTCCCTAATTATTTTATTGTTTCGGCATTCACTTTATTGTAAGACGTGATGAAATTGTGAATGAGAACACTTCGCTCACTCCTTTCAAGAACGTCATAAATCAAAAATCGTCAATTTTCAGATGTGCATGTTTTCGGAATGCCCAGAAAATGTACTATATCCCAGCAAAAGTGGCATATTTTTAACTTAATATTTACCCGCTACAGGGCAGAAAGTGTTGTTTTTGAATTTTGAATAAAAGGTATTGTTTAAGTATTTTTTGAAATATACTAAATATTTTTCAAATGGAGAAAAAACCTTCAGGTTTTACCTAAAAAAATCTGTTGCACAGTAAAAAGTTAAATAAGTGACTTAATATTTATTTTTAATAATTTGTATTATATTTTTAAACATTAAAAACATTCTCCTGAAAAATCAAGTTTTTTGATTTATGACGTTCTTGAAAGGAGTGAGCGACTTGTTGAACACCACTTGAGATAATTATTAATTAATTGATTAATTTACCCTTATTATTGTTTTGCTACTTCTGTTTATTTACCTTTTTTAGATTTCTGAAGAATATTCGGTGATAAAATAATAATTTAATTCTCTCAACGCATCGAACATTGACAGCCACCAAACAAAATGACAGGTCGTGGATGCGTTTGGTAGAATATAGTTTTATTGTCGTTGGGCCCGTTTTGAGAATTGGCCTACCGGGCACCGGAGAGCGGCGTGCTGCGTATGACCTGGCCGAGATGAACTATTCCGAATAGTTGATAATGCTCGGGAATGCGGTCTCGTTTAGACGATCCCCCCCCCACCGGCAAGTTAGCAGTTTACATAGTAAATATTAAAACCAAACACCGATTTTGAAGGGACTACTAAATTGTATTTCTATCTTTAAAAACGTATCAAATTAAATTCGTGATAATTGTTTCGCCTTGTTGTCATTTTCAAACTGCCGTGAAGATTAAATGGACCGAGGTTCCTTATATAGCTATATAATTCATTCTATGTTCTTACGGCCCAGTATTCGTCAAGTCGCAACTTAATTTTCTCGAAATATTTTTTTAAAACACCGTTTTTGCATTGAAAAAATAAGTTTTCTTTCGTAATAATTAAATGGTTTTTGAAAAGAAAAGAGTAACTGAAAGGGAAGGAGTCAAAAATATAAATAAAAATATTTTACAATATGCGAATACATATTCTATAAACAAAAAAATGTCTCATATACATTCTTTTAAAAAAAATCAGGCTTGAAGAGACGTGTTACCTCTCGGCGGTCGGCCGCAGATTGAATTCTATGTTTGCGAGCAAGGCCTTAAAAAAATAGTCAAATTAAAAATAAATAAATAGAGAATCTGTATTATTTACAAAAATGCTTCAATTTCATAGTATTTCTGTAACCCTAAGCAGCTCATTATTAGAAAAAGGTATCAAATTGTCGTAGAGTGGATTCGAACCGAGAAACTGTGACTCAAGAGTCCGCGAAACCAACCACGGGACCATAACCCGACACATGGGCGGTAATAATTATGGGAGAAAATAATAGTTGAGGGTAAGGCCAAGTCGGCTGTCCAAACTTAAAACACAGTAAGGGACATTTTTTTATAGTACTTTTTTTTTTTACATTTTTGGACTAAGTAGAATTTACTTAGTCCAAAAATGCAAAAAACGTACTACAAAAAAATGTTCCTTACTGTGTTTTGAGTTTGGACAGCCGAAGTGTTTAGTAGGAATGTGGGTTATTATATTAATTTTCGGGGAAAGGAAGAAACTATTGACAAAGCATTGTGAGGCAATTGATGTTTTCATACAATTGATGCTTTAGTAGTTAGCAGGTTAGTGCAGGACGTCTGTGTGCGAGCACATGCCGGCCAGAGAGAGGCATGTGTCGTGTCGTGTACCATTTGCATAGCCCGCACGCGTGTGCATGACCTATCCAAACTGACTGTCGGTTCCGAAAGTCGTCCGTCGTCTGGCACATTCCCCCGCCCTCCTCCCGACCCCCTCCCTCCGGCGCGGAGCGATGCGCGCGCTGTGCCAATGCAACCCGTACTCTCTCGCTGAAATCTTACGTGTAAAGCCGTACGAATATGTCTGCGTAACGCTTCGGGATGATTCGATACGACTACATCGGATGGTAGGTGTCAGCAGCATCCTGCGGTAAATCGATACATAAAAAAAACATGTAGTGACGTCATTTCGTTTTCCAGGAAACGGTGTGAGATCATTGCGACATTTAAAAAAAAGGTATTGTTTGATCTCGTAATGACGTCACACCTAAACGTAAACTAAGTAATGTGGCTACAAACCTTTACCATTTTTAACCTTTTAATTTGCCTTTTGAGCCGATGGGTCTCGTTCGTGGTAGAATTTGCGTCTGGTTGAGCTTGTTTCTATGGTTAAAATAGTGACAGAAGTATGGGAACCCTTTAAGCGACAGAAGTATGGGAACTATTTGCAAATAAATAAATAAAATATGTAGTTCAACTTGTCTGAATTTTTTGGGCAGTAAATCAGTAAATAAGTTCCTCTGACATCCCCAGATATCAAAATAAACAAAACTCTTTTTTTAATAAATATCTGTATTTTTAATCAGATAACTACATATAAGTACCTAACTTATATTTGAGGTGATAAGACGACCGTTTATTTGGCTCGAATTAAGTATCATGAAATCTGAATCTAAATATTGAATATGTATTACAAACTTTGCTAAAAAAATAATAATTATCGATTAAAAGAACACTTCGGTGCTACAGTAAATTATGCGAATCATTTAACCCGTCTTGACCCAACAAAATCTAATCAAATCTCAATCATGACCTGGCCCAACGATCATTTCGTCCATCCACAGCGATGACCTCATTCTATAAATGGACAGGTACAATACGAAAAGACGTATATGCCTTTATTATTACTTTTAACCTTATTTTTTCATAAAATATGTATTTTCAAGTACCGAATTTATCAAGTATGCATGCGTATATTTTTTTGAAAAAATTTATTCATCCATAAGATGCTGGCGACTTACATGTTATAAAGGGTGGTCCAACCATAACGCACAATGTTAATTGTTAAATAAAACAAAAAGTTTTCAGATAATTATCTTATTTTTTTATATATTATGTATAATAGAAAGATCTATGACAATTATGTTTGAAATAAAAATATCGGCCAAATGCTCGCCACGGCTTCGGTGGCATCCGATGGTCCATATTTTCAATGACGCTGAGGCATAATTGAGGCTCGATGTCGTTGGCGTGCCGAATTATCTGATCCTTTAGCTCTTGAATTGTTCTTGGCTTATTGACGTACACTTTTTCTTTTGAATATCCCCAAAGAATAAAGTGTAACGGTGTCAAATCACATCACGAAGTGGACAAAATGCATTTTGATTTGAACGCCCATTTCATAAAACGCTTCATGCATAAAATGTGTACCTCTCCATGGTTGAAATTGTCAAAGACTGAAACAAAGAAATGTCAAATAAAGTTGGGCTAAAATCTTGACATTGAGATGTAACTCTCAATTATCATCGTGCGTTATGCTTGGACCACCTTTATTTGTACCTCTTTCCACTTGTGCGTGATTTGCTCCATTCATTATTGGATCATTTTGGTTTCGTTGCTAAATAAGTGGAATTGATATTTTATCATGCATTGCGATTGACCCATAGCGAACTTGATTATAAATTATTCCTTGTAATTTTCATTAACATTAATTATTATTTGATTAATTGATTCGGCTGTCGCTTTGTGGTAATAACTATTCATTGTTTATTTAAGTTCTACTTGGTAAATCCTTACCACTATTTCTTAAAATCTATTGTGACACGTGTTTCAAACGCGGTGTTTGAAAATGACGCGGAATGCATCGAAACGCGTGTCACAACAGATTTTAAGAAAAATTGGTATTTATGAATTATTATGTATTATTGAAATATTCAGTATTAAGGAACGTAAGGCAATTGAATTGGGATATTTTTCTTTTTCCATCGTCGAATATTTTACTGGGGAGAGTTGTGCCCTTTGGAGCCATACGCTTTTTCACAACTAACTAACCATCACGCCGCTTCCCCGCTGGGGTAGGCAGAGAGAAAATAACGCCACACCACTCTGTCTTTGCAAATATTCTTCGCCTCTTCCACGTTCATGCATCACCTCATACATACCCGCCGATTATTTCGCTTATTATTTCTCGATTATTCACGGTTTTTCAAATCGTGCGTATATTTATTTCGGGTAGATTTACTAGAGGAAAACGATTATTTATATGCCGTTTACAATATTTTGCCGGGAATGGGTCGACGTTGTAAAATACTTATGTAATCCGTTATCTTTTTTCATATGGGTCTATGATGACACACTTGTACATTTTATCGCAATACTGTAATGTACTATTTGTCGAACTAATAGGACCGAAGCCTTGGTCGACACTTGTCGTATTGTAGCGTCGTCATAATGAAATACGACATAATTTAAAACACATATTTATTTGAAGAAATTTATTCTGTCGCTAGCCGGACGTATATTGTAGTATTGCCGCGGATTTTTAGTTGACTGATGACGGTGCGGAAAAACGTATACCGTCCAAGCCGCACATGATCAAATGAAAAACACAAAAATTAATAAAAATAACTTATAAATCGTCGTTTCATATTATTGTGAAATTGAATAGTTTGTTATTGAAAAATAACATTGTCGTCAATACTCATACATTCTGGTTGCTAACTAACTAACTAACCATCACGCCGCTTCCCCGCAGGGGTAGGTAGGGAGAATCGAACGCCACACCACTCTGTCTTTGCAAACATTCTTCGCCTCTTCTACATTCATGCATCTCCTCATACATACCCGACGATTATTACGACTCTTCTGGTTGCCATAACCCCGAAATGCTGAAACAACTATCTGGCACGGCGAACTCATTTTACTTTTCATAGTACTTTCATTTCATAGGACAATTATTTTAACGTTTTGCCATCCCTACAAAGATTTTTTTTAGATATTTTATGTGCGTGATAGCAAACTCAATTAAAATCTACATACATTCATACCAGAAAGTTTTAAAGATGCATTAAAAACATAATAAAACGTACAAAGAGAAAAGTCACAAGACAAATCAAATATATTCATCAATCTCATGACATAGGACATGAGTTCACACCAGTCATCTAGATCAGTATGTAAAAATAATCTTTCATACAAATAAATGGGTCTCTGCTAAATAAAAGCTTTCTCAATCCAACATAGATGGCTGCGGAGAAGCAGCGTGATGGTTAGTTAGTTTGAATGAAAAGCTGGACCAATGGACAATTCATAAGTTTTTTTTATTGTCAAATAAATAAAAAATCGGTATTATTCTTGTTGAATCTATAAAGAACTAAGGGAGATGTGACATATTAACAAACGATTCGTGACGTCATGGTTGTTTCAACGGCAAGAACTGTTTGGTTGTCACTCGGTAGGCACTTACGAGGTAGGTGCAGTTTTGAGAAGCTTACATAAGAATAACAATCATAATTTCATTGTGCACAGTCTGCTGTGGAGGAATGTTGCCATTTCAAGGATTTCGCCTTTATTATGCTAGGAAATAATGCATTATTGAATCTTATTGTGTAGCCAGAACGTTGAGTATTATTCATCATGCAGTTGGATCTTGGCGCCATATTCCCATAGTGCCTACTGCGTACAATCGGTGCTATTCTCAAAGTCTTCCTTTGAAAAAAATATAAATAACGATTCATACATGAAATAATCAACTAACCGGATATCCTCCCCTCCCTGTGTCCTACCTCAGACTGGCAACCTAAACTAACCCACGTGCTAATAAACATATTTAAACATGGCGAGTTTTAAACTCTGACTTTTTGATTGCGCACCGTACGGCATTGTCATAGATTTCAATAAATATTCTTTTAACTCCTATCCGCTTCCAAAAGGGCATAGGGCACTTCATCGTATAGACGCAGTATTATCTTAATCGTTACTTACATGAAGGGAAGGTGATCATCACTCCTACGCTTCAGGTATCAGTCCAGGTGATATTAAATAAATATTAGAGATAGTATTTATTTCGACCTCCTCTCCTGGAAATTGAACCTCGGCCCTCCAGCATGATAGCTAAACGCGCTAATCATTACACTACGGAGATGAACGAATAAATATAATACCGATGGTTTTGTATTTTTTTCATTTGTTTTTATTTACGAAAACCCCTGAAAATACCTTATTCCAAATATTTTGGACTTACACTGACCATTTACGACTTTTTGTCGAAAAAAAGAGATGTTTTTTTCTTGCGTTTTTCGCTGATACTTTGTGGCACATTTTGTAAAATTTCAACTTTGTTTTCAACCACTTTTATATTTGGTACTTTTTCTAACCGCTTTCGTGTATATTCTGAAAATTATCAAAATTTATAAAAGAAGCAAGAAAGATATCCTGCATGTACTAAATTGGTTTCGACAAGCACCTCGTTATCTTCGGGGATGAATATGTACTATACATATCCATTTTATCCCCGAAAATGACAAGGTGTACCGAAAAAAGAAGTGAAATATAAAGATGGAATTAAATTTTTTTTAAATTGATATTTTAAGAATTATTTTTTTTGTATTTGGTACTTGGTGCTCGCGCTCACACACTTTTTTAAAATTATTTTTAATAACGTCCAAGTGACTCTGAAATCTAGCTGGCTTTTGCAACACCGTTTATCATGACCCTACTCAGGCTTCGACTTTTTAAATTTTATAGCATATGCCTACTTGTGAGATGATTTACTCTTTATGTTTGAAGTTACTATAATTTCATGTAATTCATGAGTGAAAATTCTACGCAAAAACACTCAAGCGCGCGCTCACACACGCAAAAGCAAATAGTTAAAATAGGCGATGTACAATGTGTAGTGTGGTCTAGTCCAGTGTTCCGCAAACTTTTGCTGTTCAAGGTACACCTGCCAAATCAAGATATTTTAGAGGTACACCAAAGAAAAAAATTATTTCATTAATTTTTTTTTATTCGAATGAAAAAAGTTTATTTAGGTACTATTGATTTATTATTAAAATTAATATAATCTGAAAACATATATAACAAATTATGTTTAATGCGAATTGTGAGCCTATTTAACTAAGCACAGGCGATAAAAATTTGGAGCAATTGTTGATAAGACTGCTCTCACCTCTACGTTGATCGTCCTCAGGCGCTGTTTTTTTTATATAGGAAAAGTCAGATTCGAAAATCTTAATTCGCACGCTCTTCGCGCAAAAAAGCACCTCACTCGCATACATTTAAGCTATTTCTGTGTGTTATCTTCACAAAACTAGACTTCCGCGGCACACCAACTAATCACCACGCTACACCAGTGTGCCGCGGCACACACTTTGCGGAACACTGGTCTGGTCTACCTGTGGCGGTGCGTGCGTGGGCGGCAGGCGGTAGGTTTCCCAGGAAGCGGGGCAAGGACACGAGACGCGGGCCGAATTAGCGCAGATCGCGGTGACGACACCGGCACAGTTTGGCGATAGGCAGAAATAAACAGTGGCGGAGACGTCCCCTAGGTGGGCGGATCCGTGCCGTATTATTCCGTCGTGTGGGAAATAAGGTCCGTGCGAGGCGCACTCGTCGAGTGGACATATCGCTCACTCCTTTCAAGAACGTCATAAATAAAATTAAAAGAAAATTCAGGAGAACTTTTTTAAAGTTAAAAAAATATAATACAATTTATTTAAAATAAATATATAGCCACTTATTGAACTTTTTACTGTGCAACAGATCTTTTTAGGTAAAACCTGAAGGTTTTTTCTCCATTTAAAAAAATAATGAAACAAACATTCTCTTCAAAATGCAAAAATAACACTTTCTGCCAAGTAGCGGGTAAATATTATGTTAAAAATATGCCTCTTTTGCTGGGATATAGTACATTTTCTGGGCGTTCCGAAAACATGCACAACTGAAAATTGACAATTTTTTATTTATGACGTTCTTGAAAGGAGTGAGCGATATGGCTTTTGGGCAAATTTGACTTAGTACAAATTTGACTGTACATACTTAGTACTATAGAACCTGCGTCAGATCGACCCAATGCTTACTTGATCGTGAATTATATCAAGGGAAGGTGATCGGTTCTAGGCAAGTTTAGGGTAGTGTTTAATATAATAAATGTGAAAGATCTCCTACAAAGGCTAAAGGCTCCCCCTATTGTGCATGCCCGCATTTGTAAAAAGAAGAAACTATCTTCTTACATTTAATTCAAAATTATTCATCTTTTAAAAATAAATGCGTTACGCAGAATCATAATTTTATATATGAATTTAGACCATTTCTAGAATCTACGTGATATCTTTGTTGTCTTTTTTTTATTGATTTAGACCATTTTTAAAATATACACTGCTATATGCTGATTACCATTTATTATTTCTTATTTATATGTACAAACCCTGTAAGCGAACTCCCTCTCTAAACACGAGCAATCTGCTCTCTTAGTGAGGTAGCACGTAAAAAAAAATTTAAAAAAAAAAAAATATGTAACTATGTTGATTATTATGATAAAATATGTAACTATGTTGATTATTTTTGCCATACAATGTATATTTGATTAAAAAAAATTATAATAAAAAAAATATATTTCTTGCTTGTATTATTAATTTAGATAATTTTCATAATATGCACGTTATTTTTGTATTTATAAATTGTGACCATTTTCAGAATATACATATCTTCTCTCTTTTAAACGCTATTCGTTAATTCCTCTTATTGCGTAATATATTTTAGTATTTATTATACTCTATGTGGTAATCTTTTTTGACGAATATTGACATTAATGCACGCTGAACTAAATGTACCACTGGATTAAAACAGACCATGGCCTAGTTCTACTGACTTGTAAAAAAGGCGTTTTGAATATTATTTCGTATGCATTGTTTAACGACACATTGTGCTGTGTCGCCATAAAATGTATATAACATATTTATGCATGTATAAGTACATATATATGTGTGTATTTTATAATTTTTTTTTTGTATTTACACTTAAATCATTTTTCTATGGCTTGGCATAAATCTCTAAATAACATAATTAAATGCATGTATTTGAATAGTTAGAAATTAAATATTTGTGTTTTTATTATTTACACAAATATTTCAATTTCATAATATTTCTGTGAGCCTAAGCGGCTCATTATTAGAAATAGGTATCAAATTGTTGTAAAGTGGGTTCGAACCGAAAAACTCTGACTCAAGAGTCTGCGACACTTACCACGGGACCATAACTCGACACACTTCTATATGTGAAATAAAATTTAGGGGGAATAGTTCGTAGGAAAAGCGGGATATTATTATTAGCTATACGACTCGGGATCGCATACCCGAATTCGTTAAAGATTATGTAATCTACATTGACACAGTAATGTATGCGAGTCCTTAGAAATATTATTGTGACTGATTTAAAATTATATATGTGTTAATCTTTCACTTTTTTGTACAAATTTATACCAATTATTGCTCAGTGCCTAGATTTGTATGACTTTATATTATTCCAATTTATATTCACAGTAGTTTGATAATATCCTAACAAGGCGAAACAATTGTCACGATTTTTTTTTATGATTAAAAATAAAATAAACAACTTAGAGTAGTAGACTTTAAAAATCATTGTTTCATTTTAATATTTCAGTACAGTTTTTTTCTACAAATTAAACTCTAAATCAATAAATAAATAATATTCGTATACTTAATTTTTAGTAGCGGGATTATATTTAACAAACACTTAGAATTATTATTTCCCGGTAGAAATAATTTGCGCAGTAGTTTAAAACTCGTAAGTATGTCAGTGTCGAATCAATCTCGCGCTAATCACCGCGCGACCATTATTATACCGATATTGTCGTACGGCATATTCCGCCCGTAGCCGCGTCCTCGCTCCGCGCCGGGCCGCGCCGCGCCGCGCGCTGGGGTAGGTCAGGAGTCTAGACACACCCCGGTTCGTTGTATTTACCCCCGTATTCAGAGCCGCGCGATGATCGATAACGGGGGCTCGGAGTAGAACTCTCGTCTCTCCCGATCGATATGGCGGAGGAGACGCGTCTGGGTGGCCGGACTCTGAATACGGACCGGCCGCCAGACTGCAATCTCTGGATGAATACCACTACTGACCTATTCGTATTTTACGTCGGAGCCGTGTGACTATATCGCCGCCGTGAAATCGACCGTTTTGTGAAGTATTCACCACGATCAGGACGTTTTAATAACAGTTATATGAAGAAAACAAACAAGACTGCAATCTTACGAGTCAAAACGTATCGTGGATGTCAGTCGCTGCAGCATATAGGGAATGGATCGAATCGTCCAACAATTATTTATACTTAGATCTCCATTTCTACCAGGATGGAAAATAACCCAATTTTTTTTAACTTAAAAAAAGTGTTGTACAGTAAATCCCCCTACAACGTTGACAGGTCGGCTGTCCGAACTTAAAATACAGTAAGGGACATTTTTTGTAGTACGTTTTTTTGTTGTTGCATTTTTGGACTAAATAGAATCTACTTAGTCCAAAAATGCAAAAAACACGTACTACAAAAAAAATGTCCCTTACTGTGTTTTGAGTTTGGACCGCCGAGGTGCCCCTTTATCTTAAGGAATTTTATAAGGGGTTAATGTTTTAAATTGTATTTTTACATTTCAACTAGCGGAAATTACTGAAATTAATAATTTAAAGTTGAAATACAATTTAAAAACATAAACTTCCCTATAACGTCCCTTTCGATAACGCGGTACCTTTCTCAACGTTATAGGGGGCTTTACTGTACTTATTTAGAAACGCATTAAAAACAACGTATTTATTTACACATGTTACGAACATTTTATTTTATTAAATCCATATTCGGTCCCAATAGAGCTGATTGCAATACGGTGAAACGTCGTTTTTACATTATGTTAGGGACTGATACGATGTAAAACCCGTGTAAAAATGCGGTCTACCTGTACGATGATGCTTCTATCATAGTTCAACTTTTCCACAAATAAAAAATTGCAAAATGTCAAACATATTGTTAGAATTTTATGCCTTCGATGAAAGCGATGTATACTTTTATAATTATACATATTTGCAACCTTTTTAGTATTGCTGAATTTCAACTGCTAAACATTCTCAACATATACAATTTAAATAAATAAATATTGAAGTGGTCATCTAGGACCTGCTTTCCAATTATGCTAATTTTTCATTTATTATGCAGATTTTAGATTTTGTAAACCTTTATTTAAAATTCGTTCAAATACGGTCTGTATCGGAATAAGCGTGTGACTTGCCTTTTTGGGTGTAAAATTAATTAAGTATATCAGAAAAAAGTACAATAATGAAATTTTTATTACGGTAAAAGCTCGATGTAATAAAAATGAAAATTCATGTGTAAATTTTCAAATTTTCAGAATAAAAATGATAATATTATAATAGGTCTTCTGTTAGTTTGATGAATTGTCATGTTAACTGAGTGAAAATTTGAACTCGGGACAGTTTAGTTGTGTCAGGTGAATGCTAAAAAATAAAACAGCAGGGAAATCGTATATCAAAACAGCGTTTGAATTCCCCCTTTGATCGCGTCCATTTTGTGTAGATTTATTCGAGGTATTCACGCGAGTTATTTATATTTTTCGATTCTCGGAATTTCATCCATTCACAATTCACAATGTCTGTTTTTGCTCCTCTGATACGTGGCGAATGCGATATTACCACGTAACTATTAAATTTATACCCATTGATACGGTATTAATACATCAGTCTGAGGTGGGATTTACGAAATGGGTTTCCGCAGAGCCCTAGGATAATTACGTTACCGACCGTTCCTTTCAACATGATTTTAATAAAATAACCATTAATTATCGAAATCCTTAAAAGCCTTATTTCATTTCCATTTCATTCTTTGAATGGAAAATTAGTGTCGTGTTTTAACAGTCAGCTACCATAAATGTTAAGATGTGATTTTTTAGGAGTTTTATTTATTTTGATCAATTGATAATTTCACAAAATAATATTTTGAAAAAAATAAAAATACTAAACCGCGAGACAGGCTTGTCAGTATTATTTTTGATTAATTTAAATATATTTTATAAAATAATACTAATAATATTAGTTTATTCAAATTCTAATAAATAAATATTTAACAAAATCTAGTAACATAGTCAGCGTAACTAAATTAAATGAATTGGACTGTATTTAACGTACTAAGTAAGTAATTCATGGATTAAAATCATTATCAATACGACGTTAAAGCAATCGGGATGTCATTAATTAGCCCGGGAAGCCAAATACGCTGTATTTGTGTCCAAAATATCGCACGTGTTAATTAATGGTGCGATTATTTACATTTCTTTCTACTTCGATGGCGTACAATCATCGTATAATAACGTACGTCGTACTACGATGTACGTTATCATAAGAAAAGGACTTTCGTTAGCATCTCAATAAACATTACCGGTGTCGATTCTAAGGAGAACTTAGCGTTTTAATTATAGTGCATGTATTAGTTTTACTTTCCTCCTATTCGTTAAAAAATAAGTAATCATAAAATATTTTTTCGGTAACTTTAATTTCCTACGCAGAGCGGTTTCAAAATGCCAAAGTCGTTAGAAATAAACGTACAGGAGTAAAGTTAAGGTTATCTTACTAAACTATGTATTTAATGCGTCGTTAAAACTTTTGCTTGTAATATCAGTCCAGGCCCGGGATTATAATATTATAATATCGCTCCCACCTTACCGGGCCAAATTACCACTTTAATACTGATTTTTTAGGACAGTTATTTAGTCGTTCCGACACCGGGTCGACTTTTTATCCAAAGTTCCTAATATCAAACGCCAAACTGTATCGATATGTATGAACGTAGATTTGTACGATCACTGTTAAGTATAGAACACATCTTATATGAATTCATTGCGTATTATTTCCTTCTTTCGATGTTTCAGCCACCATTACAGCGCTTGTCTTCAGGGCGCTATGGTACTGAAATTGTGTAATAATAGTAGCCGAAAGGTCGGCAGGCGGAAATAATACACGGATTAATTCAAAATAATATTATTTCATTAATTGAGTCGGCCGTCACTTTGTGGTCTATCTATCCATTTTTAATTAATGTTTTACTTAGTAAATACCACTATTTCTTAAAATCTACCGTGACACGTGTTTCGATGCATTCCGCATCATTTTCAAACACCGTAATGCATCGGAATGCATAGAAACACGTGTCACAGTAGATTTTAATAAATAGTGGTATTTACTAAGTAAAACATTTATTAAAAAAATATTATTCTAGAGTTGACATTTTGTTTTTTAGGGTCCATTATTAACGATTCTTTATAGAAAATAATCCAGTTTTAAATTTTAATCTGTTTATATCCTGCTAAATTGCTTTATTATTAAATCATTTTCACTATCCTCTTTTCCCTAATTCATCGCGGTGAATATATAATAGTATTTTACGAAAATGGCGCTGTGTCAATTATCTAAAATTAGTATTATTATTATCAAAAAACTTGCTAAAATTTTGTCCTTCTTACGAAAAAACTATTTAAAATAGATTAAACAGAAGAACACCCTTATCCTACTCGTCCACTTTTTCTAGTAAATATTGTAATTTTTTATTCCACTTCGTAATTTTTACGGTACGTTTTTATTACCTCGCGAATTCCGACTGGCGTTATCGGACAGAGGTAGGTATGCATTATTCCGATGGCGGTCGATCGGCGTCGGAATTTAGCGGCGATAAATAATTAATGGGAGGTTGATGAACACGGAATAAGGCAGTGGGTCGCGTGTCCGCGCGCACTTTGGCCCGGGCACACGAGGTGGCGAGCGCACTTTCCCGCCTTTGGCTCCCAAACGAGTACGTTCACGTATCTGCCGCTATTTTTGAAAGGGCCGCTTGTGTTTTTTTCGAACGCTCTCTCCCCATTTCGATTGCCGCGCGATAAATGGCGATATATTTTGCGATCGGGTAAACGACCGATTCGCGTTTTGAAATTTTAAATTGGCGCCTGAAAATGTTATTCCCCTATGTGCTTTTGAAGTAATGATTGACAAGACTTTAGGTACTCGCATTTAATATTATATTTCTTCAATCCAATTCATTGTTTTGATTTATTTAATACATTTCTAATTACTACACTACAGAGCTGGACACAAAAGATCCAAATAATCATAAAAAAAATTCACATAATTTTCTTTTTGTATGGCCATTATGGTTTTTTCGAATTTTATGCGGTTGTATAAACTTCAAACCATTTAGTTTTTAATCTTACTTAAAAATATATATGCGTAAACCATTAATATCCTATTTTGAAATAAAATCATTTTTTTGTATAATAAAAAGTTTTATTGGAACATCATGATTAAAAAAGGGTATTATATTATGATATACATAAATATTATTTTCAGTTGACCCTTAGTTAAAAAATAATGGGAATCAAGTTGTTGCGGTGTGAGGGCCGAATCTAAAGTCCATGCAGACAAAAAATTCATAGATGTAAACAATTATAAATATATTTTGAATATTGAGAGCATTAACATTGTGGATCATAGTGATATATTATTTTGAGAAATAAAAGTACTTTGTTTTTTGATCCACTCACATGATGTGAGTGGATCAAAAACAAAGTCTTTTTATTTCTCAAAATAATATAATTATAAAAATGATTATACGCTTACTATATACCTTTTTCCAGCATTATTTTGCCTTTTTCCTGCTATTTTTTATGGTCCCGCTATTGCTGACACCATCGAAAACCCGTATATAGTTGTGTTTTATTTTTATTTATTTTAAATAGCATGTCATGTTTAGGTGTGGTTAAAGCGTTATAATATTGAACATTGACAAGATTTGAAGATGATCCTGCGATTTGACCAGTAATTTACTGCACATAATCTCTTGAATTGTACACGACACTTGTGGGAGATTACAGAAATCGGATTGTTATGGTTTTACCTCATCACTGACAGTTGGATCTTCCTATTTTACAGGTATACTATGCGAAGAAGAAGCGAAGAGCGCAACAGTCGCAGGGGGACGACGGGACACACAAGAAGGAGAGAAAACTGTACAACGACGGCTACGATGACGACAATCATGACTACATCATCAAGCACGGTGAAAAGTTTCTAGAGCGGTATGAGATTGACTCCCTCATAGGGAAAGGATCCTTTGGCCAGGTATGTAAATGCCATTCTCTATTGCAGTGGTTCTTAACCGCGTTGAAGGTACCGAACTCCACCAGTTTCATATGCCCGTTCACCGAACCCTTAGTTGTAAAAATGTATTGTTAGATTGATATATTCCTCTTAAATAATAACTAGATCTATTGGATAAATGAATATATTGTATGTCGTATAATTTTTCATAATATTTGATACATTCCTTTCATATAATATACTAGTTCTATTGGATAAATCAATATATACAATAAGTCGGGTGTGTATTTTGACCTCCGCCGAACCCGGGAGACTGACTAACCAAACTCCTGGGGTTCCATCAAACCCAGGTTAAGAACCACTGCTCTATTGCCTCATTACTACTTTGTCATTAAGTTCCTTGCCTAGTCCCCGGTTCTTTGGCAATAAGTATGAGATGAACCCTAAAAGTTTTCAAGATTACACAACAAAGCTATAGCTTTTTTTTGTTTTTGACATCTCATCAAAGATGAAGAAGAATATGGAAGTCTGGGCATTTACAGGGCTGACGACCGTCATAGGCTGGTTTAAGTGATCACTTTACACACATGTAAAATTCACCAATTCTACCCATTATTGACAACCACACTACTCAAATTCTTGGAAGCTCTATATTTATGAACCAATTTAGAAACCTTGTTCTTGAATCACTAGAACTTCACTAGAGACATCTATTGGTGAGATGTAAAGAAGCTTACATTAAATTAAGCAGAAACTCTTATATTAGTATGTGAGGTCCGAATCCTGGATTATGTTAAAAAATAATATGAAAATAACTCCTGTAATTGGAGATAATCCAGATTTTCTGAACAAGTATTTGGACACACTCAAAATGTTGTAAAGCTATAGCTGCTTCGAATTCACCTTTTGAAAAGTAGTAACTTGTCACTTAAGCCTTTTTGACTGGGAATAGTTGGTATTTTTTTTCAACATTTTTTTAGATGAAAAACTATTATTACAAGAAAATTGTTACAATAAAATATATGCATTATAAATTTACTTTGGAAAAGATTAATAAATATGATCAGTTTTCATTTCACAGTTAGCATTTTTTTCAAGAATAACTCGCAAAGCCTCTATTTTTTAAAAGCTTGTCTGCAGGTAGGAAATTAAGGATAAGGAAGGTGAATTTGAAAAATACATCGCAAACACCCAGACTAATTGAAAATAAATCATGTTTGAATTTATTTTGCATTTGGCAGGAATCAAACCCCAACTACGCCTCTGTGGCTGTCTACTATGTAAAAAACAAACCATACATTCTATGGTGTGTATAAGACAAGGCACAATAGTTACAATACTTATTTTATTTCTCTATATTTTTAATTCAAATCTTATTTATTTATTCATGATAAATGATACCTGGGCGCCATCCACAGACAGGCGGAAATAAATTCTGACCTATTCACAAAGTTAAATGATCTAATTTCCAACTTCATTAAAAAAGATCTGTGACAATTTGCCAAATTCTATTTTACATTGAGAATCTGCACATATTTTTATGTGTGCCGCAAATAACAATCTGACTCATTGTGTTTATTTTAACACCTAGGTAGTTCAATTTCCCGCAATACGTTGCTCCTAATATATATTTGACATTCGTCGAGATGAAATTAATTAGACATTATTATATTGGCAATTGGCGATGAATGGGTTTATTTCGACGGTGCATAGACCGACTGTCTTCTTAATAGGGTGAACTTTAGAACTTGAGGAATTTCTTTCTTATTGTAAAACGTCTGTAGAACTTTCTCTGAACTTTTATTTTAAGGATTTAAAAAAATATATTATTTAAATTGCCAAGTGCTTGAAATCGTAAAACCTGTTTAAAATTGTTCAATTTTATTAATTACTGCTGTTTAGGAGATCCTTTTATTTAAATGTTTAAAAAGTTATAAAAAATTAAAGTTAATTAGTTAATTAGCGCTGTGGCGTAGTTGAGTAGACGCTTGACTGCGAAACTAGCGTAGCGGGTTCGATTCCCGCCAAGTGCAAAATAAATTCAAGAAATATTTATTTTCCGTTGGTCTGGGTGTTTGTGATGAATTTTTCACATTTATTTTCCCTATCCTTACTATCCTACCTGCAGATAAGCCTCTTAAAGTAGAGTCTTTGTGGGTTATTCCTTAGTTTTTTATTTATTTTTTTGATTGTGTAGTATCATATATGTGGGTAGATACTAAATATTCATGATGGAGCATAGTAATAATAATAATAATAATGCCCATTTATATGGTGTCATTTTCATGGAAAATCACCTCTAGGGCGATTGACAGTTTACAATTAGGTATTTACACATGCTGCCTCTGGCCCCGGGTTCGATTCTTTGGGGGGGATTAAAATCTACTGTAGATTTAAAGGAATAGTGATATTTACTAAGTAATTTTTTTAAATTAAAAATGGTTTTACCACAAAGTGACTGCCGAGCCAATGAATGAAATAAAATACAACTCAGTAGATTAAAAAATCAGTGTTTGAATTTTAACATTTAATACATAAATATAAATTTTTATGTAATGTAATTATTATGAATAAGATATTCAGAAAAGGTAGGTTTTGGTATCATGTAATAGTAAAAAAAATTAAGATCATGTAATAGTAAAAAAATTAAGATTGCACTTGTATGAATATTTATAGAGCAATTTATTGACCCAAAGTGATGCGGTTACCCAAGAGCTAATTGTATTAGAATACCGTGTCGTTGACGTAACTCCCACATACCCCCTCACATGACCAAACAATAGTCACTGAAATGAAATTTTGAATAGAATGGGAAATTGTGATTTATATTCCCCGAGTCATCTTTACAAAACGCCTTAACCCTTTCAGGACAACTGGTTACTGCTGCTAACCACAAATTTAAAATAAATTGTCCAAGCGCCTAGGTTTCTAGTTAAAACCATAGTGCAACATGTGTTGCCTATGTAACAGAAATAGTGCTTGTATAGATTTCATGTTGGTATCATTGTCTTTGAGCTTATTTCAGACTATTTATTGTGGCGATGTACACATGTCGGGATATTTATAGGTTATCTGTATCTTAGTGTATCAATTTTGTGAGGTTATTGAACAAAATAAACAACATGAATAAATTAGTTATAGTCATAATAATACTAAAATAAAGTAGTGTTTTAATTACCTCATATTTTCAAGAATAAATGCTTTTATTTATACTTTATAAAACATTGCCTTTGTTGCTAACGACCAGGCACACAATGTGTATTTTTAATTTTGTTGAGGGATAAATATTCTATCAATATGTGTGCACAATTTTCATATTATTTTTTGACATCTCATCAAAGATAAAGAGGAATATGGAAGTCTGGGTATTTACGGGGCTGACGACCGTCATAGGCTGGTTTAAGTGATCACTTTACACACGTGTAACATTCACCAATTCTACCCATTATTGACAACCACACTACTCAAATTCTTGAAAGTTCTATATATATGAACCAATTTAGAAACCTTGTTCTTGAACCCCGTAAATGCCCAGACTTCCATATTCTTCTTTATCTTTGATGAGATGTCACGGGGCTGACGACCGTCATAGGCTAGTTTAAGTGATCACTTTACACACGTGTAACATTCACCAATTCTACCCATTATTGACAACCATAATACTCAAATTCTTGAAAAATCTATATATATGAACCAATTTAGAAACCTTGTTCTTGAATCCCGTAAATGCCCAGACTTCCATATTCTTCTTTATCTTTGATGAGATGTCAAAAAATAATATGAAAATAACTCCCGTAATTGGAGATAATCCAGATTTTGTGAACAAGTATTTGGACACACTCAAAATGTTGCACAATTTTCGGTGAAATTTTGTTTTATACTTACACTTATTTGTAAATAATTTCTAGAAATAAAAATGTGTAAGGTAAAATATTTTTTATTCTGTCGTCAAAGGGTTAAAGAAACACCCCCCAAGCAGTTTGAAATACATATACCCCATTATGAAATATTTACAAAAGCGAGACTCTGAATTGGTTGTGCGAATCATCTAATATAATTTTGAGATGTTAATACCTTCCCCTTAGTATACTCGTATCCATTTTACTTTTTCAGGTTTTCTTTCATTGCTAAAAAAACATTTTTTAATGTACTATAAAATCTTGGTTATCGAAATAAAAATAAACATTCATTTTAAGTATTAAACATATCTGAACCAAAATGTTGGAATGTGTTTACCTAATGTCTATTAAATACAGTTTTTATTTTATTTATTTCAAACAAGTTTAAAAGGTTTTTATACGGGCGTGTTGGTAGAGCCATGCGATTGATGTTGCAAATACGGACAATCTTGGAACTTTTCTCTCATTTTTTTCTTGTCACTGATCAAATTACGCAGCTAGTGTACCTAATAAAAGAATTTAAAAGTTTAAACTAACAAAACAGGAATTAAAAAAATAATTAATAAACTATCAAAATTAGTTTTGTATGTGTAAAAAAATGTGAATACCTTATTTTGTCGGGATCTTTGAGGTTCACCGACATTAGTTGGTATTTGTTTACTTGTGTTCACTGGGAAAGTCAGAAAATACGCAACGGAATTCTGGTTCCAACCCTAATGTATGGAAGTGAAGCATGGAGTTGACAAAAGAAGCATGACTTCAGTCAGTTTCTCGGTTCGAATCCCACTCTACCACAATTTGATACCTATTTCTAATAATAAGCCGCCTAGGCTCACATAAATAGTATGAAATTGAAGTATTTTTTGTAAATAGTACAAACACAAATATTTCTCTTTAAAAAAAATATTTAAAAAATATTTTAAAGCGGTCAGATTAGGAGTCGAAATAATCGACGTTTATGTATAAGGTACCTCCGTAGTGTAATGGTGAGCACGCTCGGCTACCGTACTGGAGGTCCCGGGTTCATTTCCCAGGGGGGGTCAAATAAATATAAGTGATTTTACCTTAACATTTATTCAATATTACCCTGGACTGGTACCTGAACCGGAGGGCTGATCACCTTACCTTCATGCAATTAACGATCAAGTTAACACTGCATTTCTACGATGCAGTGCCCTATGCACCATTGTGTGCGGATAAGGGCACACAATGGTGCATAGGGCAAAAGAAAGAAAGAAGATGTATGAGAAGATGCATGAACGTGGAAGAGGCGAAGAAGTTTGCTAAGACATATTGGTGTGGCATTCTATACTCTGCCTACCCTTGTGGAGAAGCAGAGTAATGGTTAGCTAGTTAGTTAGAAAATAGGGAGTCTGTGGCTATAGAGACATACCCCGTCCCTTTATATTTTGGATCGGATACAGTATAAATAAATAAATAAAAGTGCATTTGATATTTTTTACATGTTTAATGTTTGTTTCTTTACAATTTGTTACAGGTGGTGAAAGCGTTCGACCTTGAGGAACAGTGTCAGGTGGCAATTAAGATTATCAAGAACAAAAAACCCTTCCTTAATCAGGCGCAAATAGAAGTTAAATTATTAGAAATGATGAACAGAGCGGACACCGATAATAAATATTATATAGGTGAATACTATTTTATTGCTTATTATTATTATTCTTTGTTAAAAAGGTTTTTTTTAAATGACTATATTTTAATTTACCTAATTTTTACCAATTTTAAAATCTGCCATAAAGTATTATTATCAATTTAACTATCCATACCTAGGGCATTTGTCCACTACATGGTATTTCACCGTCCGGCAGTCCGGTTTTGAAAAATGAAAACGACTAAGACAGTTTAGCATGATCGAATTTACGCACAACGTGTTCACGCACCGATCAAGAGCTCTGATCCAAAGAAAGATGGACAAAAGCACAAGTCAATAATTGTTTTAAAACGCCGTGCCGGACGGTAAAATTACACGGAATTACATGGACTTCCGGGTAGTGGACAAGCGCCCTTATGTACATTTCCTATTATTTGATTTATTTATAGTTTTATTAAAATATTATCTTCAGATGTAAGGAAAAGTAAGTGAATATAAAATTTTTAGTTGAGAAATGTGACTATGATCATTGAAATGTTATAAAGTTTTATAGTTAAGATCAATTTAACTTAATATAAATGCACCATTGCAAAAAGAAATTGACACAAAGTCTTGGTAATTATTACTAATTCTTTATTATTATTCATTAAAATTCCTTGAAGTCATCAAAAGAGCACTAAATTTACCCGAACGTGTTATCGATTCGTTAAGCACGCTTCGTACCCCTAGTGACATCTTTGTTTAAAGAGGAGAATAAATTCTGTGGGAAGAAACCTTTTTTCTTGTACGAAGTCACACTCGTAAGGCGCACACATATGCGTCCGGTATTGTGGGCATCCTTTATAAAATGCACATATAAAATAAAAACCAATTTTTCTATCGCATTTCTTGACCACACTTGCCTCTCTTATACACCAACTTTCTCTATTAACACATTTTGGACGGGTGATTTTTACGCCTGCGGACCGCTGTATTTGATAATTATGTACATAAAGTTTAGACCTTAACAAAGAGATTGGTACATAATATTCATATAAAAACATTAAATAATTCATTATTTTCTGACTTGAAATGATGCCGGCGCAGAAGGTAAAAATACCCTTCCCGTCCTTAAGCATCAATCAAGCAAAGAGATTGGTACATAATATTAATATAAAAACATTAAATAATTCATTATTTTCTGACTTTGAAATGATGCCGGCGTAACGGGTAGAAATACCTTTCCCGCCCTAAGTGTGTTAACAGTACAGACCAGCGTACACATTGACCTTTAATAGTGCTTCATAGGGCTCGGGGCACTGAGGCTTAGTTAAAATAATTAGGTGCAGACGAGGATGAGGAAAGGAAAAGGAAGGAAATGTGTCTAACCGGATGTATGTTTTGTTTTCAGTGAAATTGAAAAGACATTTTATGTGGCGTAACCATTTATGTCTTGTATTTGAGTTACTGTCCTATAACCTGTACGACCTGCTGAGGAACACTAACTTTAGGGGAGTGTCGTTAAACCTCACACGCAAATTCGCGCAACAGTTGTGCACGGCATTGTTATTTCTAAGTACACCTGGTGAGTAGCACTTTTGTTCTACAAGGAATACCTAATTACATGTCCACGGAACATATCGAACCCATCCCTGTAAGCGGCAATATCAAGAGAATGTTTCAGAACATTGTTACACCCATGAATACTCGTATAAGATTTTTTTTCCTGTTTATTGATTGCATGCTTTAATGCAAAACATTTATTTTACCTCTTGGGGGTAAACTTGAACACTAAAAATCAAACCATGCGTTAAATAAAGGTTTACGAGTACACATCAGAAATTTATTGATTTCTTAATAAAAAAATGCACATTTTGTTAGTAAAAACCATTATCAAGTATTACTGTTATATTGGATACCATATATATATTATGTTGCATGCTGTTAGGCGAAATCTTGAATTGGTATTATGGGTATCTTGATAAAAACGTTATAGTAATGAAAATTTATCTTTGTTACATAAAAAATAAAATATACAAAAATATTGTTTGATTACATTAAAAAAAAAATGGTGAGAATTTTGCTAAATAGAAGTTTAACAGTATTTTCTTATTTGATTGAGTAAATATGGATAAGTAGATGTTGGTAATTATAAGGGTAGGTAATTCAAATAAAAAAGTACATATAGATATATTTCAAAATAATTTTGTGGAATATTTCTAAATACTTCAAAAATTAAACAAATATATATTATCAATCTGCTTTTCTGTATTTAATTGTTTATTTTTCCTTTTTCAGAATTGAATATAATCCACTGTGACTTAAAACCTGAAAATATTTTATTATGTAATCCCAAAAGATCAGCGATAAAAATAGTAGATTTTGGAAGTTCGTGTCAATTGGGACATAGGGTGAGTGCTAATTTATAAACTTGTGTTAAAGGTTCCTTATGTGCCAATAACAGCAATACAGGAATGTTTTCCAGTTACTATAAAGCATCCTATATTTATAACCCTGCTTCACCCTCAGCACATTGATCTTTCTACTACGTTTGTAGGCCATTAAGTAATAAATAAAATGTGCACCTCATATCGCTCACTCCTTTCAAGAACGTCAAAAATCGAAAATCGTCAATTTTCAGCTGTGCATGTTTTCGGAATGCCCAAATGATGTACTATATATAGCCCAGCAAAAGTGGCATATTTTTAACTTGATATTTACCCGCTACAGTGCAGAAAGTGTTGTTTTTGCATTTTGAAGAAAAGGTATTGTTTCATATATTTTTTTAATATACCATATATTTTTCAAATGGAGAAAAAACCTTCAGGTTTTACTTAAAAAGATCTGTTGCACAGTAAAAAGTTCAATAAGTTACTTGATACTTATTTTTAATACATTGTATTATATTTTTAAACTTAAACTAAATTTTTAAAGTTTTTTGATTTATGACGTTCTTGAAAGGAGTGAGCGATATGTGTATGTATGAAATATGTATATTATTATTTTTTACTTAGTAGTATTTCACGAAGGGAAATTATTTTTTGAATGTATTCTAACCTTGCTAAAGGAATTAGTTTATGTACTTTGCCTGTGCAGAGGTTGGAAGCATTTATGCTGTTATATTTTAGCAACTATTATGAAACTACACTAGGGACACTCCTCTTGACATGTCCAAATTTAAGGTTTTGATTTATTTGTCCAAGCCAAGTCTCCCCCGTTCACGCTAGCCATACATTGTCCTTAAAAACTTGAGTAAAATGTCCTTGCTCCAAAATAATCAACTCTTCACGTTTAAAACTTTATAATTAACACACTATTTTACTTAACACATAGTGTTATTATATTATAATTTGTGAAAAATAATTTTTTCAGAGTTTTCTTATTATTCTAGATGAAAAAAAGTATGAATTTGTAAAAATTAAAAATGGCTAACTCCCTCACCAAAATATAAAACTTTTGATAGCATTTTATACAGATTTTTCCTGATTATTCTTTAGTAATAAAATTTTATAAACATTTTTAACTGTTCAACTGACAAACGGCACTTTTTCAGGAGAAATATTTAACACATTAAACGCCAATACTAAAATGTTTAAATTATGAAATTCCCAAAGAAAACTTTTCGATAATTTACATATTTTAATAATAAATGTATTTAGTTAGTCGCAAGCCAATATCAAATCCAATTGCAATATTTTTTGTTTAGAAATATACACACATTTTTAAATTTTTTATTTAATATAGTTACATTTTTAAGTACAACATAATACATTTTCTAAACATTCATACATATGGCAAACTTTTAGTTTTGGATTCGCTGTGCCTCTCCAAAAAAGAGACTGAGCTCTTGTGCTTGGAGAGGGACTTACACTCCTGGTTTAATGTTTTATATAATCAATGGTATAATAGTCTTTTTTATATATTTTTTCAAGATTTATATGTAATGGGCATTAATTTTTTTCTTAAGATTTTTAATATCCTCTATTTATTTTCTACATCTATTAAAAAGATCAAGAAATACTAAAATATTACAATTTACCGATATTATGAAAGTTACAGTCATCTTTCTAAAAGCTTTCACATTTTTGCTAAAAAAAAAAAACAGCCTGCTAGGTATGGCTGTATTAATACCTTCCGGCATCGAAAGGGTTAAGCATCAATCGACTGAACGGGTAGAAATACCTTTCCCGTCCTTAGTGTGTTAACAGCGTGTCTACCCCATGCGGTGTCCTGTGTAGATAGGGTTCAGAAAGGATGTAATAGTGGCGACGGTGTGCTTTCAGATATACCAATACATCCAATCCCGGTTTTACCGATCACCCGAGGTGCTGTTGGGCATTCCCTACGACCTGGCCATCGACATGTGGTCGCTGGGCTGCATCCTCGTGGAGATGCACACCGGGGAGCCGCTGTTCAGCGGGGCCAACGAGCACGACCAGATGAACAAGATAGTCGAGGTCCTCGGCATGCCGCCCAAGCACTTGCTGGACCAGGTGAGACCTCTTGCAACATCCTGTGTTACCGTTACAACATCCTGTAAGAAATACCGACATTCGAAGCATGTGTAAGACGGAGGATATCGTGAGGTGGGGACGACAACGAAGGCGATTCTGGAAGGAACATATAAACAGGATGTCAGAAGACAGACTTCCACGTATCGCCCTCTAAGGCAACCCTGAAGGACGCAGACCCCCAGGCAGACCTCCGAAAAGATGGAAAGACAGCTGGGAGTCAACATCCCAAGAGTGACATGCGAAGGCACAAACAGATCCCTAGGATCTACAAAAAGAAGAAGAAGAACATCCTGTCTTACACCATCTCATGGCATCTTGTGATCAGCCATGTATTTGAGTATAGACGAGGTCTGTTGTTACGTTGGTGACCGTCCATTTAATATTTTTCCTTCCATTCATTCCTGTTCCGCTAATCCAGGGGTGGAGAACCTTGTGGCCTCTTGGTCACTCTCATACGGCCTGTTAACTTCTGTCAGTTAAAAGAAAATTCGAATATCTTAATAAGTATATAGAAATAGCTTCAGCTTACGTAAGTTTGTGTCCGCAAAACTCAAAAAGTAATTGATGGACTGACTTGAAATTTTTACAAACGCAGCCTTTTGCCTTAATATATGATAAATCGCAACTTTATTTACTTTGAAACCTTGTAACATTTGATTTAATGCCTTCTAATTTGAATGTTGGAGATATCGGCCTTATGGTAAATCGAATAAATGAATGTGCCCTTAAAAATGAAAAGGTTTCTCAACCCTGCGTAAGTCGCTCCATTGAATTTTTTGATTATTTGTCTGAAGAATCAAAAGACTCAAAATTGTACAACGACGGCTTGCAGACCTTTGGGGGATCTTTACTAGATGCCTCCAGCACCAGAACTGTCCGTCTTCCAGTATTAATATCCAATGGTATTGAGAGATGCGTCATTCTTGTTAGATGTCTACTTATTGGCCAGGTATTGAAGAGATGCTTCCTTTTTGTTAGATGTCTACATACTGGCCCGGTATTGAGAGATGCTTCATTCTTGTTAGATGTCTTCATATTGGCCCGGTGTTGAGAGATGTTTTCTTGTTTGTGGCGTGTGTGACTAAAGATCGGATGGTGTTGCAGGCGCACAAGACGCGCAAGTTCTTCGACAAGCTGGCGAGCGCGGAGGGCGGCGGGTACGTGCTGAAGAAGTGCCCGACGGCGACGGGCGGCAAGGAGAGCGGGCGCAAGTACCGCGCCCCCGGCACGCGCCGCCTGCACGACATCCTCGGCGTGGACGGCGGCGGCCCGGCGCAGCGCCGCCGCGGGGAGGCGGGCCACAGCGGCTCCGACTACCTCAAGTTCAAGGTCAGTACACTCGCAATTCTTCTTCACAAGTAACACTTGTTGTACTGCATTAATCCTGCGGTTAGTGCCGCAGACTTTCTGAGTTTCTGGGTTCGAGCACCAACTTTCAATTCTTTTGGTTTATATTTTTAGTATGGGTCACTTAGACCTAGGATAGTTGTGTAACCCTTCCCTTATGGTGCTAAAAACTTCTGCGTGCACCGGTGACATGTATTTTGTACACTTCATATGGTGTACCTAATGTGGTTTAAAAACGGGAAAAATGTGAATATTCCTAAATGTCGCTTTTAATAACCTTGTTGAAGTTGAAATGTTACAATTTTGTAATGTTAGATTTGGTAAGTATCTAAAAACGAGAAAAAAATACATCACTAGTAGCCGCAATAGCTACACTTGCGACACTACTGCTGCGTAAGATGATCTGCGCACTACTACGCAGTAAACGCGTAATATACGCAATAGTATACGCAAAGCACGCCACGCACGCATACACTGAGAAACTTTTGTGTATTGGTGATTTTATCCCAAATTTTTTCAAAATTTTTATTATCGATATTTGTATTAATGAGCTTTTACTGTTGTAACCAGTTTGTGCTTTTTTTATACTAATTCTATCTTATAATATCTGTCTATAAAGTGACAAAAATATCTGTATGGTATTTGGTATCTGTGATTGACCATTGACGCCATTTGAATAATTTTTAACGGACGTAAATATAAATTGCAGGATCTCATCCTGCGCATGTTGGACTACGACCCGAAGGCGCGCGTGACCCCCTACTACGCCCTGCAGCACAACTTCTTCAAGCGGACTGCGGACGAGGCCACCAACACGAGCGCTGCGGGCGGGCCCCTCCCCTCCGCTTCCCCGCCGCACCAGCCCCCCTCCCTGCCCCACGGTAACTATCCCCCCAACTACTGAACGGGACATGCAGACAAACATTACCGACAAAAGTGTACATCGATAGTAGGACAATGGCGGATGTGATAACAAATGCACAATTTACTTTTTAATTTTTTTGGAATGGGATTTGCATTTATTATTTACCTTGCTTATTATGTACAAGGTTTATAGATCATTAAGTGCATTTTTGTTTCTTCTAACTTAAAAAAAAAGATGTTTTATTTTAATCTGTGTTGGGAACAGGAGGGATTTATTTTAATCTAGTGTGGGCCAATCAGTAACATCTCAGCATTTGCTCATTGCTGGGAGAAAACCATGTAAAACTCCTCGGGAGAAGCCGGACACTGTTGACTGTCGTCAGCAGACCTTCCATTCTACTGGAAGAGGGTTCGGCATTTTGTGTCCTAACTTGGTTTATGGTACCAAGACCAATTTTAACACATTTTCATTGGGCGGTTTTCTCATGAATCCCGACCGTAATTAGTATACTAATAAGGGTCGTATAATAGTAATATACCGTAAACTTCTGATTATGTTACTTGTGATCTGATTCTGATCCATACAATGTTTTTGGCGTCTCGCGCTCTATCAAAAGTAAACAAATAGAATGCTTATAGGCGTCTCCCGCTCTCTACCAACAGTATGTAAAAGACGGTCTTCCCGCAAACAATGTGTCAAATCAAAAATAAAAATGTGTTAATGTTATAAAAAAAAGGTGTTTTTTTTCATTAGTTTTTAAAGATAAAGTTAAGTGAATGTTCTTGTTTCTAATCATGCTAGAACTATTGAAAAAAAAAGCAAACTTTATTGCACTCTCTTGTAAGCTTTATCAAAGTCACATGCGCCGTTGTTCTACTATCATGACGAAATTTAACCTACTTATGGTTGTAGAACTAAAAGGGTACAACGCGATCGTTATGTTTGTACAATGTACAAAGGTGCACAAATGTGGCGTGTAGCTTAGCATAACTAAGAAAACCGGTCATATAAATCTAATATCGCTCACTCCTTTCAACAACGTCATAAATCAAAAAACTTGATTTTTCAGGAGATTGTTTTTAAAGTTTAAAAATATAATACAATGTATTAAAAATAAATATCAAGCCACTTATTGAACTTTTTACTGTGCAACAGATCTTTTTAGGTAAAACCTGAATGTTTTTTCATTCCATTTGAAAAATATTAAGTATATTAAAAAAAATAATTCAACAATACATTTTCTTCAAAATGCAAAAATAACACTTTCTGCCCTGTAGCGGGCAAATATTAAGTTAAAAATATGCCGCTTTTGCTGGGATATATAGTACATTTTCTAGGCATTCCAAAAACATGCACAACTGAAAGTTGATGATTTTTGATATATGACGTTCTTGAAAGGAGTGAGCGATATGTTAATGTTTTCTACACCCCTTGCAAATTATGATCGAAGTCCATTATTTTAGGGTCATCTGTCTGCTCTCAAGTCAGGTCTGCATTCCAACAAGGCAGGAGTTGATAACCATGATTTGATATAATTTTATTGAGAATTTAATTTAATTTGAGTGAATTTAAGTATTTTATGATATTAAAATAATTTTTTATAAATATAAAATTATTTTTTATAAATAATTTTAATATCATAAAATACTTAAATTCATGTATTAATTTTAAATTTATGTATTAATTTTAAATCAAACACAGATTTTTTGAGTCTACTAAGTTGTATTTTATTAACAAAAAACACATAAAAAATTATATTGTGACAATTGTTTCGCCTTGTTAGGGCATTATCAAACGAATGTTTGTTACATTCGTTTGATAATGCCCTAACAAGGCGAAACAATTGTCACAATATAATTTTTTATGTGTTTTTTGTTAATAAAATACAACTTAGTAGACTCAAAAAATCTGTGTTTGATTTAAAATTAATACATAAATTAAAATGGAGTTCTACAAATTAAACGCCAAGTCAATAAATATACTTAAATTCACTCAAATTAAATTAATTTCTCAATAAAATTATATCAAATCATGGTTATCAACTCCTGCCTTGTTTTATATATAACATAACAATTTGTATAGCCTTCCACCAGTCTGATGATGTCGGTAACGACGAAACCCGGTCGCTGGTCAAATAAAAATAAAGTGGAAAAGCTAAAAATATTGGTTTTAATCTAATAATATATTAAAATGCAATTCCATCACGAAGTGTCAGTGGATAATATAAATCTATTACAGTGTTAGACGGTGTTGAGCTAAACTTGACACTCAATACCTTCACACAGTGTACGAAAATTACCTCCGATCGTAGCGCACCTTTGTAGTATCTACAATCGTACAAAGGAACAATTTGTTGAGGCTACATTTTTATGCTATGATTTATTATCCCTGTATTCTAATATATGTGTGTGTTTGTGTTCAATGTTTATTTTATTCAATCTATGTATAACATATTACTATTGTGATAGTGCTTGCTAGAACTTTGCTACGATCTGTGTTCTCTACATCATATTGTTTGATCGTCTCATCCGAACATCTGAACATAATCACGCAGTATCAGCAATCACATCTTTATATTTTTATTTATACCTTGTTTGTGAAAACATTTTGGCCGTTTTCCATTTAGCATCACAATGTACATCAATTTATGTCTTTTATAATACAAGTCTATGGTACAAAAAATCAATGTTAGTATTGTATTAAGAAAGGAAAAGTTCCGTGTGCGTAGTTAATATAAACAGTTGAGAAATAAATACTGTATTGTGTTAATATTTTAACCAAGTACGAGGTGGATTACTGTTTTTATTGCATAGCTAAATCAAATCATATTTTTTGGGTACCTGAAGTTGAGAAAAAATACTAAATAATAATTACTGGTTTGCGAATCAGTTATTTAATATCCCAGTTTTACAAATGAAAAATTAATGCTTACCTCTTGTGTATAGTGAACCTCGGTTTAAGCGAAGCGATATTGTAAAAAAAGCATTATACACACTTTCCATCAATGTGACTGAATGGAAATCATGTATAATGCTTTTTTTACAATATTTTCCAATACCAATTTACTAACTTGTACTTGATTGTATGATTACACATTGCTTTAATGACAATACTAATTGTGTGTGCTTTCTGACCCTTTTCTTAGTTTATCAAATTCCATTCAGTAATGTGTGACTCCCTTCGATGACTCCGCTATAACCGAGTTTCTTTGTATTTCAAGAAATTATTTCTCTTTGCAATAGGCATCGTCCTAATACAATGCGATTACGCGACCATCGCAAGTTTTTGCAATTTTTACTTGTACGAATCCACGATTAAACATATAAATCTCGAATAAGTGTCCTACTTGGCATTCGCGCAACCAATAAGGACACTTATTCGAGATCTGTATGTTTAATCGGGGATTCATACAAGCAAAATTCGCAAGAACTTGCAATGGTCACGTGATTGTGTTGTATTAGGACGACTCCTTAACGTTTAGTAACATATAATCACACTACCCTTCCCTATATGTCATCAAATAACAATCATATCAAATCAAATACTAGCTTAGTCAAGCTGGAATGGAAATTATTATTATTATTATCAACTCGCAAAATAATTTGTCGAGGTGCTGAAAAAAAGCTAGTTTCTGTCCGAATTAGGGTGCCCATATGTAAAGATATATTGTGGAACGGAAACACTAGCGGGTGCAAGTAATGACGAGTGTGTGTTGTTATTTTGTGCCCAGAGAGCGTGCGATGACTAGCGCCACTCGCCGGACTTCCTCGCAGCACCTAGTGTGAGGGGGGCCAATCTAACCCATCCAGGTCCGATATCAACTGTAACAAACATGATAATCATTATTCTAGAATACCCTTACACTAGCGCCGACACTCAGTTTGTCTTTTTCAACCAGTTTTGCACTAGAAAGTATTAGTTACCTATTAAATATAGAATGTATTAACCATGTTCCATTAAATCTCTGACAGATTTACCGAGACTATATTTTTCTTTACCTTTTAATTGCTGGATTAACACGGCGGTAACACATTTTTGTTTCTGTTCTTTGGACATGTAATTCATATTTATATAGATGAGCAAGTATCAGCAATATATTGACACATTGTTTTCGGACAGTTTTCATCAACCCCAACCTTAATTAGTATATTAATAATATAATATACTATCATATACTAATCACAAGTAACCACAAACCCAATTCCGATCTGTACAATGTTTTTTGGCATCTCTCGCGCTATACCAAGAGTAAGCAAATAGAACGCTTATAAGCATCTCCCGCTCTCTACTAACAGTATGTTAAAGACGCTTTTAAGCGTTTCCCGCAAACAATGTGTTAATATATATTTAGTAAATTTACATGAACATGTAACTTAGATGAAACAAATGTTTTATGAAGACAATCCATTTTTTCCACGAAATATGGATCAATTTTTTGTACTATACTTATTATATTATAAATAATAAAATCATAGTGTTGAACTACTTGAACTAAAAAAAAATTGTAGTTGATTGGTTGCCTCACTGCAAAGTGTAGTACCACATCATATAATTACCGATATTAACAAAGACAAATCTGAGTGTTTGGCTGAATGGAGTTCTGATTATGTTTGCTTGAGAAGTCCCCTAATGTAATGAGTTCATAGAATGCCTGGAACCCACTTCCAATATAAAACATTATCCGATATAAATGTAATTTCTACACATCCCTCCTTAACTTTGCAAAGAGTACCATAGGAATCTTTTATTAAATATTCAGCATGCCCCCTACAACAACACTCACCGACTTTGGATACAATTGTGTTTCACAACCGGACTGTACAGTGCCATCCTGTAGATATACAAACATCAAATAATGCCAATAGTTATAATATTTAAAAATAATGCATGTTTCGTTGCAAACCATTCCTCTCACAAAATAATCTAATAGATGAAAAATGTTGTAGAATTCAATATGTAAGTTTTATTTCTGCAATTGTATTATGTTTATTGGAAAATTAATGATATTCAATTCTGTTACTACAGTTTTTTTAGCTTTTCAGTTTAGTGTTGAAATTATGCTTATACAAAAGCAAAAGTGCCAGTATGTAATAATTAATAATTAAAGAAAACACTTCGTTTTTTACCACTTGAGTTTAATTATAGACTACATGTTTCAGAAGCTAAACTTCCATCATTCAGGTCTGTATAATAACTAAAATATAAAATATAAAATTGTTCTATAAATAAGGATAGGGGGAAAGTAAGGGGAAGGGGTTAGTCAAGGAACGGAGTTTGAAAACAAAGGAAAAATTGAAAGCAATGGCGAAGAATTTTGAAACAATATATTATTTAATAAATTATTATTAGAATTCAGGTTTTTTTGTATTTCTAAATTTTCAAGATAATTCATAATTTGGCCTTTATATGGAACAAGGTGTAATAATTTTAATTTATGGGAGTGAAATGAGTGATTAGTATCTATTATATGATTTGCAAATTCCGAAAAATAATTACTAACAAGACCGCTTTGATGTTCTTTAATTCTAATCTTTAAATTTCTCGCAGTTTGGCCAATATATTTTCTATCACAATCTCCACACGAAATTTCATAAACACCACTTTTTTGTAATAAATCAATTTTAGATTTTGAGTTATCGAGGATTTTATGTAAATTATTATTTGTATAATATGCAGGTTGGATATGGGAGGGTAAGATTTTCGAAATATTTTTAGTTATTGAACCCGTATATAAATTTTTTCGCCAAGATTTATTTTTTATTGAATCATTATTAGGTGCTGAATATATGTATTTTTTGGTAAAATTATTTTTAATTTTATTTTTTAACATTTTATCTATTAGCGCGCTATTATACCCGTTGTTTTTTGCTATTAGTTTAATTGTGTTTAATTCACGATTATAATTTGAGTTACTGAGGGGGATATTAATTAGTCTATTTAATAATGAATGGAAACTGGCCATTTTATGTGAAATGGGATGAATGGAATCAGCTGGAATGACTGTGTCAGTGTGTGTTGGTTTACGATATATATTAAAATCTAATTTATTATTTATAACTTTAATCGATAAATCAAGAAAATTTAGGGTATTATCGTCATTTTTTTCCATGGTAAATTTAATATTATTATGTAAAGTGTTGATGTGGGTAAGGAATGAATCTAATTGTCTATCAGTCCCAATAAAAATACAAAAAATGTCATCAACGTACCTAAACCATCTAAAAATACATGTTTTTATAATAGGATGATTAGAATTTAATAATTCTGTCTCAAAATCATTAAGGAACATATCAGCTAATACTGGCGAAAGAGGAGAACCCATTGGGAGTCCGTCTCGTTGTTCATAAATTAAGCTATTAAATTCAAAATAATTTTGAGATGTACAAATATCATAAATTCTAGTCATTTCTTTTACATACAAATCATCTAAATCTGAATCACATAATAGTTTCATAAAAACACTTTTGGCATCATCTATTGGGACGTTTGTGAATAAATTTACAATATCAAATGAAATAATTTTAGCATTAGAAGGAATATTTAAATATTTAGTTTTCTCAATAAATTCCAAAGTATTCTTTATGCTATATGTTGGTGAAAAAATTTTATGACATATAATTAAATGATTTAGTAATTTACAAAGTTTATAATTTGGCGCACTCACGTATGATACAACTGGTCTAATTGGAACATTTATTTTGTGTAATTTAGGTAACCCGTATAATCTTGGAATTTGGGGATTTTTATTAATAATAAAATCTTTAATATTATCAACAATGATAGTAGGGCAACGTTTAAGTACTTCTTTTAATTTCGTTTGATATTTAATCGTTGGGTCTTTTTTCAAAAAATTCCAGCTGATTCCATTCATCCCATTTCACATAAAATGGCCAGTTTCCATTCATTATTAAATAGACTAATTAATATCCCCCTCAGTAACTCAAATTATAATCGTGAATTAAACACAATTAAACTAATAGCAAAAAACAACGGGTATAATAGCGCGCTAATAGATAAAATGTTAAAAAATAAAATTAAAAATAATTTTACCAAAAAATACATATATTCAGCACCTAATAATGATTCAATAAAAAATAAATCTTGGCGAAAAAATTTATATACGGGTTCAATAACTAAAAATATTTCGAAAATCTTACCCTCCCATATCCAACCTGCATATTATACAAATAATAATTTACATAAAATCCTCGATAACTCAAAATCTAAAATTGATTTATTACAAAAAAGTGGTGTTTATGAAATTTCGTGTGGAGATTGTGATAGAAAATATATTGGCCAAACTGCGAGAAATTTAAAGATTAGAATTAAAGAACATCAAAGCGGTCTTGTTAGTAATTATTTTTCGGAATTTGCAAATCATATAATAGATACTAATCACTCATTTCACTCCCATAAATTAAAATTATTACACCTTGTTCCATATAAAGGCCAAATTATGAATTATCTTGAAAATTTAGAAATACAAAAAAACCTGAATTCTAATAATAATTTATTAAATAATATATTGTTTCAAAATTCTTCGCCATTGCTTTCAATTTTTCCTTTGTTTTCAAACTCCGTTCCTTGACTAACCCCTTCCCCTTACTTTCCCCCTATCCTTATTTATAGAACAATTTTATATTTTATATTTTAGTTATTATACAGACCTGAATGATGGAAGTTTAGCTTCTGAAACATGTAGTCTATAATTAAACTCAAGTGGTAAAAAACGAAGTGTTTTCTTTAATTATTGTAACATGTCTTACCACAAAGTTAATGCCGAAACAATAAATAAAATATGTAATAATTAATATTATCAAATTATTGATAAATAATTGTATAAACTTTATACTCCATATAGAAGCAATTGTCAGCTTCTGTAGTGTAGTGGTTAAAACCTTTGGCTGCCATGCTTAAGGGTTCAATTCCCAGGGGGTAATTTTTTTTTACTCTAATATTTATTTAGTATTACCCTGGACTGATCACCTTGACTTCATGTAATAAGTAATCAATGTAACCATGCTTCAATACGATGCAGTGCTCTACGCACCTTTGCTTATGGGTAAGGGTTAGAAAAAACAGAAATTAAAAAATAGGAATGAAATGATTTAATTAATGTTAAAAATAAAATGTTTTATTTAAAAAGTTTTATTTTTAATTTCTTGCACATTTGCGCACTTGTCAATTTTTTTTCTTAGTATGTAATGCTGTTGAAAAATAATGTTCATGCTTTAAATAAATTTATAATTTGCCTTAAATAATTCAATGAAATTTTGTATTACTATTATTTCTACCTATATTTATTATAATTTCACTTTTAGTTTTTAAATTATTCTCCCGAAAACAGTGATTTGGAAATGATATTCAGAATAGTATTAGTAAATGTGTTTTCTGCCCAGAAGAAGCTTTCAATCTTTATTTATTGTTTCGGCATTTTACCTTGTGGTAAGACATGTTAAAATGATTAAGGAAACACTTGTTTTTATACCACTTGAGTTTATTAATGACTACATACTAGTTTCGGAAGCTGAAATTCCACCGTCAGGTCTGAATAAAAACATTATTATTCACACCTGACGATTTAAGTTTAGCTTCCGAAACTAGTAGTCATCAATAAACTCAAATGGTATAAAAACAAGTGTTTCCTTAATCATTTTAAGCTTTCAATCCATGGAAATTTAAGTATACTAATTGATTTTATGAATTTTTATTCAAAAAGTTGTACACAATTCGCTCACTCCTTTCAAGAACGTCATGAATCAAAAATTGTCAATTTTCAGTTGTGCATGTTTTCGGAATGCCCAGAAAATGTACTATATCCCAGCAAAAGCGGCATATTTTTAACTTAATATTTACCCGCTACAGGGCAGAAAGTGTTGTTTTTGCGTTTTGAAGAAAAGGTAATGTTTAATTATTTTTCAAATGGAGAAAAAAACCTTCAGGTTTTACCTTAAAAGATCTATTGCACAGTAAAAAGTTCAATAAGTGGCTTGAAATTTATTTTTAATACATTGTATTATACTTTTAAACTTTAAAAACAAACTTCTGAAAAATCAAGTTTTTTGATTTATGACGTTCTTGAAAGGTGTGAGCGATTTGCTTGTACATATACGGTAGTCAATTAGTATAATTTCATTACGTGGACTATTTTGCTTTCTTTGATTTGGTATCAATGAGTATTTACTATATCGCAAGTCGATCCGATAAAAACATCATTGTCATTAAAATGCTTTCATTTAATTACTTTCCATAAATCACAATCATCTCATACAGTTTTATATCTTTATTCATCCTATTGTATTGTTTTATTCTAGTCGCATGTGTAATTTATGGTTTTATTACTCATAGTGGGGGAGATGATTGCATGAATGTTGCCCATATATAACTTGCATGAAGCTAATATGTAATTTAACCATTTTAAGGACAAGTCAGCAGTTTGTAATATTAAACACTTACCTCCGTGTTGTGTCCAGCTACAAACATATTATTATCTTCATCAATCAAACCTTCTACTTATGTATGAATATTCACTATGTGAGAAAGGTATTAGAATAGAAAATATCAACCTCCAATTTATTCATATATCGCTCACTCCTTTCAAGAACGTCATAAATCAAAAAACATGATTTTTCAGAAGAACGTTTTTAAAGTTTAAAAATAAAATACAATGTATTAAAAATAAATATCAAGCCACTTATTGAACTTTTTACTGTACAACAGATCTTTTTAGGTAAAACCTGAAGGTTTTTTCTCCATTTGAAAAATATTTAGGATATAAAAAAAAATAATTAAACTATACCTTTTCTTCAAAATGCAAAAACAACACTTTCTGCCCTGTAGCATGTAAATATTAAGTTAAAAATATGCCGCTTTTGCTGGGATAAAGTACATTTTATGGGCATTCCGAAAACATGCACAACTGAAAATTGACAATTTTTGATTTATGACGTTCTTGAAAGGAGTGAACGACATATTTTTAAGGTTTAAGTTATATCTTAGTATCTTAAAAGTAATTCGTTTGCATTTTGCCATAGGAAAAAAATGCATTTTTTGATACATTGCATGTCAAATTTTGTAATTGAAATGTTTTTATTTTATTTTTTATTTTTATTTGAATTGACAATATTTTACCATACCTAGAAACAAATGCTTTTAATTTTCTGTATTATAATGTTCTCTGCCTCCGTAGTGTATTGGTCAGTACGCTCGGCTACTGTACTGGAGGTCCCAGGTTCGATTCCCAGGGGGATGGGTCAAATAAATATAAGTGATGTATTTAATATTACCCTGGACTGGTACCTGGAGCGGAGGGCTGATCACCTTTCCTTCATGTGTTAATGATCTAGATAACACTGTGTTTATATGATGCAGTGCCCTATGCACCATCGGGTGCTGATGAGGGTTTGAATGAAATATATTGTTTTACATATAAAATAATAAAAAAACCCATCTATTTTATTTGTCCAAATTACCGCTTTTTTGTTCCGGTATCAATATTGAAACAATATTTTGAAAAATGTGCTCTCTTATGTACTTAACGCTTGCGATGATCATCACGTATCACCGAAATAGATTCACGTTGCGGTGATATCAGGAACTTCGCGTGGCATTTACATCCAACTAGAATGAGAATTGGTGAATGTTACACATGTGTAAAGTGATCACTTAAATCAGCCTATCGCAGTCGTAAGCCCCATTCATCTATGTTGAGATGACAAAAAATAATATGAAAAATAACTCCTATAATTGGAGATAATCCAGATTTGTGAACAAGTATTTGGACACACTCAAAATGTTGTTAACCCCTTCCGGTCCCCCAAAATTAAAAAAAAATAATCTAGGTACACAGTTGCATTCTAATTGGAAAATAATCATTTGTCCTCTGCTTCACATACTGTTGTAATAGATACGAGTGACAAAAATGTAAGCTTGGAATTTAAATAAATAATATGTACTAATGATGAAAAAAATGTTGAATAACATCCAACATGGGGCCTAAGAGGAAAAAACCGATGTCGAATGAGATTCGACATTGGACCAGTAAGGGTTAATGATCAAGTATTTCAAATACTTGGCAAAAGAAGGATGAAAGTAGACTCGAAATTGCTAGATAACATTGCTGGTAAAGATTCAGTGCCTTATAAGATGTAGAAATCTCAAAATTGCTAGATAACATTGCTGGTAAAGATTCAGTGCCTCATAATAAGAATAAGAAGTGCCTTAGAATAAGAGAGTCGCAGATGATACCGCATTGACCATTTCGTAAATGAATGGAAGTTTTTTAAGGAATATTTGGACTCACTCAAAATGTTACGAACGATAATGTGTCCAATGACGGTGTGCATTGTCCCGCAGGCCTCAACATGGTGCGAGTGCGCACGGAAGGCGCGGCCATGGAGTGCGAGCCGGCGCGCTTCCCGCACGCGCACCCGCACTCGCTGCGACCGCGCTACCTGCCGCGCCCGCTGGACGCGCCCGCGCCCGACGCGCCGCACCCCGCGCACCCCGCCGCCCCGCAGCCCGACAGCCCCATGGTGGGCGTGTGCGTGCAGCAGAGCCCCGTCGCCATCCACTGAGACCCCCCCACCCGCGCTTGACGTGCGGACACGTGGCCCTGTTCCACCGGACGAATCGGCGGCCCCTAGACGTACGCGGTTTATTGCGCAAATAGAATACTCTCAATTCCGTTTCTACACTATTTTGATATGATATGGTCCAAGAACTTTTTATTTTTCTTTTACTGTGACTCGATTAAAAAACAAAGGTTTTTTTGTTTAATCTTTCTACATATGTGGAGGTCCTCACCAAAATTTTACATTTCCATTTTAAGTGATTTTATGTTATCAGGAATTCTACCTTGTAAAATTGTTACGTTTTGGTGCGATTTAATGATTTCATATTGGTTTAACACAGGATTTGTCACGTTTTGTCGCAACTTTAATTAAGATTTCGATAGAATACAGTGAACATAACAGATTTGCATTTAAATGATTTTTTGTGCAATATTGAAAATGTAACTTTTTAGTGAGGACCTCCACATATAGTTGAATTTCCTTTATTTATTGTGGGTGTTCAGGTGCTGATTTGTTTTTTGGGTTGTTGTATGACGAAAGTCCTACGTACCGAAGTCTCAGCCACCATTACTGGAACCATCATCGAGGTGATGTGTTACGTTTGATTTAATATGTAAAAAATGACACGTGTCAAAAATCATGCATTCACCACGGTATAATAACCTCAATAAAACACAATCAGAATCGTCCTTTATTATCAGCAGTGCAAAAAATATGTTAATTTCATACAAAACACCATGGAAAATAGGTCAACATTACATCTTTCCATATGCGCAGTAGAACCTCTATTCTGAAGCTAATGGGAATTAAGATGAGCCCGTAAACATTATTGCCATCTGTTGGATTTTTAATAAAGCAATTTGAGCAGAAACCTTATGAAACCTCTACCGATATGTGTATATAGATGTTTTGAAAATTTAGTGGTATGGAGATCCATTATGGGTAGGATAATAATTGTTACATTAAGTGTATTAAATACAAAAAATTTTACTTGAAGTGATTACTAACCAGTCGATAACAGGAACTCTGTATGTAAATCTCCTCAATAATAGATCAAGTATAGGTTTTTATCCAAAACTGTTTTTTTTCTCATCTGTATCTCGAATCACCTCATAGGATCATCACGGATTTCACTGAGATGTTTCGGTGTAATCCGTATATTGAAAAATTCCGATAGTTGAGGTTCTACCGTATTTTCCATAAAGTTTTTTCTTTCCTTCTGGAATTCTGAAATTGTGTTGTCGTGACTCAAGGAAGTAACGTACACATTGCTTGCGTTGTGAAGCGTGTGGCACTTTTTCATAAGTTGAACGCACCTTACCAAGCTATAGATAGCACTAAAGGCCGCTATTGACTAATTTCGGATACCAAACGGAATACGGTGAGAACTCGGTGCCTGAGCCTTTTGTAGTGAAATATCAAACTATAGTATAATTGAGAAGTCACATATCGACTTCTGAATGTCAAAATGATTTCCGAAAATGAAATTGATTTTTTATCCCGGGATAATGTTGTAAATAGGGAACATTTTTCAGTTAATGCTGTAATAATACTGTTAATATAATATTATATCGCAAGATGGAAAGTGCTTCATCGAAACATCATTTTGAAGGTTAGAAATTGCATTTTTGGCTTTTTGGCTATGTGATTTTGAGATTCAGCAGTCGATATTCTGTGGTGAGATTACTGCCGTGCCAGTGTCATTTTTGGTACTTGTATTCTTAGATTTTGATAGATTCAGAATCTGTAGGTTTTTTTGTACAATAAATTCCGTCATTTAGAACATTCATGAGGAACAGGAAAATCACAAACACTAAGCGAATGTGACTGTAACTATAGCATACTAAGGAGTATAATAAAAATATGTAATCTTTCCAAGTTTATTATGAATTTCTTACCAAAAATCAGCATTTATAGGTTTAAAATATTAACATTTTGTTATGTTGCAAGCCTTAAAAACTCGAAGGTTTAATGTCTCGTTTCTCTGGTGTTTTTAAATGCATTTTTTCTTCTCTTCTAACCCTTATCCGCACCTAATGGTACATAGGGCACTGCGTCGTATCGACGCGGTGTTATCTCGTTCATTGATTACGCCAAGGCAAGGTAATGAGTCCTGATTTCGGGGGGATATTAATTAGATACTGAGTGAAAAATCACTGATATTTATTTTGTTCCCCCCCGAGAATTGAACCCGGGACCTATAGCATGGTAGCCAAATGCACTAACCACTGTACTACAGAGGCGGACGAAGTCTATTTGTACCGTAGATCAGTCATGTGACAGCAGCCACCTCCACACTTGGTAAAAGCGATTTCAACCTTTTTTTAACAATTTTGTGCTCTCAAATATGGAGCTTTTACTGTACACAATGATGACATCTTACAAGGTACAGATACACATGCTACTAATTAAGCATGCTTATGAGCATGCTTAAGGCGAGCATACTCTCTGCATTTGCTTGAAATAAGCATGCTCATTTGCATACGTCGATACTAGAATGCTCATAAGCAAACCTGTTCAGACTTGCTCAGAGCACATGCAACATGCATGCAAAAATGAGTATGCTTATTTCTAGCAAAGTGCGTACACATATGCTACTAAGTAGCAATTGCTCAAAAATAGCATGCTTTTGTGCTAATATGAGCGTGTGTATCTAGTACTTCAAGTGTAAAAAATTAAAAGGAAATTCAGCAAATGAGCCCATACGCAGAAAAAGATGATTATTGTTCAAATGCTGATATATTGAAAAAAAAAAAACTTTTCTTTTCTGGTATATCTATTCATATGCCAAAATATATGTTCCAAGTTCTATCTGCAGATTATGGCATCAAATTAAAAGCTTCCGTTCCTCATTTGGTTTTCATGGGGTTGTATCTAATTTATGTAATGTTAACTTTATCATTTATCTCGCAAAGACCTATGACCAGTCCTAAGCTTTGAGTACCAGTTCTGGGTTAATATTAATTTGATATTGACCACAATTGAGGAGGCGAACTAAATAAATGACATTACTGAAAACAGTAAGAGATATTAATTGATATATCGTAGTCATACAGGAGAAAGTGACCAAGTGCATTGTTTTACAAAAACGTGATCTTTGACTATTTGATATCTTACTAGCTTAATTTTGCCCTGAAAAAATCTCAAAGGATTTTAAACTTGGAAGTATAATATATTGACGTGTTAAAAAAGACTAGCTGCATTCGTGTTTATTTTCTTGCCAAGCAAAAGTGACTTAAATGGCCCTCCTGAACATTTTACGTTTTGGTAGTTGGTCACTTTCTCTTGTACGACTACAATATTTACTACGGTATTTTGCAATGATACTTTTTTCCACATACGGGCTCCGTATAATCACTATGATTTCTGCATAACTTTAACGTCTGGATATTTTAATATCAGAAATTTAGATTTTTTGTTGTCGAAGTATTAGAGTCATTGTCGCAGTTGACATTTTTTTGACGTGTAGTTTTGTATTACAGTACAGTGTAGGTAGTCATAGCAGATCTGCATCCTCATGTGTAAAAAATATTATGAATACGATTCAAATTTTCGACATTTCATCTCTGTGTTTTTTTTGTATTATTACTAATTTTTGACACTGACGGCTCTCGCTGTTGCGAGAAATACCTTTCATTTGACAATGTATATATTTTAAAAGAATTATTGACTTATTAATATGGATAATTTTGTTTATATTCATCAGCAACAATCAGCAAAGTGCCTCTATAATGTACACAGTGGTTAGCACGTGGATTCCACGCATTAGGTCTTGGATTTAGTTTTCGATTGGGTCGACCCAATTTTTTTTCCGATCCTTTATCTCAGTTGTAAGATTGATCACATAAACTACATCAAGTGAAGGCAGTCCTACATGCCATCGGGTGTGGATAAGGACAATAAATATGTACAAAACAACTAAATTTATAGTTATTATAAAGACTTACTGCCTTAAATCACGTGTTAGTTGACGCTGTTTAGTGCGTTGACTTTTTTTTAGCACTGGTAATGTTAATGTTTTTGACATGTTAGGTTGCAAATCTGAAACCGATATATACTGTTTTTATTGACCATGTACTTTGTGAGTTGTCTTTTCTGATATCTTGGAGCGGCAATTTGTTTACTTTTCTTTGACGTTATATTAAACATCTATCATCACTTTATTTTGTAAAATTTCATAATCTAAATTTTTTTTTGTTAGACAACATTTTGGACTGTTACTAAATTTAATAGCGATACAAGATGTCAATCATACTAATAATTTTACTGATAGATAAAGTATCTTCGATGACATGAACCCAGAGATATGTTAGTGTAGTTCTAGTGTAAAATATGTCACATTCTAAGTTCTAAATAATGCCAGCTCTGTCGTATATATTTAGTAGGCATATCAGACAAATTTGCTCCAGAGTATTGGTAAAGACTGCTCACGAAACGAGCCACTCAAGCCGATTGGACAGAATCCCGAAGAGTATGTGGTGCGGAGATTTTTTGTAATATTTCATATTTGCCTGAATTTGTACCAATTTTCATACAATTGAACCGAATAGTTTACAGACGGTGGGTGTTTACGTTAGGAAAATTATTTATTCGACACATTTGGACGTTATTTGGCGTCGGTTTTCTCTTTTCATCGCTTCATGGCACGTGCGCCGTGTTCCCGGGGCCCACGCTCCGGAACTCGGTTCGCAGTGCCGACGGAGAGTGTCTGTGATTTAGGAGAATATACGTTAAATACATTTTTAATCTCGAATAATTAGATACTTTTGTTACGGCCGAAGCTAGATTTGCGAAACGGATTTGTAACATTTAGGAATAATTTTTGGGTGTTTTGTTTTCCGTAATGAATAATCGCGGACGGTTTTATGTATATTTAGCTCTGTTTTGTCTGCGGCGGTGTGAACGCACGTTGTGCGGGGAAGTTACATGTTATTTATTTATGATTATCCGCCGACTGACTGTGGACAGGACACTGTCGGGCGCGGGACGCGGAGGATTGTACACGTGGCGTATGACGTCGTGTAATCGAGACACTGACTGCGTATCGCAGCTATTGCCGATACCCGCTCACGGATTATACTTTTATATGAACTAAACCTAAAACAATTAGTAAATCTGAATACAAATTAAACGATTAGTTAGTGAGAGTGTAGTATATAAGAGACTCGCATTGTATAAATATGTTTATTTATATGTAACAATAAAGTGAAATTTAAGTGATTACATTGTACGGGAAAGTCTGAAAGGTAAGGTATCCTTCATACAAAGCTCCGCTGTGTCGGTTTTCAGTCTGGTCCGACGTAGCTAGTTGCCTAGTGACCGCGACTCCCTTTCTTACGCAGACTTTGTCCGCTCTTTCCGCGCGTATCCGGACCCCGATACATTTTATATGTTTACACTGATATTTTGAAATAAGAATGTAGAGATATAAAGTTTACAATTTTATATATTATCTTTTGTACAGCCAAAATGTTTAAAGACAAGTCGCGCGCGATGCATGCCCTCGGGGGTGACTAGCCGGTGCGAGAACACCTTAAACTATCCTTCAGGTGCCATATCGGCAACACATCATGTTCCGCGATATCACCCCAGGCAGTCCCGTCTGCATCCGGGAAGGGAACGCGCCAGAGCTAGAGTAAGGCGAAACTATAAGTAATTGTAAAGTTTTGTGGTTGTTGTAAAGGTGTATACAGCAAGCGACGAATTATTTCCTCGGGATGATTCTCGCATAGAGGGTAATTGTATTTAGCGAATTATAGTTAATTTGGGCGGAGCGACGCTGAGGCCCGCGGCGGCGGCGCTCGCAGGGCCGCACGGCCGCGGGAGGAGTGCGATCGCGGAATGGGGCGACTTTGACTTCCGGGTGTGATTCTCCATATTTTTGTAACATATTTTGCCACTTGCATGCCTAAGAATTTCGGTTTGAGATTGTACTTTAGAATTCACGGGAGAATATTTATTATTTGGATGTCAAATCGGACTGAGCTCATGGCGATTAGATTGTCTCGATTATTTTATATCCGACTTATTTGTAAATATGTACGATAGGGATATTTTTTTATTGGATTCTCACCCTCGTTTATTTGTTACGTTTTTGTATTATGTACCCGTTTATGATTCCCTTCTCGATATTCAATATACAAAATGACACGTTACAGTGGGCACCATGTGATCTGACTTGTATACGAAAAGTAAATGTTTATTCTCGCGTTACCTCGTTACGGATAGTTGAGGAATTCTGCCTGTTGAATATTAAGTAGAGCATCCTCGGTTAGCGACATCGCCATCAGCTCACTCGTCGCCACTAGCAATAGTATACAAATGTGTTCATCACTCCCTGTCGGCCGGAATAGGGACTCCCCGGACTCCCGGACTCCCGGACTGCCGACGCTAGTGTATAGTGACCCAACCAGTGCCGCGCTTCTCTACTTCCTTACTTGCTTTCCATCTCCACTCTTGGGTACACTATATACCTCTGTATATATTTTAATTAAATGCAAATTTACTAATATTTGACAAAAAAAATATGTTATTCTCTCCATACATATAATTGTATATCTAAATTAAAATACAAAAGAAGTTTGGCCATCGTAAATTGGTGAAATCATTTGGCGTAACCTAATAAATTATAGGTTATATGTGTACATAGTTCATGTTGAAGGCGGCCCGTAGGTGTGCTGGGGCGGCGTGGCCACGTCTGGCGGTCCCGGCTCTGTCATCCCGCCTCCCGCAGTCCCACCCTCGCAGCGAGACCGGCCCAAGTGCCCTCAGAATGACTTCAGCTCCTGACAAGCGCGGCCACGCCACACCTGCACACCTATGCGCCCCACAAATTGAGTAACTTAAATGTCATTCATTCATTCATACCGGCTCTTTGTTAATAAAAGTAAAATTAAATCAAACCTGTCTTTTATTTATCACGCTTTTCATCAACCATATCCTCTCTACTATTATTTTTTGACATCTCAACATAGATGAAGACGAATATGGAAGTCTGGGCATTTACGGGGCTTACTACCATCATGGGCTGGTTTCACATGATTCAATTCTACCCATGATTGACAACCACACTAATAAAATTCTTGGAAGTTCTTTATATATGATCCAATTTCAAAACATTGTGCTTGAATCACTAGAGACATCTATTGTGATATTCTTATTCATCTATTTTGAGATGTCAAAAAATAATATGAAAAATAACTCCTTTAATTGGAGATAAACCAGATTTGTGAACGGGTATTTGGACACACTCAAAATGTCCTCTACCACATTATTTAGTTTTATTATTTATTATGAAGTCAAGGAATTTTGCATCCCTTATGATACTGCGACCATATTAGGTCTATTGTAACCTTCCTTTGTATCATAGCTCACTCTCAAGACCTACATGAGTCATGTAGCTCACGACCAGTCTTGGTGGTAAAAGCTTAATTTAACAGCGTTTAAAATCCCTGTCACTACCAATCTTAATAAACATGAGTTTGTAAAACCACAATTACTCACATAGACCATAGGTCACAATAGACCTTATATGGTCGCAGTGACATAAGGGATGCAAGCCTACTATGTATTTACAATCCCTGTTTGTTGTATGATGTATGTTCACACTTCCATGGAATAGGTACTATACACACACACACACACTCACCCCAACCAACATTACTTTCATAAGAATAACATTATTGGTGGATTTTTGTAATTGGCTGTAGATTTGTTAGTTGTTGTACATTGTTTTGTTGTGGCTGTAAAAATCCCAAATAAATAAAAAAAATTATAAAAAATAAAAATAAAAATAAATAAAAAGATCCCTTGACCTCATATTTATAAGATTATAAAAAAAAAGTATTATTATTATTATTATTATTTTATTTTTTTTCAAAATGTTGTAAATAAAAAAAAGTCATTAGAAGTGCCCCTGTGTAGGCAGTGAAAGGAATTAGTAGTTAGTGAGTTCAGTTAGTCTGCAAGATCCGATTTCGACCCGACGTTGGCTGGTATACAACCGCCTCCACAACTCCCACCAACACAGCGGACAGACACGAAACAGTGCCAAGGCATTTCAGAAAATGCTCAGTCATTCCATTTCCTACTCAACATTCTGTTATTTATTTATTTATTGAATGGGTAATGCCTTTAACATAATACATGTATACAATATCTAATATAAAAATACACTAATGAATACACTAAAAGAGAAACAAAAAGTCTTAAACATAAAATAATAATAAAATAATAAATAGTAAGCACTGGTAAATGTCTCACATGTCTCCTTCACACACCATCAGCAAGAAGCGAGAGAGAGTGAAACACTTCTTCTTCTTCTTATTATAGGCCTTGCGGCCTGTTTTTAAGAGGGATTAGCCTCCTGCGACGTCGATTCCCAGCTATCGACCCATCTCTTTGGTGGTCTGCCCGCGAGTCGTCTACCACGGGGTTGGCCGTGCAGTGCGATGTGGGGGAGTCAGGATGGTTCCATTCTCCTCACATGCGCATACCATTGTCTCCTTCGTTGCCTTCCCCACCTAACGACATCTTCGATCTCGCATATTCCCTGGTCCTGGCATTTCTGATTCTATCTCGAAGACTCTTGCCTGTTATGCTTCTCAGAGTCTTCATTTTTGACACTCTAAGCGCGTTTTTTGTGGCAGCGGTGTCTGCTCTACTTTCGACTCCATACGTCATGATGGGTCGGACACAAGTTTTGTTGATCTTGATCTTGCTGCCGATCTTCATCTCAGGGTTTTTCCATATAGCATTTTTCAGGCATCCTGAGATGGCTGCAGCTTTGTTCATTTGCCCCATCACTTCGCATCGCAGATCCGTTTAAACGTTGAGTGAAACACAACGTTTAAATTTATCCATTATAACATGGAGAAGAAATGCTGAGAAAGTATAGACTTCAAGGTGGATAACAATACATTAAATAAATCTATACATTCAATAGCATTGGCTAACATGTGAAGCCGCGATATGGATCCCTATAGTAACTTGTGAAAGAAAAAGCGCAGAAGAAGAGCAAAACAAAAGGATGAAATTGAATCGGACATCGCAATTAACTGTGCCAGAATGATTTTTTAATTTTAAAGAACCGATGGTAGCCATCAATAGCCTGATTTCAATCGAACATTGCTTTGAAGAAACGAAGTCACAATTTTTTAGCATTGCAGCTCCTCTCTAGGTTAGACATTGTTTTGCAAATTTTTGAATGGTACTTTAATTTATTTTTATTTTTAAAGGAATAACCCGCATATACTCTATTTTAGAGGCTTGTCTGCAGGTAGGGTAGTTAGAAATCCCTTTCTATATGTGAAAAATACATTACAAACAATTGAAAATGAATATTTCTTGAATTCTTGAACATAAATTGTTACTTACTTCGAGACAAGGCTTTTAGTCCAGCACTTCAGATTATTGGTTCTCAGAATGTATTATTTTTGGTGCTTGACTGGAGGCCTAGAACAGGACGCAGAAGCGTGGGTAGGCCCCAGACAAGATGGTCCGATGACATTAAGAAAGTGGCGGGCTTGCACTGGAAGAGAGTCGCGTCCAACAGAACTGTGGAAGTCCAAGAGGGAGGTCTTTGTTCAATACTGGACACAAGAAGAAGGCTGATGTAAGTATTATTTTGGATGAGAATGATTTAACTGAAGGATCTCAGGATGGCTCTTTGGGGAACGAATAATAGGTAGTATTAGTTAAGAAGAAGTGAGCAATTTGAACATACGAGTACATTTACACAAGTTTGTGTAAAGCAGTGGTTCTTAACCTGGGTTCAATCGAACCTCAGGGGTTCGGTGAGTCAGTCTCCTGGGTTTGGCAGAGGTGAAACACTCGATATTATGAAAAATGATATGACATATGATATATTTATTTACCCAATAGATCTAGTATATTATTTGAAAAGAATATATAAAATATTATGAAAAATGGTACGACATATCGCTCACTCCTTTCAAGAACGTCATAAATCAAAAATCGTCAATTTTCAGTTGTGCATGTTTTCGGAATGCCCAGAAAATGTACTATATCCCAGCAAAAGAGGCCTATTTTTAACTTCATATTTACCTGCTACAGGGCAGAAAATGTTGTTTTTGCATTTTGAAGAAAATGTATTGTTTAATTATTTTTATAAATAATGACATATTCATTTATCCAATAAATATAGCATATTATTTGAACAGAATATATAAAATATTATGAAAAATGGTACGACATACGATATATTCATTTTTCCAATAGATCTAGTATATTATTTGAAAATAATATATCAAATATTATGAAAAATGGTACAACGTACGATATATTGATTTATCCAATAGATCTAGTATATTATTTGAAAGGAATATACAATCAATCTAGTAATATTTTTTTTCCAATTAAGGGTGAACGCGCTATCGCTCACTCCTTTCAAGAACGTCAAAAATCAAAAATCGTCAATTTTCAGTTGAGCATGTTTTCGGAATGCCTAGAAAATGTACTATATCCCAGCAAAAGAGGCATATTTTTAACTTAATATTTCCCCGCTACAGGGCAGAAAATGTTGTTTTTGCATTTTGAAGAAAAGATATTGTTTAATTTTTGTTTTTTAAGTACTAAAGATTTTTCAAATGGAAAAAAAAAACCTTCAGGTTTTACCTAAAAAAATCTGTTGCACAGTAAAAATTTCAATAAGTGTCTTGATATTTATTTTTAATAAATTGTATTATATTTTTCATCTTTAAAACGTTCTCCTGAAAAATCAAGTTTTTTGTTTTATGACGTTCTTGAAAAGAGTGAGCGATATATGAAACATAATATATGAATATATATGAAACTGGTGGGGTTCGATACCTACAACACGGTTAAGAACCACTGCTTTAGGGTACTAGGAAAAATAGCCCGTACAAATACTGTTGATGTTTGCTCACATTCACTCCTTAATTAAAACTTTAAATTGGATACATAGGCACCTCAATTTTCAAGCGGGATGTTTGATACGTAAGATTGACTGGGCTCAGTATAATGCACTTAAAAAGTACCTATGCCTCATTATACATACTTAAGAGGCAATTAAAAGTTACATGCCTCTCTTCAAGTTGCACACAGTGCGGTTAAGAGAAACTTTTTTAAACCTAAAGAAAATTATGGACAATTGTAGTGGTTGGCAAATTCATTTGTTAAAAGAGCAAAATATCCAAAATACGACGGAAAAGGTTTCTACCGAGAGCCAAATTTATTACTTTTTTTGGGAATTTTACAGAATATGTAGTTACATCAATCATGTAATTCACATAAATGAGTTAAACAAAATAAGTACTTTTACTATTTCAATTACCAAATTTCACATTGGTAAATTTGTGAAAATATCTGGAAGAGGGACGGGAGGGAGGAAAAGGGGAAAAGGGAAAGATCAAAGCTCAAGTCCAAGTCAAATTGTATTATTATAATTATAAAACTATATAGGTAGACACACTGTTTATTAATTATATAAACTTCAATTAACTTCTTCTACATTAAGCCCTTATATCGCTCACTCCTTTCAATAACGTCCTATATCAAAAATCGTCGTTTTTCAGTTATGCATGTTTTCGGAATGCCCAGAAAATGTACTATATCCCAGCAAAAGCGACATATTTTTAACTTAATATTTACCCGCTACAGGGCAGAAAGTGTTGTTTTTGCATTTTGAAGAAAATACATTTTTTTATTATTTTTTTGAATATAGTAAATATGTTTCAAATGGAGAAAAAACCTTCAGGTTTCGCCTAAAAAGATTTGTTGCACAGTAAAAAGTTCAATAAGTGGCTTGATATTTAGTTTTTTGATACATGACGTTGTTGAAAGGAGTGAGCGATATGACATCTTCAAAGTAGCTAATTTAAAACTCGCCAAATTGTTTAAAAAATGTACCTTTTAAATTCGTTCACAGTAAATTACTTGATAAAAATACAACCATACCAGTTGTAGGAAGAAAAATCTTTACAAACGATCTAACAAAGAACCACTGTATACATAATGTTTTGAAGATTAAAAACATAAAATCTGTAAATTTATAACATTGTTACCGTTCAGTAAATTGTTATATTATTGTAACACCGCGAGCCGCGGTTTGCCGACCACTGGATTTGCAATCTGTCAACCCGATGTGCGCCTCGCATACAAAAGGTACAAATTTGCATCGGGATTGCTTACGATCATATATTTTCATAAATTAGTAAGTGTTTGTATTTTTTCAATCTATTTGATCGTGTGTGGAGATTGGACTGACATTTAGCTGGTCAGAAACAAAATAATCGTAATAAAATATTATATAATTTATAAAACGCCATTTTCTTAATACTACCACCTCGAGAGCGATTGAAGTGATGATTTCTCAATTGAAAGACGTCCCTTATTCGGCTTTTAGATTAAATTTAAAAATGAAGTTTTACTCATTTCAATTATATTTTTCTTTTCTTTTTTAAACTTCTTTACATACATACATTACAACTACAATTTTTTAAAACCAATTATGTATACATATATTTTATTTTAATTATTGCATCAAGCATATAATAATAAATTATAATTATCACTGAGTTTTGCCGAGGTTACATTTTACAAGATTTATTTATAAAACTACGTGAAATAAAATGGTTTACCATGTATTAAAAATTGGTTTAAAATGTATTTCTTGAATGTTTTTCGCAGAAAAATTTGTGTGGCACATTTTACAAACTTTATAAAATTTAACAACTTTGATTTAACCACTTTTTTATTATCAGTACACTTTAACCTACCGGTTTCGACAAGAACCTTGTCATCATCATCATCATCTTCTAAAGGCAGCGCCTTGTAGTGTCAGCCACTTGTCTCTGTCAGTCGCCATCCTCTTGAGCTGCGAATAGGAGGAGACGTCCATGAGCCGCTTCAAATCCTGGAAGTATGAAGTTCTTGGGCGGCCTCTTGTTCGTTTTCCCAAGATTCTTCCTTCGAAGATGTTGCTAAGAAAGGTGCTATGTCTAATTGAGTGCCCTATTAGCTTGGCCTTCCTCTTCAAAATATGATTTAAAAGCTCTCTTCTTTCTTTTACGTCCTGCAACACCTTTTCGTTGGACTTCCTTACGACCCATGATGTCTTGGTCATCTTCCTCCAAACCCACATCTCAAATGCTTCAAGCCGGTCTTTTTCGTACTTTTGGATGGTCCAGGTTTCACACCCATACAACAAAACACTCCAAACAAAAGCCTTTATGAATCCTTTTCTTACTTCAATTTTTAAATGTTTGTTTGATAGGAGGCTGTACTTTTTCATAAAAGTTTGCTTGGCTAGCGTTATCCTCTTTTTTATGTCTAGGGTACATTTATTGTTATATGTTAGCGTGCTACCCAGATAACAGAATTGATCCAACTGTTGAATTACTCTATTTTCGAGAAGTATTGTTGGATGGAGGTCAGATTGCTCTTTTTCAACGATCATTGATTTTGTTTTGGCGGCATTAATTTTCAAATGGAACTTATCCATTTATTACCATTATTACTTGTCATAATCAGGGTTTATTAAATTCTAAAACATTAAAAACATTAAAATACTCATAATTAATTACATTCCCTTACTAAAAACTTCCACAAACTCCGTAAATCATTTAAGATTTTAATGTTTCATGTTTATGTCATGCAATAAAAAAAACGATATGGCCGATAATGCGATCTATTTCAGATCTATCCACTTATATTATCCATTTATGAATAACTCATTATATCAAGTTTTTTATTTATTGAAATTTATGTAAAATGGAAGCAGGTTGTGCAACTTTATTGCATAATAATCAAAGTTCTTTCGATCGTCAAAAATTACCTGCATCTGATAACATATTAAGCCCCCTTGTATTTATTATTATACTATGGTTAGTAGCCACATATTATACATATTCAGCATCCGTGTCAACGCCTTTTTAACCCAGATTTAATCTCACGAACTCACCTATGACACCAATAGCTATCGGGTTCAAATACACATTCATCCTAAATGAGACGAGTCAAAGAATAAAGGTCAGAGCATTGTACGTACTTACAAAAATGTATTATGATTCACCCCTCAGGTGATAAAAGATCACGTGAAGCTGGCTGGACCATGCCACTGGTCACCACTTACCCTCCGTTTAAAATCTTGCCCCAGTTTTCATCTTTTACACTCGTACATTATTATGATGTCAGTATGAACGAAGGAGTCCCCTTTCAAAGGTAATAAAATTTAAATGTGTACCATAACCGGTTCATAGCGGGTAGATACTAAGTCACCCTATTTAACTTTTTCCCTAATTCAGATATTCAAATGGTTTGGGCGTGTGAATCGAATGAGCGAAGAAAGTATGGTAAATAATGAGGTATTTGGACCATAATAGAGGCAGAGGAAGAAAGAAAAGTAGGCATGATCAATTATTTCAAATATTTAAATTGTAAAATATCATACAAATAAAATAATTTTGTTATAAAATCTCTATATATGTTATTATAATTTTATTGTAGTGTCGACCGGTTTCAAAGCAAACAGCTCTTTTTTCAAGGTTATTTCTACGTATTTATAATATTTAAAATAACTTTAATAAAATTACCATTTATCTTAATACCAACTAATTATGTACCTATATTGTCCTCCGGATGCGAAGCAAACAGATTTATCCTCAGGTCTAATTAACACACTGTCTGCGGGCGGATTCGCGCTCATAATAGAGATAAACATCTCTGAAAAGAAGTGATAAGATTTAACCATATCAGAGATCAAAAGATGCCACAAAAGTCATGTGTAAAAATAACCTGCAAGCAATTTAAGACGAGTCGAGTGAAAAGGTAAAATTACCCTTCCCGCAGATAGCGTAAGTCTTATGGAAGAAGCTATACGCTTCGAAACAGGTCAACATTATAATAAATTTAAAATAAGATATAAATTTATCAATTTATTATTACAATAATTGTGTTGATTGGGAAATGTTGATAAAACAGACAGAATAATCAATCAGTTATAGAGATTTTGCCGCTAGATTTTTTTAAACAAGAAATGTGTCGAAAAACCCAGATTCGTATCTTATAATGTAGATTTAAAGTAGGTACATAGAGATTATATTTATGACGGTAAGTGTTTACCAAAATCATTATTTGATAAATATGTACAACATTTTAAATAAATAAATAATTATATTTATATATATATATATATATATATATATATATATATATATATATATATATATATATATATATATATATATACATATATAAATATATATATATATATATATATATATATATATATATATATATATATATATATATACATACACAATACACATATATGTATTCAAGATCCTGACCGGATTATTTTACATACTGGGAAACGCTTGAAAACATGATTTTAAATTTTATTAATCATGGGTTATCAATCATGGGTAGAATGGTGAAAGTTGCACGTGTGTAAAGTGATCACTTAACTAGCCTTTAATATATTAATTTACAATCCCTGTAAATACATACCTGACATCTATATTCATCTTTATCAATTTTGAGATGTCAAAAATGTAAAAAATATCCAAAGTATAAACAAAGATATCCAGATTTGTGAACAAGTATTTGGACACACTCAAAATGTTGTAAATGTATTTTATTTGTGATTTTTTTAAAGTTTGAAGCCCATTTTAAAGTAGCCTCTCTACCATCTTTTGTAAAGTTTGGGTAAGGAATAATAAATATACTTTACAATGTTTAATTGAGGATGTATTCTCAAATGTACAAAGTCTTACGTGTCGTTAGCGCATATTTAAGAATACAAATTGAAAAAATATTTTTATAACATTTTTTAACTCCTTACCTTTCAATGGGGCACTTCTAGAAAATTTGGTGGTGGTTTTACAAACTTTTATTTATTTAAATTGGCAGTGACAGGCATAGCTTTTAAATGTGAATTCACAGTAAAATCGGGATATAATTGTGTTTCATATTTTCTATAAATTATGCAACTTAGTTCATAAACCAAAAAAAAGATTAAATTGCTTTGCAAGAGAAAGTCTGTCGGGAAGCTTAGATGCTTCTGATCAGATCTGGGAATGCGGTGGGACAGCTTTCCAATACCTTTCAATAACTATTTTCTTTTCAAAACCATACATATATTTAGAAGAACACTTATTTTTTTCAATGTTAAAACGGTGTTTAAGTTTAAAAAAATCAAATACGTTAGATTTTACATTGGTTTAAACGAAATTAATTTGCGGGCTATCGATTATCCCGTCTAAATAAAAATAAATTCGTAAAAAAAGATTTCAAACGATACAGGTAACTTGAAAGTTTGTAAATATGGTCTATATTAGGCATGTGTGGTGTAGGGGTATGTATGTAGATGCCTACATGACGCAGATTGGTAGGGCAAGGAGGCTACACGCTTCAGCAAAGAGAGAAACAGTTTGTCATGCGCCATCAATATTTAGTTGAACTCAGGTGAGCTAATGTATCATATTATTCAATGTCTACTTCTCAAACCCCCGGAGCAGGGTTAAATTGGACAGGATACGAAAAACGGCCCATATGTTCAAGTTTTCAAAATTACGTGTCCACGAATAACAAACAAGCTCTGAACGTTTATTTTTTTTTAAATATATTTAATATTCTGAGGATGGAATGCCGCATAGGCGCTTGGAATATCCGAGGAGGAATGGATAAGAAGATGAATGAGTTGTGCGAAAGTATGAAGAGCAAAGCTCTAGACATTGTGTGTGTAAGCGAATGCATGAAAAGGGGAAGTGGCACGTTGGAGCATAATGACACGCTTGTTCTGTGGTCTGGAGTACAGGACACAGAGCGGGCGAGTCAGGGCGTCGCGGCGCTACTATCCCCAAGAATGGTAGAGTGTATGAAAGAATACAAATGTATAAGTGCCAGGCTCATGTGGATCTCCTTCAAGATTGGAGTCACGAGTATCCTTATCGTAATAGGGTATGCTCCTGTGAACTCATCTTCTGAGGATGTGAAACGAGAGTTCTGGGAGAGTGTAAGAGAAGTGCTGACGAATAGAAGATCGAATGAAAGAGTGATTCTAGCAGGTGATTTTAACGGATGGGTAGGCACTCGGAGGGATGGCTTCGAATCAGCCTTAGGTATGTTTGGTGATAACAGAACGAATGGTAATGGGAATAGTCTGCTCGAGTTGTGTCTGGAATGGAACCTCTTTATTTCGAATACTTTTTTCGATCACAAGGGGATCCATCAGTATACGTGGGAGAGAGGGAATGAAAGGACCATAATCGATTATGTTGTTGTTGACTCGAGATTGAGGAGAAATACAATCGATACGAGAGTATTTAGAGGGGCTGAAATGGAGTCGGACCATTTCCTCGTCGTATCGAGAGTAATTCTGTTCCGTGGATGGCGGTCCAGGAACAAAACTGTTCCGGTTTCATCTAGAGTCAAAGTTGAAAAACTACAAGTCGAGAATGTAAGTAAGTCGTATGAAAGGGAAGTGAATGAAAGATTGAATGTAAGGATTATGGATATGAATGTAGACGATACCTGGGAGCACATCAAATCGTGTATGTATGAGTCAGCAAAGAGTGTATGTGGAGTTGCGATCCAAGGTAGAAAAAAAGGAGATGCATGGTGGGATGAGGGCATGAAAGGACTTGTCTCTGAGAAGAAGAATGCTTGGCTAAATATGTTAGCAGTTAACGATGTTAAGAGTGAACTTTTTAAAATAATGAAAGATCGGTATAAAGAATGTAAGAGAAAAGTGAAAATGGGAGTAAAAGAACGGAAAGATCGTCTAAAGAGAGAAGAAGGTATGAAAATGTCAACCCACTTTCAAGAAAACATTAAGCTTTTCTGGAAAGAGGTAAAGAACGCAAAAAATGAGACTGAAAATGGAGGTATGAAAGTTATCAAATCAAATGATGGAAAAATATTGACGAATGAAAGTGAAGTGAAAGAAAGATGGAAAGAATACTTTATGGAAATTTATGAAAGTAACGGCAATGTCTCCACCGAGACACCCATAGAGGCAAGGGTGAGTGACGGTATGGTATGTGAGATAAGTATGTCAGGAATAACGAATGCCTTAAAATTAATGCGGAACGGTAAGGCTGTTGGGTATGATAATATTGCTATAGAGTTTGTAAAATGTGGTGGACTGACCACCCTCACATGGATTCACAGACTATTTAACCTGTGTCTTGAGGAAGGATACACACCTCTGGATTGGAGAAGGGCAGTAATCATGCCTCTATTCAAGGGAAAGGGATCTCGCGCAGAGTGTGGGAATTATAGGGCGATAAGCCTGCTAAGCTCTGTCGGTAAACTCTATAGTAAGATTATAATTGAAAAAGTTAGAATGGTGACGAAAGAACGGATTTGGGATGTGCAAGGTGCTTTTATGAGTGGAAGAGGTTGCACAGATCAAATTTTTGCACTACGAATGCTGACGGAAAAGTTTTTGGCTAAAAATCAGAAACTCTTCTGTGCTTTCGTGGATTTGCAGAAAGCGTATGATAAGGTTGATAGGATAAAATTATGGAGCGTGCTGGAAAAATATGGAGTAGACAATAAACTTATACAAGCAGTTGCTTCCCTCTACGAGGGCAGCACAGCTAGTATAAGAGTGAATGGGGACATTACATCATGGTTTGCAATATCCAAAGGCGTAAAGCAGGGATGTGTAATGTCACCATGGTTGTTTAATCTCTATATGGACCATTGTATGAAAGAGATTGAAAGTATGGGAGTCGGAGCGAAAATGATGAATATAACTGTTAGTTGCTTGCTGTATGCGGATGACGCCGTACTGCTAGCGAGCAGCGCGGAGGACTTGCAACTAATAGTGTCAAGAATGTACGATGTATGTATGGAAAATGATCTGGCAATGAATGAAGGTAAGTCAAAGGTCATGGTGTTTGAAAGAGAGAAAGATTTGACAGAATGCAAGATTATCGTGCACAATGAATCCCTAGAACAGGTGCAAGAATTTTTATATCTAGGAAGCATGTTCACAAGGGATGGAAAAGTGGATAAGGATATTGAGAGAAGAGTGAATGCAGGGAATAGAATAAATGGTGCTTTTAACAGAGTGATTGGGAATAAGAATATGTCCATGGAAGCCAAGCTAGCGGTTCACAACGGCGTGCTAGTACCGACACTAATGTATGGAAGCGAAACATGGAACTGGCAAAGGAAGGATGAAAGCAGAGTGAATGCTGTTGAAATGCGCTCCCTCAGACGAATGTGTGGAAAATCATTGTATGACAGAATTAAAAACGACGATATAAGAAAGGAATGTAAGGCTGAACGAGGAATAATTGAAAAGATTAGAAAGAGCTCTTTGCGGTGGTATGGACATGTGGAGCGAATGGATAGCGAGAGAATGACTAAGAAAATATATGTGGCGAATGTGAGAGGGAAAACAGAACGTGGACGACCGAAAAAGACTTGGCACGATCAGATTAATCAGAACCTAAAATCTGGCGGTGTCAAAAGTCTGCGTAATCGGAGGGCATGTATGACTAGATGTATGGATGTGAAGGAGGCTAGGAGTGTATGTCAGGACAGAAGAGTGTGGCGTTCCATCCTCTCTGCCTACCCCTGCGGGGAAACGGCGTGATGGTAGTAGTAGTAATATTCTGATTCGTGTCGAGCCTGTGCTGGAATGTTGGTGTAATTAAGAATGGTTAAATACAAGAGATTTGTTTTTAAATGGTTTGATTGATTTAACGACATAAAATCGATCAATTTTGAAACATTGTTCTTGAATCACTAGAACTTCACTAGAGACATCTGTTGGTGAGATGAAAAGAAGCTTTTTAATGAAGTCTCTAGTGAAGTTCTAGTGATTCAAGAACAATGTTTAAAAATTGGTTCATATATATAGAGCTTCCGAGAATTTGAGTAGTGTGGTTGTCAATAATGGGTAGAATTGGTAAATATTACACGTGTGTAACGTAACAGCCAATGACGGTCGTCAGCCCCGTAAATGCCCAGACTTCCATATTCTTCTTCATCTTTGATGAGATGTCAAAAAATAATAAGAAAATAACTCCCGTAATTGGAGATAATCCTGATTTTGTGAACAAGTATTTGGACACACTCAAAATGTTGTGAATAATGATTATTTTAATTTATTTCACAATTAATGAACATATGAAATAAACTAACATACTATCTAACTAACCATCACGCCGCTTCGCTGCAGGGGTAAGCAGAGAGAAAACAACGCCCTACCACTCTGTCTTTGCAAACATTCTTTGCCTCTTCCACATTAATGCATCTCCTCACATACCCGCGAATTATTTTGACTCCTAATGTGACCGCTTTCAAGTATTTGAAATACTTGACGGTGCCAAGTTTTCCTCGGTCTTCCTCTACTTCTATTTCCAACAACATTCGCCTCATATATTTGTTTAACTATCCTTTCTTCGCTCATTTGATTCACAAGCCCAAACCATCCCAACACGCTATTTTTTTGTTGTTGATAAATATTAGTAATTAGAAATCGAACCCTGGGCCTCCAGCACGTTAGTTTAACGCTCTAACTACTATACTACGCTAGCGGTAGATTAATACTTTTTTTGTATGATTTGAAAACGCGACGTTGAAAAAAAAAACTGATTTGGGCCTGAACTTTTCAACGGTGTATCGAAAATCTAGCACGGTCTGGAGTTAAATTTACTTTTTTCCTGGTTATTCAAACCAGCCGGGGTGAAAAATCTCTTCACTTATTCCTCGTGTACCTACAACCTCGGAGGGTGGAACTACTCGCCCCCTCACCCCCTTACAACAGGGTAAACGTGCGGACACCTACATATGAAGAGAATTACATGGCTTCGCTTCCTCTTTATCACTTCTACGTATAGGGTACATTGAAGGCTCTCCGAACCACATTCCCAGATCTGATACAGAAGCATCTAGGCTTACTACAGGTCGCCTTTTTATGAACTAAGTTGCGAAAATTATTAGAAAATGTTAAACAACTTTGAATCCTGATTTTATTGTGAATTAACATTTAATAGCTTTCAATATTGCTGTCACTGCTAATCTAAATAAATGCAAGTTTGTAAAACCACCACCAAGTTTCTAGAAATGTCCTAGTATAGGCAGTAAAGGGATTAGTATTTATTTATTTTCAAAACATATTACATACATAAGTCATAAGCATATACTTATAATATTCCCGATGACTAATTTCTATTTTTCATTTTGGGACATGTCCTTTTTACTCCCATGGGATTAAGGTTAACAAGACTTGAACATAAATAATAAAGTAACAAAAAAGATTTGTTTTAAATAACCAAAAATAATACTAATGCATGGCAAAATATAAAAACAATAAACAGGTATAATAAATAGCCATAAGAAGCATATTTAAAAGAAATAAATGGGAAAACATAAGGTAAGAAGTATATTTAAAATAAACAAATGAGAAAATATAAAAAATGAGAAAATTTAACAAGTGAGAAAATATGAAAAACATAAGGTAAAAACAAAATAAGGAAATATGACTAATCACTACATATAAATCTTTCCATAAAGTACCTTTTCAGATCATTTATTTTGGATCCCGGAATTGGTTTTATTTTATATATGTCAGGCAGCTGGTTAATTTGGGTGTTGGCAATATATTTTAAGGACCTTACTCCATATTTAGTAGTGTTTATCGGCTCCACATGTATTTTGTTATGTCCTCGTATATTATGATTATGAATTTCTTTGTTAAAAATCGGTATGATGTTGCTGTGAGTCGTTTTCAACATTATTTTAAGATGGAAAAACAACCCTAACTAATAACCTTGCACAAAGTCCTAACCATAACGCAGTTACAAAATGAGCACTCTATACTGCCTATTTTTTTTTCCTACAAAATGGCATTGCCTTCTCTTGCCTTCATGATCAAGATAACGCTGTATTGTGTAATTCAGATTGTTTGCAAAGACAGATTGGTGTGGCGTTCTATTATTTCTGCCTTATCTTGTGGAAAGCGGCGTTTTGGTTACTTAGTTTTTGTCATTACTCTAGTTTTCACCATATTAGCGATGGTTACTTTGACTGCCTCCATTTTGTGTTCAGAAGCACGTCGGTAATACAGGTTTGACGTTTACCGACTGTCCCCTAAGTAGGTACTAAGCAGGTGCCTTTGTGATAACATCATTCGATATTCGAATGGTGTGTCATTTCTATAGGAAACTCAAAAATCGCATCTCGTTCTACTGTTATGACGCTATTTTTTAACTGGTTCTCAAACCTAGTTGCTCATTAAATAAAATTAATATTTAAACTTTTTGTTTGCTGTTATATGACTGCCTCCGTGGTGTAATGGTTAACGTGTTTAGCTACCGTGCTGGAGGTTCCGGGATCGATTCCCAGGGGGGGGGGGTGAAAATAAAAATTACTGATCTTACGCTGTAATATTTATTTGATATTACCCTGGACTGGTCCCTGGAGCGCGGGAGTGATCACCTTGCCTCCATGTAAGTAACGCGTAAGGTAACACTGTGCCAATATGATACAGTGCCCAATAGTGCATTGGGTGCGGATAGGGGTAAGAAGTTATATGACAGGTATGCTCTTCAAGGAACTTGGGATGGCCTACAGCCTGCTTTACACTCTAAACTTTATTTCAACTTAAACTTTACTTTGATTTAATCCTACATACTTTATACAGTAAACTTTACTTCAACTTGAACTTTTATTTAATTTAATCCTACATACTTTACTTCAAGTTTTACTTTAAATTAATTTAATCCAACATACTTTTCACTAAGCGTTATTATAGCCTTAACTTTACTTTAATTTAATCTTACTTACTTTACACACTAAATTTTACTTTAACTTTGCACACTTAACTTTACTTTAATTCAATCTTATATACCTACCTTACACAGTAAACTTTACTTTATTTTTAGCAGCGGAAGACCGAAGAAAACTTGGCATTATCAAGTATTTCAAATACTTGAAGGTGGTCAGGTCAGGAGTCGTAATAATCGGCGGGTATGTATGAGGAGATGCATGAATGTGGAAGAGACAAAGATTGTATGCAAAGATAGATTGGTGTGGCGTTCTATTCCCTCTGCCTACTCCTGCGGAGAAGCGACGTGATGGTTAGATAGTTTGTTGGCTAGTTAGTTAGTATTTGATTTAGTTAGAGTTTAGAGGTCAGGATTCGGAGTTAGTTAGGATAATTAGTATCGTTGCAATGGCTAGGGACTAGGGCACTCGAGGTTGCATAGACGTCCTCGTAGAAGCTACTGCTGATGTGTTCCTTGAGGTCTAGCAATAGCAGCCCAGGAAACATTATATTGTGTATTAAATATATATTATTGTTTTTTAAGTTTAACTAAAAATTATGCAAAAATTTAAACTGAAACCTTAAGCATTTTTAGAAAAGCATGTTTAAGGGGGAACTCGCAGACTTCACATTCAGAACACGAACGGCTGCGCTAGAGATCAGACGTTTTTTCACACTCGATTTTTTAAAATAATTTTTTTATTGTCATTTGATTTTTTTGTTGGGATATAAATACATAAGTGTATTGAAAATTTATTTTTAATATATTTTTTAACAACCTATCTTTTCTCTTAAAAACCAAATACGTAATTATTTCGATGAAAAACTTATTTTATCAATACAAACCGGTATTTTAAGCAAAAAAATCAATTATCTACGTCAAATGTTACCTGGGTTTTAAGAAAATTTTGTTGCGATTCATCGTAAATTGGTTCATAATCTAACATATCGTAGTCGTACAGGAGAAAGTGACTAACTACCAAAACGTAAAATGTTCAGGAGGGCCATTTAAGTCACTTTTATTTGGCAAGAAAATAAACATCAATGCAGTTAGTAATTTTTACCAAGTCAATATATTATACTTCCAAGTTTAAAATCATTTGGGATTTTTTCAGGGCAATATTAAGCTAGTAAGATATCAAATAGTCAATGATCACGTTTTTGTAAAACGATGCACTTGGTCACTTTCTCCTGTATGACAACGATATATGACAGTTTAAAAAAATATATCTTACAATATTTTACCTCCTCCGTCCCACAGTTGTGAGGTGACTGAGTTACAAAATCACACCCTAAAATTATATTGGTCTATCAAAATTTTTATTAGAGAACACAATATTATATTATTGCGAATTCATAATGTGAATTCCTATATGGGAAGGTAGGTGCATATGATTGTATTTACATAGTACATTTCTCTTGAAGGGGGCTGTGTACCTAAGCGGTAGCTTTCACAAGCTTTTATGGGTATCTAACATTTAGCAATTCTGGTCGCAGTGTCAGCTGATATGGTCACAAAACACATTTTTGTTAATATGCTACCAAATGAGCAGTCACACTAAAAATGCCCTTCCATTTTTAATCTGTTGCCGGTGGAGTTCAGAGTGCAAACAAAAATATGAAAGGCAAAATAAAATAATGGGTTAGTATTGTAAAACTTAAAAAAAAAACTTTCCTTTTGTGTGAATATTATGTTAATTAGGACGTAAAAGGAACTCCACCGACAATACACATAAAGTGGCTTGGTGGCTTTCTGCAATTAAAAGAAGAATATGTGAATTTATAAATAAATGCGAATATGTATATTATATACATATGTACATATACATTTAACAAATAAATAAAAAAAAACTGTTACCGTAGAACGGGGCTACTTGAACTTGGATGTGTTACTTGAGCCCAGTACAATTTTTTTTTATATAGATCTGTATTTGGTCTACAATAATGATCGTATCGACATGATTCATTGTTTCCCTGACAGGTGACACTTATTGTCACGATACGTTCATTATTGTAGACCAAATACAGATTTAAATCTCTTTTTTGTACTGGGCTCAAGTAACACGTCAAAGTTCAAGTAGCCCCGTTCTACGGTACCAGAAATGTTATGTGCCAGCCATTCATGCTATTCTCATTTTTCTATAACTATCTACTTACTATTTCTCCTTTATTTCCTTTACGATACAACTATAATACACTTCATCCTGAAGAATCATTACTCACTTCATTTGTATCTCTTCAAATTCAGTTTATTCGTTTAAAAAACAAATATGTGTGAGACTCGCGCGTTCGAAGTGAAACGTTTTAGATTTTAGAAGCAGTTGATTTTATACATAGCTCTATTTGAATTTGTTGATGATTATATTATTTTAGGATTAGAACATGGTTATGTGAAAATAAATTGAAGAAGATCTCTCCCAATTAAATGGTATATTTATTTTATTCGTGTATTTCTATTGATGTGTTCTTATTTTAATATTTGTATTTTTTGCTATTTAAAAATAACTTATAAATTTTTACAATAAAGTATGTCGTAATTTAAAAGACATAATATATATGAAATAATAGTATATTTACAAATAAATCGTTTCAAAGTACTGATTATTAAAAAAAACTTATACACACCTAACTGATAGCAACACTATCTTATAATCATTAAAAATATATTTTACTGATCAAATCTTAGCCATTTATCCCAAATTATTTATCTTTTAAATCATTAATATGTAATTTGATGAATCTGTTTGCTATAAAAACTGAATTTAAGTTTTTTGCTATCAGTTGTTAAGTTGATTACAAGAATGGCAGTATCAAAATTAATCGTTTTTATCGCCCTTGTAGCTTGTGCCACTGGTATGTGTAATATTTACTTAACACAAGTACATTATTTTTTAAATAAATCTTATAAATCTCTTAAAGCAATATATATTATTAATATTATGTATTCAAACTTCATGTACAGGAAATACATATTTGAATTAGCGGGCTTATTGCTAAAAAGCAATATGTTCCAACCAACAAAAAAACAGACAAGCGATATTGGTCAAAACGTTTGATACCTTATAAAGCTCATATTATTTTTTGACATCTCATCAAAGATGAAGAAGAATATGGATTTCTGGGCATTCACGGGGCTAAGGACCGTCACAGGCTGGTTTAAGTGATCACTTTACACACGTGTAACATTCACCAATTCTACCCATTATTGACAACCACGCTACTCAAATTCTTGGGAGTTCTATATATGTAAACCAATTTTGAAACATTGTTATTGAATCACTAGATTTTCACTAGAGACATCTATTGGTGAGATGAAAAGAATGAAAATCACCTATGACGGTCGTCAGCCCCGTAAATGCCCAGACTTCCATATTCTTCTTCATCTTTGATGAGAAGTCAAAAAATAATATGAAAAAACTCCTATAATTGGAGATAATCCAGATTTGTGAACAAGTATTTGGACAGACTAAAAATGTTGTAAATACAAATTTGTTATTTTATCCTTTAAAGCAATTGTATATGACCACTTGTAGCAAGGGACCGTATCATCGGAGGGGATATCGCGCCAGAAGGGTTCGCTCCATTCGCTGTCTCCCTCAGAACTGGCCTCATAGTGAAATCTCACTTCTGCGGAGGAACCCTCATCTCCACCAAGTTCGTGGTGACTGCTGCGCACTGCGTGGATGCTGTCTACTCTTCTTCCATTATCGGAGGAGGATCTCTCTCCAGGTCAGAACCTAAAATTGGAAACTGGACTATCCGAGGTCTTGATACAAGTCAGAAGTAGATAATAAGTTCATCTTCCATTATCCTGGCCAATTTCCATTGCTTAATCCTACGAGGTTCAATGCAGTAAAAATGCGATCTCTTGCTTCAAACAAGACGATAGCGATGTATGATAGATGTTCAAATGGTGATACAGTATAAGGAAAGAATGAAATATTTTGACCTCTAACATCCGTCGGCAACAAATTAAAAATAATCGGAACGATATATTGCAGTGTTCGACTCCCATATTTACTGTCAATTCTTGGGACTAACCTTCTTTGTGTGTAAATCGTGTATCATAGTTATGTGCCAAAATATTTCGATATTTTTGTCTTGTTTATTGTTCAACGATGATACTCATCCACAATATTCAATGTACCGGCAGTAATTTTAAATGTTTATATTTCTGTATTTTGCAGTTCCCTTCAGGTGTTATCAGGAACGCAGAACCTGAACAGCGGTGGAGTGAAAACCAGTGTAAAGACAAACTATACATTCGGAAGCTGGGATGCCAAGAACTTGGTGTTCGACATCAGCATCCTGGAGTTGAGTACTGCTCTCGCCATAGATGCTACCACTAAACCTCTTCCTCTTAACCCCAAGCGTCTTTCAGGAGGTGAGGAAGTTATTGCTGTAGGATGGGGATGGACTAAGGTAAGTAAAGAAACCTTTTTTTTTAAAGAAAAAATGTATTTTTATTATTTATACAAATATTTCAATTTCATACTATTTCTGTGAGCCTAAGCGGCTCATTATTAAAAATAGGTACCAAATTGTGGTAGAGTGGGTTCGAACCGAAAAACCGATGTTCCCATGTTTTGTGTCCGCGACACAAACCATAGGACCATCCCTTCCTGATTATTCAAATGCATCAAAGTAGATGGTAAATTTTACTTCAATGACACAATATATATGGACAAATAAATTAAGGGTCTTTTTTTATAGAACTTTATTTGTACATCGTACTAGAAATAAAATTGATTTTCCTACTCTAAGTATAACTTAGATTTCAAAACCATTTTTTCAGAAAACTTTGAGTGTGTCCAAATACATGTTCCGCAATGATCAGCACGCTCGGCTACCGTTTTGGAGGTACTGAATTCGATTCCCAGGGGGGGTCAAATAAATAAAATAAAAATTTTCACTGTATTATTTATTCAATATTACCCTGGACTGGTACCTGAAGGAGAGGGCTGATCATTTTTCCTTCATGTGTTAACGATTAAGATAACACTGCGTTTGTAAAATTCAGTACCCTATGCACCATCGGGGTGCGTATAAGGGTTTAAAGGAAATTGTTTACTAATCTGGATTTTCTCTACTTGAGAGTTATTTATTACATTGTTTAACATCTCAATATAGTAAAAAAATGGAAATCTGGGTATTTACAGGGCTTACGACCTGTTGTAGTCTGGTTAAATGATCATTTTACACACGTGCAACATTCACCAATTCTACACAAATCTGGATCATCTCCAATTAGATGGATACTGCGTTCCATATTGGTTGATGAAAATGATATTTTTGAATATTTTTTGATGAATGAATGATATTTTTCTAGTACCCAAGTGGTTCTACAGCCAACGAACTGAAATACCTGGACTACGATGTGTTAGACTACAAGACTTGTTCTGACATGCGTGATGTCGCTGCCGGCCAGTATCCTGGATTCTTCCCAGCTATCTACGATGACCAAGAAATCTGCGTGTACAAGGCAGTTGGACAAGCTGTATGCAGGGTATGTTTTTTCAGGGGGTGTATATTATTATGTAATATACCCTTCAGGTTCTGATGAAAACGATTATTCAATATATTGGTTATTGTTCAAAAAGTAGAAATTTCTTCTAAATCAAAGTAAAACCATTGGTTTAAACATATAAAATTGATAAAAATACATTTCTTGAATGTTTTTCGCAGATACTTATAAAATTAAACAACTTTGTTCTAATCACTTTTTTATTATTAGTACACTTTAACCAACAGGTTTCGACAAGAACCTTGTCATTATCAGGGTTTATTAAATTCTAGAATATTTAAAACATTAAAAAACTCATAGTTAATTACATTCCCTTACCAAAAACTTTACCACACACTCCGTACACCATTTTAATGTTAACAACGAGTATTTTAATGTTTTTAATATTTTAGAATTTAATAAACCCTGATGATGACAAAGTTCTTGTCGAAACCGGTTGGTTAAAGTGTACTAATAATAAAAAAGTGGTTAAAACAAAGTTGTTAAATTTTATAAAAAATACATTTTTCGATTTCTCTAAAGTTGATTCACGTTTTTGTACTTTTTAATGTTTTTCAATCAACCAAGTATCAGATTTAAGTTTTGTACTGATATTTCTTGGTGGATCTGCATTTTAAAGAATAAAATAAAGACTATGTAATTTTTTCCACATTAATTTTATTTGACCGGCAACCGGGTTTCGTCGTAACTGACAGCATGACTGGTGATGTCGGTTACGACGAAACCCGGTTGCTGGTCAAACAAAATTCATGTGGAAAAAATTACAAAGTTGTTATTTTATTCTAACTAATGATTACATCTGGTTATTTGTTATGTATACCTTTATAATTCCTCGAACACTCTTGAGGAATTATTCTTACAAAAATGGCACTTTATAAATTATTCAAATGATATTATTGACTTCTTCTTCTTCTTCTTCTTTATGAGCCCTCTGACCTCCACTGCTGGATATAGGCCTCTATCCCTTCTTTCCATTTCCTCCAGTTGGTAAATGCTTGCAGAGAGTTTTTACCCCCCACAGCGACAATGTCGTCAGACCATCTGTTTTGGGGTTTCCGACACCTCTTTTGTTCTCCCAAGGTCTCCATCGTAGCATTCTTAGGGGAAAAAATATCGACTAGCTGTACATAATCCCTCATTATTAATTAATTATGTTTCCTCATCTAGGGAGACTCCGGAAGCGCTCTGTACGATGACGATGGTCTGGTCGGAATCACCTCCTGGGGTCTGCCATGCGCTGCCGGTGCTCCAGACATCTTCACCAGGGTGTCCACCTTCGTGGGGTGGGTCAACCAAGTCACCGGAATGTAATTCTCGATCTAACTGATATTTTAAATAAAATACAATAAAAGCATGTTTCAAAAATATTTGCTTGTATTTTATTTAATTAAGTGTATGTATACACATACACGTGTGCTTCACTTCCATACATACAGTGAAGCATGGAATTGGTAAAAGAAGGATAAAAGTTGATTGAATGTACAGTCTGTTCACAGTTATTTTACCTCTAGTTTTTTTTATTTATTTAATTTTCATTCGAACCCTTATCCGCCCCCAATGGTGCATAGGGCACTGCATTATATAAACACAGTGTTTTCTTGATCGTTAACACGAAGGAAATGTGATCAGTCCTCCGCTTCAGGTACCAGTCCGGGATAATATTGAATAAATATTAGAGTGAAAAAATCACTTATATTTATTTGAGCCCCCCTGGGAATCGAGCCCGGGACCTCCAGAACGGTAGCCGAGCGTGCATTTTATTTAATTTATTGTATGTTTATACGTATGTGTGCTTCACTTCCATACATACAGTGAAGCATGGACTTGGCAAAAGAAGGATGAAAGTAGGCTGAATGCAGTCGAAACGCGTTTTCTTAGACAAATATGTATGATAGATGTTCGAATGGTGATTCAGGAAAATAAAATAAAGTAAAGAAAGGTGTATTGAGATAGTTTGGGCAAATGATTGTGAGAAAATGAGTGATAAGTAATTATCTAATTTTATATTTATGAAATTGTGAATTCATGAAAAGAAGAAGGATATAGGGAGTAGGAGAAGGTAAAGGAACTAAGAAAAGGATGATATGCTGTACAGTTAGGGTTTCAAGGCTTAGTAATAATATTAACAACATTTTAAAATACAAGATACATAAAATTATAATATAAGAGTTTCTGTTTAATATAAAGCTTCTTTACATCTCACCAATAGATGTCTTTGGTAAAGTTCTAGTGATTCAAGAACAAGGTTTCTAAATTGGTTCATACATATAGAACTTCCAAGAATTTGTGTGGTTGTCAATAATGGGTAGAATATGGTGAATGTTACACGTGTATAAAATGATCACTTAAACCAGCCTATGACGGTCGTCAGCCTTGTAAATGCCCAGACTTCCATATTCTTCTTCATCTTTGGTGAGATGTCAAAAAAATAATATTAATAATAATATTTTAGGCGTATCTTCAAGGTAATCATTTTGAATAATCTTTTATTTTAAAAGGTGATATATTTATTTTTACGTAATAATTGATAACACGTAACGTAATTGAAATGAGATACTAATGTTAACGATTATGAAAATGTTGTATTTAACATATATAATAATGTACATATTTAAATATAAAAATAACACACCTTTCTAAGACTAAATTTAGAGTTTATTTAAGTAAACACGACTAGTTTCGAGAACAACAGTAGATCGTTCTCATTAACAGACAATAATGCAAACAGTTTGTATTATCACTAGCAACAAGTAATAGAACATCTGTAGTTCTTGAAACTAGTCGTGTTTACATTGAAACACTCAAAAGTTGTCTTAAACTTACAAGAATTTTATTTTTATATGTAAATCTTCATGTTATTTCACAAATTTAATACCAAATCAATAAATAATACACTTATTAAGATTTTTCTTTTATTTGAACTACAATTGACTGAATTTTGGTTGACCTAATACTTTAAAAAAATTCAATTGAAAAATCTTTTAATTATAGAGTAACTTCTATTTTTAGCGATTTTTTGCATATTTTGAGCACATGTTGAGTGACTTTTATTATAGTGGCTGTATTTAGACGTTATCCAAACCTTCCTATTTTTAAATAACCTAATGTTATATAATTACAAGTAATAAAACCCACCTGCGAGAAATTTTTTGTTGATTTAATGCTTAGGAATTCTATTAGATATTTTTAAAGAGTTTTAATCTAATTTTGTTTTGATTTATGATAAGTACAATCGATAACACACATTAGTAATTATGGAAAAATATTTGTAATAATACAAAAACAAATCATTCTTAAATGAAGATTAAAAAAAACAATCTCAGACCTATCTAGGTACTTATCATTATTAAGTTATCAAAAGAATAAAGATCAAGATTATTCTATGTAATTATAAATTGAAACATTATCTCTTCTTGTTTAGACGACAGTGTGCAAGGTATCAAGATGGTCAGGTTGATAGCTGTTTTTCTACTAGCTGTGGTAGCTTGCAGTAATGGTAAGTCGTAAATTATACTGATTGACCAAATTTGGACTTTTTGAGTGTTAAATTTTGTTATATCTTCAATTTTTATTTTATTTCCAAATTTGAAAAGATTTTTCTTTGTAACGGGGATTTTTTTTGTAAAACAAATTTTTTCTTGTAAAGTGACTGAATTTATATTTTAAATGTTAAAATCATACACTGATTATTAAGGTCTATTAAATTGCATATTTTATTTGAAAAAATAAAACATAATAAAAATACTATTATTTCGCCTCGTTAGGGCATTATCTTCACAGTAGCTTGGTACATATGCATTTTTACTGTTCATAAAAATAAAATGTATAACTTAGTAGACCCTAAAAATCAGTGTTCAATTTATTATTTTAAATATGAATTATGGAGTTCTACAAATTAAACTCCAAATTAATATACTTTTGGAAAACCAACCTATGACAATGACTTCTTAAGATTCGACAAAAGTTAGTTTGTGCTTATCCATAAATCAACCAAACCATGTATATGGTACTTACAAATTTACAGTTTTTTTGTTGGCAAAATTGTGATTATGTTCATTTTCTAGCTGCCAGCTTCTTCCATGATCGTATAATCGGTGGAGACATTGCGCCGCAAGGTCTGGCTCCATTCGCTGTTTCTCTTCGTACTGGACTACTCGTGAAATCCCACTTCTGCGGAGGAACCTTAATTTCCCCACGGCTTGTGGTGACTGCTGCTCACTGTGTAGATGCTGTGTGGTCCAGTAGCGGTGGTGGATCCCTTTCCAAGTAAGTTTATTTAATTTATTAATCCTTTTGATACTTTTTATTGGTCATTTTAGTCAATGCTTTACGTTGTGGTATCCAGTAATCAGAGTGTAGATTTACATCTACGAAATAAACAAAAGGAAGAAGGAAGAATAAACAACCGATTAAACAAAAGGAAGGAATGGAGACGAATTGTAAGATTCCTTCCTTTTGTTTAATCGGTTTAACTTGTGAGACCATCCTTCTGTTCGCTTATGATCTAGAAACTATTTTTAAGGTTAAAACTTATATTATCAGAAATAATTTACTATAAATTCCATCACTGTCTCCTGTTTTAATTTTAAATCTAAAATTATTCATATTTCTATCACCCTAATCCTTCATTTAGCTAGGTATCTTCCACCTTTTGCGGTTTTGTAAGAGATGTTAAATAAATATTGATATAATCAGTAATCTTAACGTTCTAAATTATTTTTTTAAATTAAAATATAACAGTTCGTATTATCTTTTGCAGTCTTGTCTTTATCAGCTTTTTTAAAAACATTAATTAATAATATGCTTTTCCAAAATTCCTCGCCATTATTGTCCATGTTCCCATTAAAGCAAGTCCCATCCCTTAACCCCTTCCCTCTCTAGTTATTACCCCACCCATCTCTACCAATAGGTACCTAAATGATTTTTGTTCGTTAGTTTTTGTGATCACATGTCGATGAAAACTTCTATAGTTTTCGAAACCAGTCGTGTAAAATAAAACTCAATAAGTGGTCTAATATAACTGTTTAATTTGTAATAAAACTATTTTTTTATGTTGCAGTAATCTCCAAGTTCTGTCTGGAACCTTGTCTCAGAACACAGGCGGGCACAAGTCAAGTGTGAGGAGGAATTTCACCCACCCAGCATGGGACACAAACGCCATCAAGAATGACGTTGGTCTATTGGAACTGACTGAAGATTTGATCTTTGATGGAGTCAATACCCAGTCAATTGGTTTAGATGCAGCGTTGATCGATGTTGCAGACCTCACTGCTGTCGGATGGGGATTAACAAGGGTAAAAATAAGCCTATGACATTTTAAACTAGATGAAAAAAATCTGTTTTCAGTAAATTTAATCTTCTTCCTGGTTTCATCCTGACTTCTTAATCAGCTCTCTTCATCCTCATGTTGAAGGACCTAAAGCCTTGCATGAACTTGTTTCTTCTGCTTCACTTTGCTTGCCCTTGGAATCCCGCAAGCTGGCTTTTACATATTATCAGTCTCTGAATCACAGAGAGAAGAATCACTCTCACTGCCGGATAGGGTTATGATCTTGACGTTTGTTTTTCCGTGAAACTTTGGTTTATTTTTATTTTTTGTTATTTGGGTTAGCAACAGCAACATATGTGAAACATAACCATTAAAAGATATACATTAAATAAGCCAATTATAGTTAACCACAGAAACATAAAGATCAGTACAAAATATTTAGTGTGGATCTAGCAAATGAATGAATGTGTGTGTGTGTGTGATATTGATTCTAGTAGGGACATATATATAATGCTGAGAAGCATGGTTTTTAAAGATCCTGAGAGGACAATATGCTCACCGTTCGACTTTTCAACACAGATTTTCCGCAATTGAAAATGTCAACTTGGCTACAACATGAGTTGTACTTACTAGCCATTCGAAACATAGGTCAACTCCGCGCATAATTAGTTCGAAGGACAGGTACTCTAAATAAAGATTGTGACTATTTTACTACAATTTTTTTATCCACCAACGGTCATCAGACGTGGAACCAGAGTGGCCCAGCTAACTAGGGCTGTATCCGTTATTGTCATTTCGGATCCAAATATTTCCGAAAGCACTTCCAAGGGTTTTTGTCATTTTCAGTATCCCGGCCTTACTGGTTCTACCGTTCTGAAGTATTTGGAAACACCTTCCATCAGCCATGATGAATGCGTGAGACTGAGGGACATTATGGCTTCACAAACAACTGGATTCTTCCCCGAGATTTCTAAAGGAGAGATTTGCACATTGAAGGCAGTCGGACAATCTGTGTGCCAGGTAATGTAATCCAATTATAAAAATTAGTTTCATTAATTAATTCGGCAGTCACTTTGTGGTAAAATAAATCCATTTTAAATTAATGTTTTACATAGTAAATACCACTATTTCTTAAAATCTATTGTTGCATGTGTTTGAAAATGATATGGAATGCATCGAAACACGTGTCACAGTAGATTTTAAGAAAAAGTGGTATTCACTAAGTAGAACATTAATTAATAATATAAAAGTTAGATCAACTTTGATGTATAGGATATTATTTATTGCCTAGGCATTAACTGTCGTCTTTACTAATGTAAACACATTACTTACCAATACTTTAAGTGAACTTCATATTATATTATTTAAACTTCTAGAAATATTCTATAAACTTCTAGATATATTGATCAAACTAAAAAAAAATTAGAAAAATAACAAACATTTTGGGTGTGTTCAAATACTTGTTCACAAATCTGGATTATCTCAAATTATAAGAGTTATTTACATTATTTTCACATTATTTTTTGACATCTCATCAAAGATGAAGAAGAATATCAACCAACTTTGAAACATTGTTCTTGAATTACTATTTTTATCTCACAAATAGATGTCTCTAGTGAAGTTCTAGTGATTCAAGAATAATGTTTAAGTTGGTTCATATATATAGAGCTTCCAAGAATTTGAGTAGTGTGATTGTCAATAATGGGTAGAATTGGTGAATGTTACACGTGTGTAAAGTGATCACTTAAACCAGCCTATGACGGTCGTCAGCCCCGTAAATGTCCAGACTTCCATATTCTTCTTCATCTTTGATGAGATGTCAAAAAATAAGTATCTTGTTGCGCGAAGGTCTTGGCTCTGGATGCAGTTGGTCGAGTGGGTGGATGAAAATAGAGCGATTGTATTATTACCTAACGTTCAAGTGACTCTGAAATCTAGCTACGGCTTATCATGTCCCTACTCAGGCTTCAACTTTATAAGTTTCATAGCCTATGCCTACTCGTGAATGGATTTACTCTTTGTTTAAAGTTACTATAATTTCATGTAATTCATGAGTGAAAATTCTAGGCAAAAACACTCGCATAGAGCGATTGCAAGTGTGTAAGGGCTTTTATAGCCTCCGCCACGTCACCGTTGTCGCTAACTCACAGTTGCCAACTTAAAATATTGACATGTGCACTGTTCGTATAGGGACCTACCCGAGTTCCCACATCGGTTTGCATTGCATTAACATTAAGCTATTTAAGCTATTTTTTTAATGTTTTTTTTTTTCAACAGGGTGATTCTGGCAGCGCCTTATTTGGCGAAAATGGATTGGTTGGTATCGTTTCCTGGGGTGTACCTTGCGCTACTGGATTCCCCGATATGTTCACCAGAGTATCCTTCTATTACGATTGGATCGATGGCATCTTGAATAATTAAATAAATAAATAATAATGTATTTTCTGCGAACGTCTATAAAAAAAATAATAAATAAAGATGACGACATTAATGAATGCGTTTTATTTCCCTATACCTACTTTTAAATAAACAGCAAAAGTAAATTTTTTTAAAATAAATAATTTTGAAATATAACCCAAGAATCAAAAACCATATGAAAATGTTGTAGTTAATTTTATTATTTTATTCTCAATATTATTAATATTTAAAGCATTTACTTTGTGGTTAGTCATTTTTACTTATTTTTTTTTTTACAAAAATGTTAATAAAATTAGTATATAACCACTCACCGAGATTTTTACGTCTACCGGTTTCGAGACGTACCCGTCTCTTCGTCAGGACAATCACTAACACAGCATGCAAACAATACTACCCTTCACCACCATAGCACCATTTACACACTCAAAACTACACAAAATGTCTAACACATGCGATTTTTGGTCGACCCGAAGACCAACATGCACTATAGTTTTCAATACAGACATGCGTTACGAGCCGAGGTTAAACGTATATTAGTTAGCTAATATATTAAATAATATATTAAATTTGCAATGTGTTTAATTTCATAATGCTTGTCAAGTAATGAAAATATAAAGAAAGTACGTACATATTTTGCTTCAATCAATGGTATTATTCATGTATTGATTTTTTATAATTAAAATGTAACTTTGTTTTAAAATCACTGTAAATATTATATTATAACTTAATTATAATGTCGACCGATTTCGAAGCTCACCGCTTTTTTAGCTTCAAAACCGGTAGACATTATAATAAAATATTTACAGGGATTTTAAAACAAAGTTACATTTTAATTATAAAATGGAAAATCACAAAGTTAGTGCTTCAAATACAAATTATATTAATTTTTTCTTTCTTTCAACAAATTGATATGTCATTGATTTAGTTATATGTCCTCATCAACTAGTGAAAATATAAACTCAGTTTGTATTATCACTTGTTGATGAGAACATCTGTAGTTCTTGAAACTAGCCGTGTTTACATTATTTAACTGAAAAAGTGGTATTTTAGTAATTTTTATTTCAAAACTATACTACGTACATCTTTACTCTCGGATTCTATTATAATTTCGATAAAAAAGAAAATATAATCTCCTTTCTTTATCTCAACATAGTGATAATCATTTTAAGAAATATTTAATTATTTACTTATCTGATATCAAATTGCGTATTTTTATATATATATAATATTTATTACATTGTAAATCAAAATCATTATCTAAATCACTTTTATTATAAATACTCATGATGAAAAAATGTTGATTAAAAAAACAAATATCAGTTTTTTTTACTAGAATTTTTAGTAATTGACTAACAATGTCTGAATATCGGTCTCTGATTGTATTTATTTTTTTAGTTGTTTGGTATGGTATGAAAAACATTTTATCAACGTTTTTTTTTAATTTTACCTTTTCAAACTTTTTAACATAACGCAATTTAACATAACGCAATGTTCATCTAATTATTTTACAATTATAGATCATTATAAAAATTTAGTGGTTACATTCTTCTTCTTGCCTAGGGTCATGATCATCGCTTCTCTTGTCTCCAAACATTTCATTTACATAGTTGTCCACCTCCTTACCTCTAACTATTGATAACCTTTTGGCGGGCTTAATTTAGTCGGTCCATCTAGAGAAGGATTCTCCTCTTTTATTACCTTCGACCCCTCGCATGACCATTAACTTTTTAAAGTTATCATCGTTTTTTCTTGCACTGTGTCTAAAAACAGAAGGATTCGTCTCAAACAGACGGAGAAATAGGTAATTTTGATCAAGTTTTTGCAACTAAAACATAGTTTTCGTGAATTTCAGGAGGTACCCAAGCATTTCCCAATAGAATTGTCGGTGGAATACAGGCAGAGCCAGGATTTGCTCCATTCGCAGTTTCCATGAGAAGTGGATTGATAATCAAGAGCCATTTCTGTGGAGGATCGCTAATTACTGCGAAGTTTGTGATCACTGCGGCACATTGCGTCGATGCGGTATACAGCAGAGCACTTTCTAGGTTAGTTGAATGTTAATTTATTTTTATTTTATTGACATCTCATCAAATATGAAGAAGAATATGGAAGTCTGGGCATTAACGGGGCTGACGACCGTCATAGGCTGGTTTAAGTGATCACTTTGCACACGTGCAACATTCATCAATTCTACCCATTATTGACAACCACACTACTTAAATTCTTGGAAGTTCTATATATATATATATATATATATATATATATATATATATATATATATATATATATATATATATATATATATATGAACCAATTAAGAAACATTGTTCTTGAATCACTAAAACTTCACTAGTTCACTACTTCTATTGGTGAGATGAAGAAAATATAGAAACTCATTTATATATATATATATATATATATATATATATATATATATATATATATATATATATATATAAATATATATATATATATATACATATATATATATATATATATATATATATATATAAATATATATATATATATATATATATATATATATATATATATATATATATATATATATATATATATATATTATATATATGTATATATATATATATATATATATATATATATATATATATATATATATATATATATATATATATATATATATGTGAAGAATAGGCGAATGTTGTACGTGTGTAAAGTGATCACTTAAACCAGCCTATGACGGTCGTCAGCCCCGTAAATGCCCAGACTTCCATATTCTTCTTCATCTTTGATGTGATGTCAAAATTAAAATTCCATGTATTAATTAATTAATATCATGTATCACATGCTTGCTAACTTGCACGCTTTTTACTTTTTCATCGTTTTTTATGTTTTTAATAAAAAAAAAAGTTTTTATTTTTTATTTTCTGATAGTCAAGTATTTTTTGTATTTTATATTATCACTATTATTCTGGTTCTACTTATAATACCTATACCCCTACACTTAATCAATTATTATTTGAGATTTTTAAACGAAATCATTTCCAGTTCTATCAGGATAGTAGCAGGCACTAACGGTCTACACACTGGAGGCGTGGAAAGGTCAGTCAAAACCAACTACACTCATCCCGGGTGGAATAGAGACGAAGATGTCAAAAATGACCTCGCGCTATTCGAGTTGAGTAGCGCATTCTCACTCACTGACCTGATACAAACTATACCTCTGAACAAGAAGGTCATCGGGAACAACGCTCCGCTCACAGTTGTTGGCTGGGGTGCAAAGGTAGGGTTCTCTTTTCTAACTAACCATCACGCCGCTTCCCCGCTGGGATAGGCAGAGAAAATATAATGCCACTCCAATCTGTATTTGCAATACTTATTTTTTTTACAAAAATATTAATAATATTAGCATATAGCCACTCACCAAGGTTTTTATGTCTACCGGTTTCGAGACGTACCCGTCTCGTCAGGACAATCACTATCACAGCATGCAAACAATACCACCCTTCACCACCATAGCACCATTTACACACTCAAAACTACACAAAATGTCCAACACAAGTTGGTCTTCGGGTCTCACCCTAATGCACGCACTTAATTTGTAGTTCTCTTTTCAGTATCCATATCGTAGTCGTACAGGAGAAAGTGACCAACTAACAAAACATAAAATGTTCAGGAGGCCCCATTCACTTTTTCTTGGTCAAGTAACTTTTGCTTGGCAAGAAAATAAACATCAATGCAGCTAGTCATTTTTATCAAATCAATGTATTTTACTTTCAAGTTTAAAATCCTTTAGGATTTTTTTCAGGGCAATGTTAAGCTAGTAAGATATCAAATAGTTAATGATCACGGTTTTGTATAAAAATGCACTTGGTCACTTTTTCCTGTATGACTACGATATATCTATCAGCAGAGTTGTCTGTAGTCAATCCTTTTCTTTGATTTTCAGCAATTAGGGGGAGGTGTGACTGGTCTTCTTCAGTACTTGAACACTTTCTCACTGGGTCACAAAGAGTGCTTGAAACTCCGCGATGACAACGCTCAGCTGTACCCTGGAGGAGTAACTCCTTTTATTTCAGAAATGGAGATCTGCACCTTCCTAGCTGCTGGAAATGGCACATGCAACGTAAGACACAAATATTTTAAACCCCCTCAATTAATAATAAAAATACATTTTCGACAATACAACACAGATCAAGAAAAATATGGAAGTCTGGGTATTTATAGTGCTTATGACTTGTCACCAGCCTAGGGGACTTCTTCCTTAATAGAAGGACTTACAACCCGAGGACGAGGAGAGCTGATCTCAACAGTCTACTAAGACGATAAGATGGAATAGAGTCAGGAGGAAAAAAAAAGTAGATTCGTCAATAGCCAATTCAAACCCCGCCCACTCCTTTCATCCTACGAGTATATAAGCTGGTTTATTAATACGTTTAACCTTATTGCATGTTTAACTTCGGCTCGTGACGCATGTCTGTGGTGAAAACTTTAGTGCATGTTGGTCTTCGGGTTGACCAAAAATCGCGTGTGTTAAACATTTTGTGTAGTTTTAAGTGTGTAAATGGTGCTTTGGTGGTGAAGGGTGGTATTGTTTGCATGCTGTAGTAGTGATTGTCCTGACGAAGAGACGGGTACGTCTCGAAAGACAGTAGACATAAAAATCTCGGTGAGTGGTTATATACTAATATTATTAACATTTTTGTAAAAAAATGAATAAGTAGAAAAAAAGACCTATTATAGTCAAAGTCATCATTCTACCCGTGATTGACCACCACATAACTCAAATTTTTGGAACTAATATATATATATATATATATATATATATATATATATATATATATATATATATATATATATATATATATAAATATATATATATAACGATAAAGCAGCCCGAGGATGTTGCTATATATATATAAATATTTATAAAATATATATATATATATATATATATATATATATATATATATATATATATATATATATATATATATATATATATATATATATATATATATATATATATATAGCAACATCCTCGGGCTGCTTTATCGTTGAATTCAAAACAGCCATCTATGGTTGGATTAAAAAAGCTTTTTATTTAGAAAAAAAAATATATATTTTTCAAACCAAATTTAAAAAAAATAGACAAATGCTTTACAAATTGAAGCATTAATAAAACTTTCGAAAATTTTAGTAATGGGTATAAACTGCTCACTCGTAAGCCCTGTGAATACCCAGACTTCCATATTTCCATCTCACATAGACTTCTCCATCTATGTTGAAAAAGCAATAAAAACCATGTTTTTTTACATTAAAATAAATCATTCCTTGGTTTACTTACTGAAATAGAGAATGTTTTATTTTTACAGGGTGATTCGGGAAGTGCGTTGTACAATAGTGATGGTATTGTAGGAACAGTTTCTTGGGGTCTCCCATGTGCCAAGGGTGTTCCTGATGTATTCACCAGGATTTCAGCATATATCGACTGGATACAACCAATTATTGCTTAAGAAGTAACACCAATTATGTATACATCATCCCTTAAAAAAAACATAAACCTTCGTGTAATGTTATCTTTAAATTAAATAACGTTTTTTAATCAAGTTGTTTTTTTTCTGTATTAATAATTTCAGCTTATTTCAGATGTTTAAAGATACATAAAAGTATAACAGCTGACTGGTAAAAAACCCCGCCTTTTCACCCAATGGCAGCGCCGTGTGTTAAAATTAACAGCAAACACACAATACTAAACGCTGTTTATGGTCGACAGCGTGCCTCTTGACCACTACTATCATAGTTATTGTATATATCTTGTTTTACAGATTTGAAAAAATGATTGCTTCACTAGAAGGTAAACTGTGATGAATTAAATTAATTAAATATTTCTAACAATTTCTTTGGGAATTAAACAGCTTATACATTATATAAAAAAAAACAAATATATTTAGGCAATAATCAAAACCAATTGAATAATTCCACACATATGTCAATAATACTTTGTTGTATATTAAGAAAGGTGCATATATTATTTATTTATTGATTTGGCGTTTCATTTGTAGCACTCCATTTTAATTTACGTATTAATTTAAAATTAAACACGGATTTTTCGAGTCTACTAAGTTGTATTTTATTGTGTTTTTGTTAGTAAAATACAACTTAGTAGACTCAAAAAATCTGTGTTTGATTGAAAATAAATACATAAAGGTACATATTTTTAAATACATATGTGAGGGTGTGAGTGTGAGTGTGCGTGAGGATGGGAGTGTGTGTGTGTGTGCGTTATAAAAATGTGTATTTTCAATTATCATTCCATTCCATTTAACCAGACTGAGCCACAATAAATTATGTACTTAAGAAATAAAATTTAAGAGACCAGGAAACTATAAGATTGTACAAGATATAGGTAAACAGTGCAAGTTAGCTGGTACTTGTTGCAAAGTTTTGAAATCTTGGCACGTCCATTTGGGCTAACCCTTGTCAGGCGCTGGGGGTGGTTCTGCGGGGGTGCGGGCAGGGGAGGGTCCGGCACCACCCCGGCCTTATCGCGTCTCGACCCCCAGATCCCCCAGACCCTCCCAGACCCTAAATCTTATTTGACAAGCGGACCTCGCAAGGGTTTTTGGGTCAGAATGCTGCGCAAATATTCCAGGCCAGATTTATACGCAAGGAGATAATCGAGCATTAGGATTCGGTATAATCAATCGTGAATATTCCATGAGGAAATGATTCTATTTTTTAACACGCTGATAGCTATCTCAAGTAGAGGCACCTATGATAAAATCCACCTTTTAATCACCAAAGCCATATGTAATGAAAAATTTGATGAAAAATTAAAACAGCGTCTTAACATGAGATAGCTATTGTTTTTATACGAAAGAAGATAGATATGTGAGCACCTTAAAGCTTAGGACCTGGCATTTTGATGGATCAGGTGATCACTTTACACACTTGTGAAAAATTCACCACTATGCTCATCATTGGATGCCCATCATATTAAATACTACGGTAATAACTTCTTTTTCTTCTTCTTCTTGGTATAGGACTTGTAGGCTGTTTTTAAGATTAGCCTCCTACGATGTTGATTCCCAGCTGTCAATCCATCTCCTTGGTGTGCCCGGAAGTTGTCTACCTTGGGATTGGCCGTGTAGTGCGATGTGGGGGAGCCTAGATTTATATTTCAATAGGTTCCATTCTCTTCACATAAGCATATCATTATTTTCTTCGCCGTCTTCTCCACGTAACGACACCGACGTCTTGGATCTCGCATATTTATCTTATCTTGCTGTACCTTATTCTATATCGTAGACTGTTCCTAGATTATTATATTAAGAAGTTAAAAACTAAGTTAGAATATAAATAAATAAAAAAACTAACTCCCCACTTCCCCTCAGGGGTAGGCAGAGAGAATAGAATACCACACCAATCTGCTTACAAACAATATTCGCCTCGTCCTCATCTATGTATTTCATACATACCCGCCGATAATCTCTTTCCTGACCTGACCACTTGCAAATATTTGAAATACTTAATCAAGCCAAGTTTTCCTCGGTCTTCTTCTACTTTTATTTCCAACTACATTCGCTTCATAAATTATTTGAAAAATGCCTATGAAACATTTCAAAGGCATTTATTTGAGCACTAACATTCTCACTACCCTTTTGACATTCTCCCAACATATGATATTACAAATGCAATGCTTCAAATAATGTTTAAAACGACTTACATCAACACAAAACCAATTTTTGACAGAGGAATTCATCATTATCATACACATGGACACAATAAAACATATCGCTCACTCCTTTCAACAACGTCATAATTCAAAAAACTTGATTTTTCAGGAGATCGTTTTTAAAGTTTAAAAATATAATCAAATGTATGCCAAATAAATATCAAGCCACTTATTGAACTTTTTACAGTGCAACAGATCTTTTAAGGTTTTTTCTGCATTTGAAAAATATTTAGTATATTTAAAAAAATAATTAAACAATACCTTTTCTTCAAAATGCAAAAACCACATTTTCTGCCCTGTAGCGGGTGAATATTAAGTTAAAAATATGCCGCTTTTGCTGGGATATAGTACATTTTCTGGGCATTCCGAAAATATGCACAACTGAAAATTTACAATTTTTGATATTTGACGTCGTTGAAAGGAGTGAGGGATATGCCTTTGATGTGTTTCAATTCTCCAAATTGTTCTGACTGTACATATTATACATACATTTATCCTTCTCTTTCCGTGTCCGTCTACCCATCTCTCACCCCAAACCTCCCCAAAAACTTAAGGTTCCTTCACCACCCTCTGGACTGGCCGGTTCTACCCTCCGTACATTTTATTATGGTCAGGGGTAGCCGGGCCTAAATAAGGGCTACTTATTGGGAATTCTGGGGGATTTAAATGCTTATTGTGTAGAGAAGGGATAACTCGATTCTCTAGAATGGACCAACTAAACTAATTCTCTGCGAGCAACTACCTTCAGTTTGATTTATGTGTTAGATCTTGTACCTACACAATAATAAGTTAGTTTTATATTTCACGTCTTATGAATTTCAGCATTAATAAGGTGCAATCTAAATTAAACATTTGCTTTTTACCCCTTGAGTATTATATGTAGTGATTAGTCATATTTTCTTATTTTAATAATAATAATAATAATAATAATCTTGGATGATTTATATAGCGCCATTTTCGTAAAAAACGGCGCAAAAATGATTTATATAGCGGCATTTTCGTAAAAAACCTCAAGGGCGCTTATACAGGTATGGATTATGATATGAAAATGATAATGAGAGAAAATTAAAAATAAATATTAATGAAAAACGTCGTCAATCGGCTGAGTCTGAAGGCAGGAAAGTGGAGCCGCCGTATTGTTGCGCTTTCATCTCGGTCTTCTTGGGCTGGAGCATGGCCAAGATGTTGGACAGGACGCCTCACTGTGTAATGGTTATGCCGGAGAACAGCTTGTTAAGGTCCCGACATTGTGGATATTCAACTGCAGATGGCGAAGGTAATGCTGGTCTTCTTGTTGTCACTGTAGGCATTAATGGGCATTTCAACAGCTATTTTGTTTTTAGTTTATGATTTTTATATTTTCTCATTGGTTATATTTTCTCATTTTTTATATTTTCTCATATGTTTATTTTAAATATGCTTCTTTCATTATGTTTTTATCATTTATTTATTTTAAATATGCTTCTTATGCCTATTTATTGTACCTGTTTATTGTTATATTTTGCCATGTACTAGTATTGGTTATTAAAAAAAAATCAACTTTATTATTTGTGTTCAGTCTTGTTAACCTTAATCCCATGTCCCAAAATGAGAAATATAAATTACTCATCGGGAATATTATATATATATTACTTATGCGTGTAATATCTTTAAATAATACGACTATTTTCTGAAGCTACAGATGCTTCCATCTACGGGTTAGCATAAATTTAAGTTTATATTCAAATCTGTTAATAGAAGCATGATGAATGAAAATATCACTTCCGAAACTAGTCGTTAAAATATAATGCTCAAGTGGTAAAAAAAAGTGTTTTATTTATGATTTAACCATGTATTACCGCAAAGTGAATGCCAAAACAATAACTGATGCAACTTAATTTTCCATAAAGCAAGGTAGGTATCATTTGACTTAATTGATTTTTTCTTTAACACCAATTTTACATTTTCTAAAAAACAAAAAAAATCCACTTTATACAAGTATTCTAAAAAAAGGGAGTGAAGTCACGTCCTGCTCTCGGCGCTGCCGGACGCTTTCTGATTTCTATTATTGCGAGTAAGGCCTTGGAGCCTAGATCTCAAACTTGTCTCAAGCGTTCACGTTTATTTGCTTTTTGGAATGTATATTGGATTTTTTGTTTTTTAGAATATATGTATATATATATATATATATATATATATATATATATATATATATATATATATATATATATATATATATATATATATATATATATATATATATATATATATATCTATATATATTTATCTATATCTATATATATATAATATATATATATATATATATATATATATATATATATATATATATATATATATATATATATATATATATATATATATATATATATATATATATATATATATATATATACATATATATATATAAGTGTATTGAAAAATATTTTTATATATATTTTTTTTAACTCCTCACTTTTCAGTTACTATTTTCTTTTCAAAATATATATTTATTTCGTAAAAAAAAAAAAATTTCCTTATAAATAACGGTGTTTTTAGAAAAAATCAATTACGTTTAATGTTACCTAGGTTTAGAGAAAAATAAGTTACGATTTAACAAATACTGGGCTTCATACAGTATAACAGATTTAGGTAGGTACTACAAGGCGATAATGGCGGAAGGATATGGTATACAACTACATACATATTTCTTTATCCGGTCATGTCCGTTTCGGCCCACCCCCTGGCGGACCCCCCCCCCCTTTCGTCACACCCCCGCCCCGGTACCCGTCCCTTCGGCGACCAATCGATATCTGACCATCGCACTGCCCACACTATTGGTGGACCAATGTCTAAGGGTGGAAAATAAAAATGGGCTCTATGAAATGAGGTAGGTAGATACCTATCTTTTTTCAGAAAACGTTATAGTACGTATCTAATGATGAGTTCTTTGTTAATTTACGTAAGACTTAGGTATTACTTTGATGTACAGAAGCTAAAGTGCAGTAATAGCATGTTTTAAATATTTCAAGCCCTACATAAGTTAAATGGCAACTTTCCTTTTTTTAAACCTAGGTGACATTGGACCTAATTGATTTTTTTTCATAAGACATCGTTTTCGTATTAAAAAAATAATTGATTAATTAATGTTTGCATGCTGTGATAGTGATTGTCCTGACGAAGAGACGGGTACGTCTCGAAACCGGTAGACATAAAAATCTCGGTGAGTGGTTATATACTAATATTTTTAACATTTTTGTAAAAAAATAAATAAGTAAAAATGACTCACCACAAAGTAAATGTTTTAAATGTTAATAATATTGAGAATATGAAAAATTAAGTTTTTTTTCGAAATTAATAAATGTTTTTGAATAGAAAGGAGTTACTGAAAGGTAACGAGTTTAAAAACTTCTAACCTTTCAGTAACTCTTTAACTAAAATAAAAAATTTATAAAAATATTTTTTTTATGTGTATTCTGAAGAACAAAAAAAAATCCAATATATGTTCTAAAAAAAATGGGTGTGAAATGACGTGCGGCTCCTAGCGTTGCCGAAAGCTTATACTAGTCAAATACTCTAAAAGTCCTTAAATGAAAAACTTCACAAAGGATCAAATAATTTTGATACCAGTATTATAAAGAGTCAACAAATTGCCAAAATTAAGAAACATAGTTCGTCTTCGAGATATCAACATGACTTTACAATAGAAAAATGCAATACCAAACAATTCCAACAGAACTTAAAATATTTGGGAACCAACTACTTCAATAACCTTCCTACAGGTATAAAAAATGAAGACATTAAAATGTTAAAAAATAAATTAAATGTGTTATAAACATGTTAATCTAAGAAAGAAAAAACACACACAAAAAATTGTAATAATAAATAATATAAAATAAATTTTATTACCAACAAACATAAAAAGTAAGTGTAAGTCCCTCTCCAAGCACAAGAGCTTAGTCTCTTTATTGGAGAGATTATTTTAAGATAGTAAAAGTAGAAATGTCTAAAATTATTAATAAAAACTTTTGTAACCAAATTAAATAACTTTCAATAAATATACCTTGAAATCTTATGTTACATATCGTAGTTGTAAAGGAGAAAGTGACCAACTAACAAAACGTAAAATGTTCAAGAGGGCCATTTAAGTCACTTTTGCTTGGCAAGAAAATAAACATCAATGGAGTTAGTCATTTTTAACAAGTCAATATATTATACTTCCAAGTTTAAAATTCTTTGGGATTTTTTCAGGGCTATATTAAGCTAGTAAGATATCAAATAGTCAATGATCACGTTTTTGTTAAAAATGTCACTTTCTCCTGTATGACTACGATATAAATAATTTTTAAAAATAAATATATTAGGTACATATTCACTTGGAACGCATGTGTCCGTATTGCACTACCCTTGTGTGAAGTGTCAACAGGGGGGTGTAGCTGCAGTGTAAAGCGAGCAAGATGCAATCGTTTGGAATTCAAAATGAATATTTTTGTCACGTCAGAGACAACAGGTGCAGCGTAGGTATGTTGTGTGTGTCGAGTCGATAGAGGGAACTTTGTACAGAAATCTAAATGAATTTAGCAAAGTAAGAAATCACTGTTATCTAGGGGATGAAAAGCTGTAGTCCCTTGTTGAAAATAAGCGTAATGAACAAATCCTTTGTTAAATTAAGAAAAAGGGAACAAAGGTTCGTGATAAATTACCAATTTCAACCATATGTAATTATGTGATTTCAACTATATTAGATGCCGCAGATATTTAACTAAATAATCAGATTTACAACATTTTGACTGTGTCCAAATACTTGATCACAAAATCTGAATTATCTTCAATTATAGGAGTTATTTTTCATCCTGTTTTTTGACATCTCATCAAAGATGAGAAGAATATGGAAGTCTGGGCATTTACGGGGCTTACGCCCATCATAGGCTGGTTTAAGTGATCATTTTACACACGTGTAACATTCACCAATTCTACCCATTATTGACAACCACACTACTCAAATTCTTGGATGTTCTTTATATATATATATATATATATATATATATATATATATATATATATATATATATATATATATATATATATATATATATATATATATATATATATATATATATATATATATATATATATATATATATATATATATATATATATATATATATATATATATATGTATGAACCAATTTTGAAACATTGTTCTTGAATCTCTAAAACGCCACTAAAAACTTCTAAAACTTCACAAGAGACATAAATTGGTGAGATAAAAAGAAGCTTTTTATTGAGCAGAAACTCTTTTATTAGCATGTGAGGTCCGAATCCTGGATTATAATCACATACATAAGAAAACATCATTTTCATTACGTCAGTTAATTTATTTACAACATTTTGAGTGTGTCCAAATATTTGTTCTCAAATCTAGATTGTAAACCAGCTTACAATGGTCGTAAGCCCCGTAAATGCCCAGACTTCCATATTCTTCTTCATCTATGTTGAGATGTCAAAAAATAATAAAATAAAAAAAATCCCATAATTGGAGATAATCAGATTTATGAACAAGTATTTGGACACACTCAAAACGTTGTAACATCAATATACGGTGAACCGATCACCTTGTAAATACAATTTAAGTGTGTAGTTTACTTAGATGCACAAATATTTTTAATGGAGATAGCCCATTACATATCTACATTGACCTGCGTCGGGAGCCGACCGCTAGCATGTGGACCAAAGTTTGTATTTATTTAAAGAAATGTTCAAAGGTGTAATGGAATTTTCCTCCTATGGAGTTTGACTTGGTGGCTGTGGAGAGTGCCTAAATGCGGGCGAGGGTTCGCGCCCGGCCGGAGCTTATTTATTTAAGAAGGGTCGGTTTGGGTCTCGGACTTGCGAGGGACGAACAGTAGCCCTTATCTGTTTTTCTCGAACCCACCGCTTTGAAGGACGGTACAACCTTCCTACAGTCAACCGAAGAGAAATCTACTGCCTATCTTATATGGATAACAAAAATTATAAAGAATTAGACACTTGTATTAATGGTAATCGCTCGGCTATCGTACTGGAGGTCCCGTTTTCGATTCCCAGGGGGGGGGTCAAATAAATAAAAGTGATTTTTTCACTTTTATATTTATTTAATATTACATTGGACTGGTACCGGAAGCGGAGCGCTGATCACCTTTCTTTCTTGTTATCTTGATGTGTTAACGATCAAGATAACACTGCGTTTATATTATGCAGTGCCCTATGCACCATTGGGGTGTGGATAAGGGTTTGAATGAAATAAAAACAAATAATGGTAAAAATTAACCATTTGTATTAGCGATCCATGGAAAGATCCATGCTTGGTTTTAGCCTGAGGGATTTTTTTTTTTTTTTTTTTTTAGATGGGAATTGCATTTATTATTTACCTTGCTTATTATGTACAAGGTTTATAGATCATTTAGTGGATTTTTGTTTCTTCTAGCTAATTAAATATGTTTTTATTTGAATCTGTGTTGGGAACAGGAGGGATCATCTAGTGTGGGTCAAATAGGAACTTCTCTGCATTTGCTCATTGCTGGGAGGAAACCACGTAAAACTCCTCAGGAGAAGGCGGACTGTTGACTGTCATCAGCAGACCTTCCATTCCACTAGAAGAGGGTTCGGCATTTTGTGTCCTACTTTGGTTTATGTTACCAATGTCCTTCACTATTTTTATCATGTATGATACTACCTCTTGTGACAATTCCTTATGAACTATCACGGATTCGATGTTGGATAGATCCTCACCCAGGCTCCTGCAACGCGCCTCCAGCTGTTGTCTTTCAAAGCTGAAAAGGGGGCAAAGCATCAACAGGTGAGGGACATCTTGAGGTGTCTCATCATCACACGTACAGCTGTCGATCTCGGAGATCTTGAAACGATGTAGGTAGCTCATGAACCCACCGTGACCCGTAAGGATTTGAGTGAGCTCAAAGCCAGGTTTCTGCAGTCTCCTGAAATCAAAGGCATGGAAAATGGTTGGTAAGAACATTTTGGTTACCTTTCCGGTGGTTTCGTTCAAATAACGATCGTTCCAGAGTTGGAGGGTCCTGCTTCTAATTTTCCTTTTGGCAAAACTTAGCGGGAAGTTGGCATAGTCAGGGGCAGTCTTCTTGAGTGTTGCCTCCCGGGCCTTTTCATCCGCCTTTTCGTTCCCTAGGATACCGCAGTGACCCCTTATCCAGCCGATATACACATTCTGGTGTCTGCATCTTAACTTTTGAATATCTGTTCTGATGTCCATGACAATAGGGTTGATCGAATTTCGGTCCGCTATTGCGTGGACGCCAGATTTACAGTCTGTCAGGATCGTTATCTGCTTCCATCTGTTGGGGGGTTTTTTCAAAACATAAAACAAGGCTTCTTTGATCGCATAAAGTTCCGCCTGGAACACAGAACAGAAGTCGTCGAGTTTCAACTTCCTCGAAGGCAGCTCTCTCACGCCATCGAAGGGTACAAAAGCTGCACCTACTTTGCCGTTCAAGAGACTACCATCGGTGAAGATCCTCAACTCTTCCTGCAATGTCCCAGGTAGAGTCTGGTCATCGTACCCGTGATCTATGGAAAGTCGTTCAGCTGGATGAGGGAGGGAGAAGTAGTCTCCGACTCCCTGGTAGAATCTGTCTTCCGGCAGGTCCTGCAAGATAAGGCTTTTCTTGACTGCGTATGCCTCAGCAAGCTCCCTAATCCTCAGATCGAGTGGCATAAATCCACTTAAAACCTGAGCTGAAACAAGGGAGATTGTCCTGTATCCTTTGCATGACCTGATAGCAATATGTCTTTGCATGGAGTCCAGTTTCTTTCTGATGACTTTCTTGCGAACCGCTTCCACCCACACGCTTGAGGCATATGTTATCAGAGGTTCTGCAGCGCCTATATATATTTGCTGCATAACTTCCGGTGACGCTCCCCATGTCGGTTTGGCGGCTCTCAAGAGTTTGTTCGTGATGCCAGCTGCTTTTTTGCAAACGTTGTCAACGTGTTTAGACCAATTTAGGTTGCGGTCTATGGTGAGGCCCAAAACCTTGAAATGGTCTACGAATTGCAACCGGATTCCGTTCATGTATATTTCCGGCTGGCGGTCCTTTCGTCTGGTAATAAACATCGCGTTCGTTTTATCTTCTGCAAAATGGAGTTTGGCCTTAATTCCCCATGTAGTGATGGTTTTCAGGGCGTTATCCGTCATTATCTCGAGATCCGTCGTGCTGTCGGCCACAGCCGTCAAGAGAAGGTCGTCCGCGAATGCCCTCAGTTCTACCCCCTGGCCCAAGTCTTTCTGGAGTACATCATCCATGATGTAGTTCCAGAAGCTCGGTCCGCAGGAAGATCCCTGAACGCATCCTTTGGTCGTGACCTTCTCGAGAGTTGCATCAAAATGTGACAACACGACTTTCCTCTGTTGATGATAACTTTTCACCAGCAAGAACAAGTTCCTAGGACACTTTTTACTGCTAAGTTGGCACATTAAAAATGGCCACCAGGCATTATCGAAAGCTCCCCGTATGTCAAGCGAAATCGCGACGATCATTTTCTTGTCTTGCAGTGCCGTCCTGATTACCTTGACTGAGGCATTGAGAGCATCCTCTGTCGATTTTTGGGGTGTGAATCCATATTGTTTCGGACTTAACTTACCGTTACGATGAAAATGCCAGTTAATCCGATTGATCATCATCTTTTCGAGTACTTTTCCAAACACCGAAATGAGTCCGATCGGTCTGTAGGACTTAATATCTTGAAGGTCGTCCTTACCTGGTTTGGGTATGACTATGATCCTCGCTGTTTTCCATGGAATCGGGAAGTGGTTCAGTCTGAGACATGCGTTGTACATACCTAATACTAATGACCTGTCTGCGTTGAAGAAGTGAAGGCAGATGTCCGCGGTGAAGTGATCTTCGCCGGGCGCCTTCTCCGGATTGATGTTCAATAATGTGTCCTCAATCTCCTCCACCGTAAATAACGGGTCGTTTTCTGTATAAGGTATAACTTCTGCAAACCGCCTGATTTTGATTTGTTCACGTGTTTCTGACTGTGTGTTGTCGTCCGGAAAAAATATCTCTAAGAGTCGCTGAGCACTTTCCGCAGCCGAAGCTAAGTACTGGCTGCCATCTTTTAGCGTCGCTAATGGAGTGGTCCGGTTTCGGTTGACCAGCACTCTGTGAATTGCAGACCAGGCGGTTTCTCTGTTTTGCGACGCGCAATAAATTTTCCATGACTCTGTTTTGGCTTTTTCGATAGCTATTTTGTAGGCATGTTTAGCCTCGAGATACTCTGGGAGCGTTTTCGTCTCTCTACGGAGTCTTCCCGAGTTCTGAAGCCTGTGCCTACATTTAGTAGCTTCTTTTTTGAGCTTGTCGAGTTCAGCGTTCCACCATGGACAAGGTTTCCTTGAAGAGGGTTTCCTGATCGGTATACTAGCTTTACACGACTCGCTTACAATTCGCATAATTGTTTTAATGTTCTTCTCTAATTCAAGTGAGTTGCTTAATTCAAAGAAGGACTTTTCCGTTATATTTTTAACCCTTAATTTACTTTGGATTCTGTTTGAAAATTTGTCCCAGTTGGCTTTTTTTGTATTGTAGATTGCTGTCTTGTTTTCCGTGGGGTTTTGTATATTTGAAGAAATTTCAAAATAAATGGGGTTATGATCACTCAAATGGTTGTCATTGGATTCTACTCTCCAATTGTCGACTTTGTCTAATAGGCTTGAAGAGCAGAATGTTGTATCAATAACGCTTTTGAGGTAGCGTTGACCGCGATAGGTCTCGAAAGTTGGACAGTTACCTTGATTTAAGGTGTGCAGATTGAGTTCCGAAAGGAAATCTGCAACGTTTTCACCCCTTTTGTCCGTTCTAGCACTTCCCCACCACACATTTTTAGCATTAAGGTCACAGCCTATGAGTATTTGTACCTTTCCGAGGAGTTTTATTTTATCTAAATGTGGATTGACGTCCGCGTGTGGTTCCACGTACATGGATCCTATAATAATTGGGCCTGCGTCGGTGATTATGCTTACCAGTGTTGTATTGGAGTTACTATATTTACTCAATAGAATACCATTTAAGTGGGGTTTGCAGATTATTACTGCCGCTTTGCAGACATGCTCCGATGAAGTTACCGATTGAAAGACGGTAACCCCCGATGCATTTATTTTGCCTGTATTCCCTGTATAAGGTTCTTGAAGCAGCAGTATATCCGCTCCCCTTCTGTTGGCCAGTGCTTCTTCTTGTGCCGCTTTGCAGCGGCCCAAATTCCACTGTATAACCTTAGTCGCGCCTGAATTGTTTATTTGGATCCCGGTGGCATTCGGAGCAGCGGAATTAGCCATAATTAACTCGCTCCATCGTTCTCAGCATCATTTTTAGCCGGTAGGGGCAGTCCCTGTCGTTGGCCCTATGTTTAGAGGCCTCGGTCTTACCCTTAGCCATCTTAACGCAGTTCCAACAACGGTGTTCTTCTTTGGTCTCCTTTTTGGTGCAGGTGATCGACTTGTGATCTCCCGCACAGTGGAGGCAGCGGTCCTTCCCCTCCATGCATCTGGAAACAGAGTGTCCAAAACCCATGCATTTGAAACATTGCATGATGGGACAGCTATCTTCTACCTGTACCCTCTGGTACCCGATGCTGATACGACCCTGGCTAATTAAAACTTCTCTCACCTCACTTTTAACTAGAAGCACGGCGTTCCTCAGTCGTTCACTGTTCCGGTTTTTAAAGGTCCTCTGAAGTTTAATTGCTTCTTTGTCGTGTCCGACGGCTTCAAAAATAGAGTCATTCTGCTGGAGAATGTACTCTATGATTTCGTCGTCTTTCGTGTCCTTTTCTATGCCTTTAAGCACGACCGTGGGCATTAAACGCTTTCCCTCTTTCGCTACCAGGTTCCCCTTGGTCAGCCTGGGAAGGGCCGCCCTCATCGTGCTGGCATCGTTGGAGGTCGGGAGTTTTATGATGACCTTGTTGTCTCGGGCTGGTATTAAGGCGCTGACACCTACCTTCAAATCTGACGGTCTGACGTCCTGTCTCAAAGTGGCCATGATGTCCGACGTCGTCTTGGTTTTGTCGGTAGCGCTTACGATGACTGCATGTGCTCCTCCTCCGGCAGCTGCAACAGATGCATAACTTATGTTACTTACCGGCTGATGGGAGGGAGTACTGGCGGAGGCGCTCTTCTGTATGAGAGCAATCTTCTCTTTCAGGAAGGCAGACTCTTGCAGCTGAGATTTCCTGGTCATCTCCGCAGCCAGGTCGATGATATCTGTAAACAGATTTAATAACCCTTCCCGGGACTCTGCGGTTATTTTGCCTTTAATATTTTCTACCATTCGCAGGCCAGTAGTTGACAAACTAATGACCCGCAGAGAAAGGTCATTAGTGGGCATACTCACCTTGTTCTCACTGGAAATGGGAGTTACCTCATCTTTACGGGATGCTGATGGGGGGATCTTCTGGGAGGTCCCAGAGCTTGATGGTGCAGGCTCTTTTGTCTCAGCTGGTTTCTGGGCTGTCTTTCCAGAGTTCGGATTCGAGCGATTGGGCCCCTTCGTTAGGGCAGATTTCTGGGATTTCCCATAACTGGAGGGAGTCGGGTCCTTAGCGATCTGCAGTTCTGGCTCAGTTGCTGCTTCTTTCTGGCTCTGGCGAGTTGTCTTCCTCTTCGTCGGTTGTACCATCTTGGGGTCCTCTTCTTTTTTAGGTGGCACTTTCGTGTTGCTCTTGGTCTTTATTTCCGGGCTGCTGATAGATCGGCTAGGAGGAGAGCGAGGAGTCAGAACTGACGTCTCGAACGGATTCTTTTTCGGCGTGGCCTCGGGCGATCGCTCCGGCGTCGACATCCCCGTCTGCTGATTACGCGGGGGAAGGGAGTGGGAAGGACGTCGGCGTCCCTCTCCAACTATAGCTGGAGGAGGAGTGTCTCCACCCTCACTCGGAAAAATTCCGGGTGAGGTGAAACAGCGCTCGACGAAAACCGCCCGACACCCGCGCTGATATAACCTGTTATAAAAAACAGGTCAAACAGCCGAGGTGGTCGACAGGAATGCGACCTTAGAGAGGGCCGTGATCCAACCTAAGCGAGAGTTGGTCGCGACAGGTCTAGAGAGGGGACTCGACACCTGCGCTCCAACCCGTTACCACCCTCGAGAATAGCCGAGAGGAAAATAAATCCCCCCCCGCCAACCAAGGGCAGTCGCAAAAACAAGATGCTAGTCCGTGGAGGCAGTGCCTCACTACCGCCGACGAAGTATCCTGGATCTGATCCGATGACCTGTCCCCGGGAACCTCGCAGCAGCCGGACGACCTGGTACTAACCCGGGAGTAGAGTGGCTTGTGAGATTGGGTGGTAGCTCCCTCGCTCACGCACCCTCTGCCCGCAACCGATACAACGAGCACCCACTGAGAAGGTGGGCCCTCCAGTCGGCGCCGATGCACGGCCGGAAAAAAGCTAGCTGGCCCTCAAGGCTCGCGGAGAGTCGCAGTACGACGGAAGAGTGCTCGAAGGCTGAGGGTGGGGGGAGGAGATGGTGTAGAGTCAAAGGACGTACCTCAAACAACCGGCGAATTGAACCGCACAGACGAGAGATCGCCTCGAACAAAATTCACACGTCCAGACCTCTTTCGCTGTAATACCCTACATATTACTCACTACCCGCGTATCGAAAACCGATAAAACGGTATAACTCCGGAATCTGTGGAGATAAAAATACACACTCGCGGAGTTAAAAGTTAATCTCGATGAGCCGCGTCGAGTGGTACTATTTGTGGTTTTTTATCTTAACCCACTTTGAGAGCGTTCACCAAAAAAGTGTAACTTTTTAGTTTTTTCACAATAGTGTCCACAAAATGTCAAAGTCTTAAAAATCTAGATATACCACTGTTAATGTTTTTTTATTTCGCGTCTGATGGTATATCACAGTGCACGACAGCTTTAGCACACGCGTTTTTTATTGACACGTGTCAGAGTGAAAAAACGGTATAACTCGCTAACCACTGCACTTGGTATACCACCATCACTGACTTTATTGTTAATACATATAACACACATACGTAAATGCCAAAAAAATAAGTAAAAAACACTTCACAAGGGCAGCGTTCACGGAAAACTCACTTTTCAGGGCACAAAAAACACTATTTCTTTTTTATCTAAAAAAGTTTTATGTCTATGTAATAAAGAAAAACACCATCGAGAGCGCACAAAAATTACAATTACAAATATATATATATCTTAAATACTACTCTTAAAAAAACCACCAAAAAAACGTCGAATAAGCAAAAAAAATACGGAGCGTAAACACTTGCGTGTTGACAGTTCGGTAAACGGCTTGCAATCCCCAAAAGCCTGAGGGATAAAATAAGAAATGAATATACCAGGAAAAAAAAACAAAGTAGAGGACATCATGGATCGCGTGGCAAAACTCAAATGGCAGTGGGCAGGACATATACCAAGGCAGGATCCCTCAAGATGGACCCCAAGAATTCTACGAACAAAATAACTGTCGGAAGACCCAAAAGAGATGGTCCGACGATGTTGTCGCTGTGGGGGTAAAAATTGGCTGCAAGCAGCAACCAACCGGAGGAAATGGAAAGGGTAAAGAGGCCTTTATCCATTAGTGGATGTCAGATGTCTCATAAAGAAGAAGAAGATTAGGCCACTGAGTTGAGTTTTATTTCATTTCAAGCTACCTTTAACGTGTACGAGTATAACATGTGTATTTCGAAAAGACAAGCGGGACCTATGTACTCCTTTACAGGCATTAATTTTTTTTTCCATATATATTTTCAAAACCCACATGGGATGTTATAATATCATTGTTATTTTTTTAAATATTATTTACAAAATATAAAGAGATATATTTAATATGACCCTGAACTGGTACCTGAAGCGGAAGGCTGATCACCTTTCCTTCGTGTATTTAACGATCAAGATTACACTGCTTCTATACGATGCAGTGCCCGATGCACCATTGTGGTGCGAATAAGGGTTAGAAGAAGAAGAAAGAGAAATGTTTTGGTTTTTATTATTTATAAAAATACTTAAATATCATACTTTTTCTGTTAGCCTGAGAGGCTCATTATTAGAAATAAGCATCAAATTGTGGTAAAGTGGGTTCGAACCTAAAAATTGGCTCAAGAGTCGGGACCAAAGCCCAACACATATAAAATTATTTAAATAGTTAATCGATGAATTCGATATTTGGGTAGAAAGCTTCTCAAATACAGGTTTATGAATTATTCCTTTAACAATCATTTCATTATTCCATACATTCCCTTCAATCAGGGGATTGTATTTCTCACTCAACTGTACAAATAACAAATACTCCAACCCCAAACTACATCTTTTCTTCCAACCAACCCAGGAGTTCCACTTTCCGCTATCATCCAACCCTGAAGAGCAAAGCTAGCCAGTGTTTGCATTTCATGGGCTAAATAGAATATCCACAGAACCAAGCATTTCAGTAGAGAGGGTTGAGGTTGTATAAATATATGTTTGCACATCGGCGAATTTATATAAAATTATAAATGTTGGATTCAAAGCATAATTTTTGCAATTTTTATTATTATTTTATAAGCCTCCACGCAAGGGATTTTGGCTCTTACAAACAAAATACATTGCAATAATAATAAATATATATATATATATATATATATATATATATATATATATATATATATATATATATATATATATATATATATATATATATATATATATATATAAATATATATATATATATATATATATATATATATATATATATATATATATATATATATATATATATATATATATAAGAATAGATACAGAGAGGATATTTTTTAAAAACTAAAATTAAGGAAAATATTAGATAAATTATTCGATCTAAATTAACTAAATCATATTTATACTATTTTTTGACATCTCATCAAAGATGAAGAAGGATATGGAAGTCTGGGCATTTAAGGGGCTTACGACCGTCATAGGCTGGTTTAAGTGATCACTTTACACACGTGTAACATTCACCAATTCTACCCATTATTGACAACCACACTACTCAAATTCTTGGAAGTTCTATATATATGAACCAATTTAGAAACCTTGTTCATGAATCACTAGAACTTCACTAGAGACATCTATTGGTGAGATGTAAAGAAGCAATGTGAATGTTACACGTATGTAAAGTGATCACTTTAACCAGCCTATGACGGTCGTAAGCCCCGTAAATGCCCAGACTTCCATATTCTTCTTCATCTTTGATGCGATGTCAAAAAATAGTATGAAAATAACTCCTGTAATTGGAGATAATCCAGATTTTGTGAACAAGTATTTGGACACACTCAAAATGTTGTAAATCATATTTAAATGTGGACTGTAAAAAGTGTGTTTTATTACAATTGTAAAATAAATTTAAGAAAGATTTATTTTCAATTGGTTTTGGTGTTTGTAATGCATTTTTACAATAACGTTCCCTATCATTAATTTATATATATATTTATTTATATACATACACACATACATTATAAAGACTTTGATTAAAACGTATATTCGAAAGTTGCGACCTCTGTAAAATATTATTTTTGCATCTGCATTAATTAGAAGCCATCGTGGTCGATCCTTACAGGTTTTACAAGCATTGAAAAAATATAGTTAAACCTTTGAAAAATGTCATGTTTATGTACAAATAATTATTAGAACAAAAGCTTAAAGCAACAACAGATAAAAAAATAGAAGGATACAGAAGAGTCAGTAGAGGACAGAAAGCTAAAGAAGAAGACGTCAATATAATATAAGTCATATTGACGTCTTGCCCAGACTACCATATTCTTCTTCATCTATGATGAGATGTGAAAAAATAATAAAAATATAACTAGTCTTCTGAAGTAAAGATATCATTCTCATCAATAGGTGAAAATACAAAACAGTTTTATGTTTATCTGTTGATGAGAGCATCTGTTGTTGTCGAAACTAGTCGTATTTATATAAATAAATAGAAAGGTGGTCTTATGTACAAGTAATCCTACTAGAACACACACACACACACACACACACATTCATTCATTTGCTAGATCTACAATGAATATTTTGTTCAAATCTTTATGTTTCTGTGGTTAACTATAATTGGCTTGTTTAATGTGTATCTTTGAATTGTTTTCTTTTACATATCGCTCACTTCTTTCAAGAACGTCATAAATCAAAAATCGTCAATTCTCAGTTGTGCATGTTTTCGGAATGCCCAGAAAATGTACTATATCCAAGCAAAAGAGGCATATTTCTAACTTAATATTTACCCGCTACAGGGCAGAAAGTGTTGTTTTTGCATTTTCATGAAAAGGTATTGTTGAATTATTTTATAAAAATAATAAATATTTTTCAAACGGAGAAAAAACCCTCAGGTTTTATCTAAAAAGATCTGTTGCACAGTAAAAAGTTCAATAAGTGGTTTGATATTTATTTTTAATACATTGTATTATATTTTTAAACTTTAGAAACGTTTTCCTGAAAAATTAAGTTTTTTGATTTATGACGTTCTTGAAAGGAGTGAGCGATATGTTGTTGTTGTTAACCGAAATAATAAAAAATAAAATAAAATAAGTGTTACATATTCGCAATGAAAACATCATGTTATTCCACTAAGTTGATGCCAAATCAATAAATGACATATTACGTGTTAATTTAAAACGGAAGTATCTAAATTATTAAATTGGTAAAAGGTAATCTTCCAAGTCCTAAAGAAGGCATCAAGGTAAGTAAAGGAGAGCGTCCCTTATTACTCCACTAAGATAGGGGTAGTAAAGCACCCCATCCCGTGTAATAATACATACTTTGTAGAGATCTCTTTGGCTGGGCATTGTGCCTTCCTGATAAGAGGTTTATTTAGCGGAAAGGTTTGGCTGGACGAGGGTAAAAGGGGTTGAAGGTAGGGGTGAGGGCGGGCGATCTGGGGGTGGATATATAAACCCCTCACTGATCCTACTTTCCACATGCCAAACAAATAATCATGAAAGATATTGAACGGGTACTCAAACGTTAAAAAAATTCTAAAAATTCATAAAACGAAAGATTTAATTTTGAAATTCTTCTTCTTTCTCTTTTTCAATTTGTTATTTCAATTTATTTTATTTATAGATAATATACACATTACAAACTTAAATTTAAATCAAAATTTTAAAATTCATATACTTAAATCTCCCTTAACTAAGTTCTTGCATCTAATTGGTGTCCGAGGATAAATTTTTATAAATTATAAAATATGTAGATTTGCGGTCACCGAAGGGTTGATTTTGCGGGCCGACGGGGGTGGGGGTATTTTTTGCCCGAATTACCGAACTATCTATCCGGGGGTCAGAGGGATCCGGAAGGCTCCAAGGGATTCGTAAGTCGGATCCCAAAGGCAGGGTCTGCTCGTAAATCTTGCACATAAAGTTCGATTTTAATAAAATATATAGGCGACCGCCTTCAGTCGGTGTTTTATTACTGCGGCGGTTGACCGGCCTCGAAAAATGGCGTCATAAGGCCGTGCTACCCAATTCTACATATAGGGAGGGTTACAGGAATAAAGAACCAAGTATTATTTTTCGAAATAAGGGTGTTTTTATTTATCAATTTATTTATATTATATATTACTTTTTACAATATATTATCATATTTTGATGAACGCCTCACTAAGCAGAACCCATGACGAGACGTTTATTTTCATTATAATATCCTCCATATATATATATATATATATATATATATATATATATATATATATATATATATATATATATATATATATATATATATATATATATATATATATATATATATATATATATATATATATATATATATATATATATATATATATATATGTGTGTGTGTGTTAATGATATTATTATTATTATTAATTTTTTTCATTTAAACGCTTATCCGCAACCGATGATCAGATACAGATGTGTTTTCTTGATCGTTCACATATGGATTGGTGATCAGACATTTGGAAAAGTGATCAGCGATCCGCTTCAGGCACTAGTTCAGGGTAATATTGAATAAATATTAGAATGAAGAAAAAAAATCACATATGTATATATTTATTTGACCCTATACGGTACGGTACGGTAGCTGAGCGTGCTGTCCATTACACTACGGAGGTGGACAAAATTTGTATTATTTATTGTTTCAGACACTGATTTTTTCACCCTACGGATGAAATTTCAATTTAAAGGTGTCTCTACTTGATATGAAACGTGTATCGTTCATCCCTTTATATGAAAGAAGATGGAAGTCAGAGCATAACTATGAAATAGTTCATTAATTCCTTGAGTGACGGAAGTTTGATTAGTTGGTTTATGGATAATTAAAGGTATCACACATTCTTTTAATTTAAAAAATGTATCTCAATAAAAACAACGCTCCCAAAAATACGCAGTATTAACTATTTGAAAATATTATTGTTACATTTACGTTTTGTACATTTCCGTTTCATTTTTTCTTGAATTCCTTTCAAGAAGTAGGTCCCGCTTGTCCTTCCCGAAGTACACATGTTATACACGCTAAGGGTAGCCAATATAGGCTCGGAACGACCTACCCCTACCTCGGCAGACTCTCCCAGCCACCCCCGGGCACACGTGCTTTTTATGATCTCATATAGTCCACCCCCTCGACCACTGCGGAATTCAGGGGACCAATACAAATAAATGCGTACTGTACGGTATCATTTATACGTGTAAACACGTTTTCTGAAAGAAATTACAAGATCTTATTAAATGACAACGAAAAAAATGCATTTCTTCAATGTTTTTCGCAGATACTTCGTGGCACATTAAATAAACTTTATAAAATAAAACTTTGCTTTTGGCTATTTTTTTATTGGTACATTTTTTCTCCAACCGTTTTCGACATAAATCTTGTCATCATCAGGGTGATCATTAAAAAAGTGGTTTAAAACAAAGTTGTTTTATTTTATAAAGTTTAAAAAATATGCAAACTATCCCTAGTGTTCGATAATGAATCATGCTTTTATTTTATTTATTTTAAAACCTATAACATACTTAAGTCATATATGCATATATAATATTCTTGATGGATGATTTCCATATCTTATTTTGGGACATGGGATTAAGATAAACAAGACTGAAACACATTTTTTTTTAAATTCAACAAAACTAACACAGGTCAAAATATAAAATATTGCACGGGTATGGTAAATTAGCCCTAAAAACAAATGAGAAAATATAACTAATAATTAACAGAAACATATTTCCATAAAGCATATATTCTGTTAATTTATTTTGGATCCCTGATTGGGTCCATTTTATATTTGGCAGCTGGTTTATATTTCGCTGATAGGGTTTATTTGTTATAACTGAATTGTGAATAATTTATTTATTACATAAAACTTGGTGGTAAAATCTATTCATTTTTAAGTTTTACTTAGAAGATACCAATATTTATTAAAATCTATCGACACACATCATTTTCAAACAACGTATACGGTGTTTGAAAATGATAAGGAATGCATCGAAACACGTGTAAAATAGATTTTAAGAAAAATGGAAATATACTGAATACAAATTTAAAGAAATACATATTAATGTTATATAAATATTGAGATGACACTCCTTATTATTCATCGTTGACTTCGTGTAATACCACTTAAATTTTTTTTACACAAAGTGAACGATGAATGATAAGGAGAGTGTTATATTGCCATACCGCAAAGTTAACAAAGCTTTACAACATTAAAAACATAGAGATGATTTTTAAAAAATGTACGTTGATATCAAAAATACGTATCCAGGTGTATTTCAGAATTCCATACTAATAAATTTGAAAAATATGAACTATCGACGTCATATTGGCGCAGACGGTATAGGATAAAGGAATACGAAATTTAAATGTAAGATATGATCTAACGTTAAGGCAAATAAATGCAAAAATATAAAGTTTTAGTTACATGTAGTGGTGTATAAAATGAATAACCATCCTAGATGCCGGATCGGGTGGGGTTTGGGCGGGTGGGGTGGCGGTGAGGGAAGGGAGAGGGCGGGGGAGGGTCATGCATATGGTGCGACCGCCGGCCAAGGGGTTGAAAACTGTAGTCATTTTCATTAAACTTTTTATAGAAACGTGTCGTACGACCGCTGATGGCGATGGTAACTGGTAATAGGATGACCTCACTCTTGCCCTACTCTCTCAGCCATTTGGTGTATTGATGGGTAGTTTGATTTTTTTAAACTTACTAAATATTTTTCAAATGGAGAAAAACATTCCGGTTTTACCTATAAAGATCTGTTGCACATTAAAAAGTTCAATAACTGGCTTGATAATTATTTTTAATACATTTTATTTTATTCTAAAACTTTTAAAACGATCTTCTGAAAAATCGAGTATATGACGTTGTTGAAAGGAGTGAGCGACACGTCACAATAGATTTGAAAAAATAATGGTATTTGCCATGTAACACTCCGTGGTGTAATGGTCAGTACTCTTGGCTACCGTTCTGGAGGTCTCGGGTTCGATTCCCAGAGGGGGGTCAAATAAATATAAGTGATTTTTTCACTCTAATATTTATTCAATAATACTCTGGACTAGTACCTGAAGCGGAGGGCTGATCACCTTTCTTTCATGTGTTAACTAACGATCAAGACAACACTGCGTTTATATGATGCAGTGCCCTATGCACCATTGGGGTGCGGATAAGGGTTTGAGGAAGAATAAAGAACCTTAAATAAATAAATAAAAAGTATTATTGTATCCGATTACGCAAGTGAAACACCCCCGGATACCGTCCAGGCTCCTTCCCTTTGCCAATTTCCACAGAGTCGACCAATAAAGTATCTCTTTGTATCGGCCAGGGAATCAATAATGTTGTATATAACCAAACCATCGACGTGGAAATATTTATTCAATGATATTCTCATATTATTATCGTTTCGTGTTCCAATAGAGGGAACGGTAAAATTCTCTTCTTTTTAATTCTCAAAAAAAGATCAAAGTCTATCATTTGATTATTTTGTATTTGTATTCATGTATTCAAAAAAACCTCGCGTATTTGAATACCTCTAATTTAAGGTTATTGAGGTCGAATTTGAGATGTTATATGATGAGATATTCAAATATTTTAATTGTTAATATTTATTCTAAACGGTAAAATGTAAAAGGTTCTCTAAGGTTCATTTGCCATATAACATAAAATAAAAATAAGAACGTAATATAAAATATTGAAAGAAATAATAGTACACTAGTTGAATATTTTTTAACAAAAATTTTAGTGACGTTAATATATGACTACTCACCGAAATTTCCGTCTTATTTTTGACATCTCATCAAAGATGAAGAAGAATATGGCAGTCTGGACATTTACGGGGCTGACGACCGTCATAGGCTGGTTTAAGTGATCACTTTACACACGTGTAACATTCACCAATTCTACCCATTATTGACAACCACACTACTCAAATTCTTGGAAGTTCTGTATATATGAACCAATTTAGAAACCTTGTTCTTGAATCAATAGAACTTCACAAGAGACATCTATTGGTGAGATATAAAGAAGCTTTTTTATTAAGCAGATCACTTAAACCAGCCTATGACGGTCGTCAGCCCCGTAAATGCCCAGACTTCCATATTCTTCTTCATCTTTGATGAGATGTCAAAAATAATATGAAAATAACTCCTGTAATTGGAGATAATCCAGATTTTGTGAACAAGTATTTGGACACACTCAAAATGTTGAGATTTCCGTCTATCTGTTTCAAGACGTACCTATCTCTTCGTCAGGACAATCAGTTCAACAGCATGCAAACGATACTATACCTCTCTACCAAAGTACTATTACGTTTTTTTTTATTATAAGCGTTTTTTGTCTACCCGAAGGCCAATATGCACTAAGGATTGCAGAACAACATGCACTAAAGGTCGAGGTCTAATGTGCACTAAAGATGTAAGTTCAAAAAGGTCAGGATTAAAAAGATTGCAAGAAGAGGGATGTGACAAACCTTGCTTGATCAATGTTTTCGAATCAAAGAACGTATAAATTATAGCATATACATACATACTTATATAATAATAATAATAAAACCCTTATCCGCACCCCAATGGTGCATAGGGCACTGGGTCATATAAACGCAGTGTTGTCTTGATCGTTTACACATGAAAGAAAGGTGATCAGCCCTCCGCTTCAGGTACCAGTCCAGGGTAATATTGAATAAATATGACAGTGAAAAAATCACTTATATTTATTTTACCCCCCTTGGGAATCGAACCCGGGACCTCCAGAACGGTGGCCGAGCGTGCTGACCATTACACTACGGAGGCGGACACAATACAACACATACTTATATACAATATTTAAAACAAAAAAGAGCAGTATGGTTGTCAATTATGGGTAGAATGGAGAATGTTACGTGTGTATAAAGCGATCACTTAAACTCGCCTATAACAGGTTGTAGGTTCAAAAAAATACCCAGATTTCCATATTCTTCTTCATCTACGTTTAGATGTCAACATCGTTATCTTGATCGATACTGTGTGAGTGCAAGGTGATCAGTCACGCTTCAGCTTTCAGAGAGAATGATTAAATTGATCAACCAGCGTGCATACTTATTATGTTTTTATTTATTTTATCGGCATTAACTTTGTGGAATGACGTGAAGTCATAAAATTAACACTCGTATAATACTACATTGTAGATGAAAAACATTTATAGTTTTTGAAACTAGTCGTGTGTAATAAAATTAAGCTCATTAAGTTGTATTATACGAGTGTTTATTTAAAATAAAAATCTGAAGGGTTTTGATTACTTGTATCCTGTGTTTTATATAAATACAAAGAAAGATCCCACAAAGGCATGGCCTGTACCCACGTATGGAATATATTTTAGGTCATAGTGAAGGGCACTAGCAAGAATACAATATGTGTATATTATAAGAAGTAAAATTAGAATAAGAGTGTTAATATGAAACTACAAATACTTGGCTAACAGAAAACAAAAAAACAAAAAAAAAATATATGAACATCAATATACGTACAAAGCGCTACACGAGCTTTACTTTATGATTCAGCGAAGGGGCAGCTTGCCCATACGACTGATCGTCCATACGTGATATGAATTTTAAATCCTGAAACCATCCCTCACACTACGTTATACTTTTTCTAGTTTTTCAGACAGAGGGATGAAAAAGGAAATAAATTTTAAACTTTTAATCAAAGGCCATCTAACCATGTAACATCACGCCGCTTCACAGCAGAGGTAGGCAGAGCGAATAGAAGACCACAATAATATTTGAAAACAATCTTCGCCTCTTCCGCATTCATGCATGTACTCATACATACCTACGCCGATTTTGACCTTACCGCTTTGAAGTATTTGACATACCTGATCAAGTTTTTCTTGGTATTCCTCTTAGCCAATTTGTCAAAAGTCTACTTAAACTTAGGGGATTTATGACTGTGAATGCACTATATTTATGTATGAATGTAAAGGAAGCTAGGAGTGTATGTCAGGACAGTTGAATGTGGCGTTCTATCCTCTCTGCCTATCCCTGCAGAGATATGACATGATTATAGAAGTAGCAGTATTCATTATAAGCCACACCAAAATTTTCATCAAATTAATAAGTTTGATTAGCTCTAAAAAATCTTCTTCTCTGCCTATCCCTGCAGAGAAACGGGGTGATGCTTGTAGTAGTAGTAGTAGTAGTAGTAGTAGTAGATCGTTTTTCACAAAATCTAATTTGACATGAAAAGTTTTTAAAACATAAAATGTGTAAAAAATGTTATTTCTTTATTTGGCGTTTAATTTATAGAACTCCGTAATTTATATTTCAAATATTAAAATCAAAGACTGATTAACGTCTACTAAGTTACTTTTGGTTGTTTGGTAATGCCCTAATATTAGTTTGATAATGCCTTAACAAGGCGAAACAATTACCACGATGTAATAAAAATGGTTTTTCAAAACAAAATATCCAACTTTATTTTTATTTTTACTAAGCCTCCACTCGGTTACGAATTATTTTAGCTCTAATATATAATAAAAAATAATAATTAGAACCCTTATCTATGCCCCAATGGTGCATAGGGCACTGCATCATATAAACGCAGTGTTATCTTTATCGTTAACAAATGAAGGAAAGGTGATCAGCCTTCCGCTTCAGGTACCAGTCCAGGGTAATATGGAATAAATATTAGAGTGAAAAAATCACTTATATTTATTTGACCCTCCTGGGAATCGAACCCGGGACCTCTAGAACGATAGCATAGAGACGGACAAAGTATATACAACTAAGAATCTTAAAAATCATTTTTGGATTTTAATATTTAAAATAAAAATAAAAAGTTGTATTGAATTAAACATTGCAGAAAATCAAAACACCGAAACGAGTTCATTCCGTGTTTGGCAAATAAAATCGAATGCCAACATTCCATTCCACACGGGTGGGTGAAATATACGAGAGTACTTTGGGAGATTCGTCTTCCTATCTGCCCATAAAACGGGGCTGGTTGGGAACTGCGAGTAAATATACAAATGTGCCCAGAAAAAACCTCTCCCGCGATCGGAATCCCAATTGAGCCAGGTTATGTGTATCATATTTCCCGAACCGAACGGTCAGTGACGTCATTTGTTTTCTTTTACGTCATAACTACCTAGATCAGGCATGGGGAACCTTTCTATTTCAAAAGGCCACATTCACTTATCTGATTTAACATGAGGCCGCAGTAAAGAAAACTTTGACACTCCCCCTATAAACTAAATATTTTAATTATATCACAATATAAATTAATAAAATGAAATTTTAAAAAAATATGGAAAAATGCCTATTTACCAAAATTGGCATCAGTCAAAAGGCCGCACTAGTATAGCCAAAAGGCCGCATGCGGCCTTAAGGCCACAGGTTTCCCATGCCTGACCTACATAATTAATACAAAAATAAATACTGCGTTTATTATATTTATAAACATTAAAAATATAAAATAACAAAAAAAGTAATGCGGAAAAATCAGCAATTATATAAAAATATAGAAAACACGAAAAACACATTGGATTTTTTCAGTGCTGTTTGGAAATAACATGCGTCGTATTATTTGTTGATTTGTCATTATTTCTTCATGTTCTTCTTCTTTTTAATGGCTCTTTACCCATCTTGGGTATTATAGCCAGTTATTGATTTCTCATCAATTTGGTAGTTTGAAGGTGAATGTTACATTACGACAAAATTCTCCGGTCAGTCCTCGCCTTTCGATTAGTATTATATTTTAAATACTTATAGATTAAATTTAACTGCAAATTACCTTATCAATGTAATAACGATTAGTTTCTATAACTACAGACGTTTTCTTCAAAAAGTCAAAACAGTCCAGTTTTTATTTTCAGATATCATTAGTAGTCAGAACAATCCACGTTTGCATTAATATACTGAAAAATGGTCTTATACAGGTGTTTAATTTCAGTTTTTAAATTATCACGCTACTCTACAAAATTCATACCAAATCAATAAGTAATTAAAAATTTCTATTGTCTTTATAAAAATGTTTAAAAAAATTCATTTTACCGACTATTTTAGAAAAGTACAAATATTTCAAAACTAGTCGTGTTTACATTATTAAATTCAAAAGTGATCTTATAAAAATGTTTTATTTTTATATATTACGTTTGTAATCAGTACGTCACATAAATGCATTCCAGTCTAAAACGTTAATTAGTTGAAAATGCATCACGGTTTACACCCCTTGAAAGCTTAAACCAGAATGATTAATCAACATCAGGGATGACACAAAGTATGGGGGCTGTATGGCTAATTGAAAATGATTGTCGCTAATTATGTCAAAGGGTTAAATAGGTACTGTAACTTCAATTCGTCAGTGAGGAGGTTACGGTGTTTCATGTGTTTTCTAATGAAATTATTACATACCTTAAGCCTACTGCAAAAAATGACTGAGAAAAAAAACAATCCATGTAATTTCGACCCACGATGATAGTCTATTACGTTGAAAAAATTCTCAAACATTCAAGTTTAAGGCATTTTACTTTTATTTAATTAATAACTATGATTTAAAAATAATTTAGTATTTTTTTTGACAATTCATTTTTTTATACATATTTTTTAGTTTTCATAGTATGACTTAAATTAAAAAAAACGCAGTTCTCTCCTATAAAGAGATTAAGCACTTGTGCTTGGATTGCAAATTATTACATTAACTTTGTGGAATGATATTATTATTTAATTAAAATTAAACACTTGAATATACCACTTTAATGAGTGTTATTTTTACTGACGACTAGTTTCGAAAACGACAGATGTTTTCATCTTCTGATACAAATTAAAACTAATTTTAATTTGTACCAGAAGATTTGTTTTAATTTGTACCAGGAGATGAAAACATTTGTCGTTTTCGAAACTAGTCGTAAATAAAAATAAAACTCATTAAAGTGGTATATTCACGTGTTTAATTTTAATAAAATAATTATTATTTATTATTTATGCTTGTGGGTGATGTATATATTAAAAAAAAATTATGAAACGAATCCACCGTGTACTGATTAAATTGATAGATAAGCAGTATGTATACTCTTTTTTACAGACGTTCATGAAGTCCGACCGGCCTCACCCCTCTCTCCCAGGTGGGGGTGGTTTCCGTAAGGGTTGGTAGTACTACCTCCATCATATATAATGGCAAATCTGCCGTGAGCCGGCTCCTAACCGAACCAATATTTCATCCCTTAACTAACTTGGTGTGGCTGCTATGTATAAATCTATTTGCTACCCCCAATCCAAAAGGGGTACGCCAAATCCATGCATTCAACTTATTATCTTATATAATATTTTTAAGGCCTACTATTCGTTAAATAGGAAATTAATTTTCTTTAAACCAAGGTTAAATTTAACGTTATTGTTTTTTTAAACACCGTATTTGTATTGTAAAAATAAGTTTTTCTACGAATTAAATAAATGATTTTGAAAAAAAGGTAATGAGTTAAAAACAATTTATAAAAATACTTTTTCTGTACCTGTTCTAAAAATAAAAAAATCCAATACGTTTAAAAAAATACATATTTATATAATTTTAATGTGAAGTTAAATGGTAAATAGTTTTGAGGAAATAAAATATGTAAATTTACATGCAATCAAATGAATTGAATAAAAGAGTTTATCCATAAAAAAATGTCGATGTTCGTTTGCTCAAAATCTTAAATTCCCTTAAGTTTTAACACAATATTCACAACATTTTACACAACACATTAAATTTTATAGGCATTTATACATATGATAGGTGAAAACATAAGTTTTAAATACAGCAATGGCAGCGTCATCTGTTGAACGTAATAACAAAACCAAAAACTAAACAGCATGATAGATAAATATGCTAACCACTATACTATTGAGGCGGACAAAAATGCATATTATCTAAGTTATTTCCATACTTAAATTGTTTTTTTTTCTCATTCTGATATTTATTCAATATTACCCTGGACTGGAACCTGAAGCGGAGGGATGACCACCTTTCCTTCATGTGTTAACGATCAAATTAATATTGCGTTTATATGATGCAGTGCCCTATGCACCATTGGGTACGGATGAAGGTTTGTATTGTATTTCCATATTACCGCTGATAAATTATTGCATTTAAATTAAATGTTCACACTACGCCTTTTCATCCCCTGCCTCTAGATCTACCCCATTTAAACCTTAGGGTTTCGCCAACGCCATTCCAGTTAAAGAGGTCATTTATATATTTCAGTGACCAAATAAAGTGGCGGTCAGACGAGGGATCGCTCGGTGGTGGGGGCTGGGGGTGGGGTTCCTTGAAGGCATTACTTTTGATCCCCTCTAACCCCCAGCCTTATTTCCTTCTTCTTGAACCCCTTCCTGCCTTCCCGTCCGGAGTTAGGGGCTCCTGACTTGGA